>NC_091286.1:424036493-424358565 GCF_032444005.1 Ranitomeya imitator | reverse complement strand
GCACAAAAGCTGTTCTACTCTGTATGCACACATGGATTTTTCCTCTCTGAACCCTGTTCACACAGGTAATATACAGATGATCAGGTTTTTAAATACATCAGATAGGGATTGCATACATTAGTTAGGACTGCTCTGATATGGGTATACCGTGAAGTTTGGTAGAGCAGCTTAGTATACATTTTTTGCAAAAAACGTATCAACCAAATACCCTGTTTTTTACATCTTTTACTAGCACTTGCGGATTACTGCAATTTTTTTCAAACTGAGTGTTTTTGGTTTTACTATTCTCTTTTGTGTCTTCAGGTTTCTTGGTGGTGTGTGAACATGTTCCTACAGACTTGTTCACTGTGCAAGTAGCCCATGTGTTTCTGTTTCCATAATTGTTCTCTTGTGTCTACAAGACTGGGGAGTTATCCACCACCACTCCTCTTGGGCTATCTGCACAAAAGCTGTTCTACTCTGTATGCACACATGGATTTTTCCTCTCTGAACCCTGTTCACACAGGTAATATACAGATGATCAGGTTTTTAAATACATCAGATAGGGATTGCATACATTAGTTAGGACTGCTCTGATATGGGTATACCGTGAAGTTTGGTAGAGCAGCTTAGTATACATTTTTTGCAAAAAACGTATCAACCAAATACCCTGTTTTTTACATCTTTTACTAGCACTTGCGGATTACTGCAATTTTTTTCAAACTGAGTGTTTTTGGTTTTACTATTCTCTTTTGTGTCTTCAGGTTTCTTGGTGGTGTGTGAACATGTTCCTACAGACTTGTTCACTGTGCAAGTAGCCCATGTGTTTCTGTTTCCATAATTGTTCTCTTGTGTCTACAAGACTGGGGAGTTATCCACCACCACTCCTCTTGGGCTATCTGCACAAAAGCTGTTCTACTCTGTATGCACACATGGATTTTTCCTCTCTGAACCCTGTTCACACAGGTAATATACAGATGATCAGGTTTTTAAATACATCAGATAGGGATTGCATACATTAGTTAGGACTGCTCTGATATGGGTATACCGTGAAGTTTGGTAGAGCAGCTTAGTATACATTTTTTGCAAAAAACGTATCAACCAAATACCCTGTTTTTTACATCTTTTACTAGCACTTGCGGATTACTGCAATTTTTTTCAAACTGAGTGTTTTTGGTTTTACTATTCTCTTTTGTGTCTTCAGGTTTCTTGGTGGTGTGTGAACATGTTCCTACAGACTTGTTCACTGTGCAAGTAGCCCATGTGTTTCTGTTTCCATAATTGTTCTCTTGTGTCTACAAGACTGGGGAGTTATCCACCACCACTCCTCTTGGGCTATCTGCACAAAAGCTGTTCTACTCTGTATGCACACATGGATTTTTCCTCTCTGAACCCTGTTCACACAGGTAATATACAGATGATCAGGTTTTTAAATACATCAGATAGGGATTGCATACATTAGTTAGGACTGCTCTGATATGGGTATACCGTGAAGTTTGGTAGAGCAGCTTAGTATACATTTTTTGCAAAAAACGTATCAACCAAATACCCTGTTTTTTACATCTTTTACTAGCACTTGCGGATTACTGCAATTTTTTTCAAACTGAGTGTTTTTGGTTTTACTATTCTCTTTTGTGTCTTCAGGTTTCTTGGTGGTGTGTGAACATGTTCCTACAGACTTGTTCACTGTGCAAGTAGCCCATGTGTTTCTGTTTCCATAATTGTTCTCTTGTGTCTACAAGACTGGGGAGTTATCCACCACCACTCCTCTTGGGCTATCTGCACAAAAGCTGTTCTACTCTGTATGCACACATGGATTTTTCCTCTCTGAACCCTGTTCACACAGGTAATATACAGATGATCAGGTTTTTAAATACATCAGATAGGGATTGCATACATTAGTTAGGACTGCTCTGATATGGGTATACCGTGAAGTTTGGTAGAGCAGCTTAGTATACATTTTTTGCAAAAAACGTATCAACCAAATACCCTGTTTTTTACATCTTTTACTAGCACTTGCGGATTACTGCAATTTTTTTCAAACTGAGTGTTTTTGGTTTTACTATTCTCTTTTGTGTCTTCAGGTTTCTTGGTGGTGTGTGAACATGTTCCTACAGACTTGTTCACTGTGCAAGTAGCCCATGTGTTTCTGTTTCCATAATTGTTCTCTTGTGTCTACAAGACTGGGGAGTTATCCACCACCACTCCTCTTGGGCTATCTGCACAAAAGCTGTTCTACTCTGTATGCACACATGGATTTTTCCTCTCTGAACCCTGTTCACACAGGTAATATACAGATGATCAGGTTTTTAAATACATCAGATAGGGATTGCATACATTAGTTAGGACTGCTCTGATATGGGTATACCGTGAAGTTTGGTAGAGCAGCTTAGTATACATTTTTTGCAAAAAACGTATCAACCAAATACCCTGTTTTTTACATCTTTTACTAGCACTTGCGGATTACTGCAATTTTTTTCAAACTGAGTGTTTTTGGTTTTACTATTCTCTTTTGTGTCTTCAGGTTTCTTGGTGGTGTGTGAACATGTTCCTACAGACTTGTTCACTGTGCAAGTAGCCCATGTGTTTCTGTTTCCATAATTGTTCTCTTGTGTCTACAAGACTGGGGAGTTATCCACCACCACTCCTCTTGGGCTATCTGCACAAAAGCTGTTCTACTCTGTATGCACACATGGATTTTTCCTCTCTGAACCCTGTTCACACAGGTAATATACAGATGATCAGGTTTTTAAATACATCAGATAGGGATTGCATACATTAGTTAGGACTGCTCTGATATGGGTATACCGTGAAGTTTGGTAGAGCAGCTTAGTATACATTTTTTGCAAAAAACGTATCAACCAAATACCCTGTTTTTTACATCTTTTACTAGCACTTGCGGATTACTGCAATTTTTTTCAAACTGAGTGTTTTTGGTTTTACTATTCTCTTTTGTGTCTTCAGGTTTCTTGGTGGTGTGTGAACATGTTCCTACAGACTTGTTCACTGTGCAAGTAGCCCATGTGTTTCTGTTTCCATAATTGTTCTCTTGTGTCTACAAGACTGGGGAGTTATCCACCACCACTCCTCTTGGGCTATCTGCACAAAAGCTGTTCTACTCTGTATGCACACATGGATTTTTCCTCTCTGAACCCTGTTCACACAGGTAATATACAGATGATCAGGTTTTTAAATACATCAGATAGGGATTGCATACATTAGTTAGGACTGCTCTGATATGGGTATACCGTGAAGTTTGGTAGAGCAGCTTAGTATACATTTTTTGCAAAAAACGTATCAACCAAATACCCTGTTTTTTACATCTTTTACTAGCACTTGCGGATTACTGCAATTTTTTTCAAACTGAGTGTTTTTGGTTTTACTATTCTCTTTTGTGTCTTCAGGTTTCTTGGTGGTGTGTGAACATGTTCCTACAGACTTGTTCACTGTGCAAGTAGCCCATGTGTTTCTGTTTCCATAATTGTTCTCTTGTGTCTACAAGACTGGGGAGTTATCCACCACCACTCCTCTTGGGCTATCTGCACAAAAGCTGTTCTACTCTGTATGCACACATGGATTTTTCCTCTCTGAACCCTGTTCACACAGGTAATATACAGATGATCAGGTTTTTAAATACATCAGATAGGGATTGCATACATTAGTTAGGACTGCTCTGATATGGGTATACCGTGAAGTTTGGTAGAGCAGCTTAGTATACATTTTTTGCAAAAAACGTATCAACCAAATACCCTGTTTTTTACATCTTTTACTAGCACTTGCGGATTACTGCAATTTTTTTCAAACTGAGTGTTTTTGGTTTTACTATTCTCTTTTGTGTCTTCAGGTTTCTTGGTGGTGTGTGAACATGTTCCTACAGACTTGTTCACTGTGCAAGTAGCCCATGTGTTTCTGTTTCCATAATTGTTCTCTTGTGTCTACAAGACTGGGGAGTTATCCACCACCACTCCTCTTGGGCTATCTGCACAAAAGCTGTTCTACTCTGTATGCACACATGGATTTTTCCTCTCTGAACCCTGTTCACACAGGTAATATACAGATGATCAGGTTTTTAAATACATCAGATAGGGATTGCATACATTAGTTAGGACTGCTCTGATATGGGTATACCGTGAAGTTTGGTAGAGCAGCTTAGTATACATTTTTTGCAAAAAACGTATCAACCAAATACCCTGTTTTTTACATCTTTTACTAGCACTTGCGGATTACTGCAATTTTTTTCAAACTGAGTGTTTTTGGTTTTACTATTCTCTTTTGTGTCTTCAGGTTTCTTGGTGGTGTGTGAACATGTTCCTACAGACTTGTTCACTGTGCAAGTAGCCCATGTGTTTCTGTTTCCATAATTGTTCTCTTGTGTCTACAAGACTGGGGAGTTATCCACCACCACTCCTCTTGGGCTATCTGCACAAAAGCTGTTCTACTCTGTATGCACACATGGATTTTTCCTCTCTGAACCCTGTTCACACAGGTAATATACAGATGATCAGGTTTTTAAATACATCAGATAGGGATTACATACATTAGTTAGGACTGCTCTGATATGGGTATACCGTGAAGTTTGGTAGAGCAGCTTAGTATACATTTTTTGCAAAAAACGTATCAACCAAATACCCTGTTTTTTACATCTTTTACTAGCACTTGCGGATTACTGCAATTTTTTTCAAACTGAGTGTTTTTGGTTTTACTATTCTCTTTTGTGTCTTCAGGTTTCTTGGTGGTGTGTGAACATGTTCCTACAGACTTGTTCACTGTGCAAGTAGCCCATGTGTTTCTGTTTCCATAATTGTTCTCTTGTGTCTACAAGACTGGGGAGTTATCCACCACCACTCCTCTTGGGCTATCTGCACAAAAGCTGTTCTACTCTGTATGCACACATGGATTTTTCCTCTCTGAACCCTGTTCACACAGGTAATATACAGATGATCAGGTTTTTAAATACATCAGATAGGGATTGCATACATTAGTTAGGACTGCTCTGATATGGGTATACCGTGAAGTTTGGTAGAGCAGCTTAGTATACATTTTTTGCAAAAAACGTATCAACCAAATACCCTGTTTTTTACATCTTTTACTAGCACTTGCGGATTACTGCAATTTTTTTCAAACTGAGTGTTTTTGGTTTTACTATTCTCTTTTGTGTCTTAATGTTTTTTGCCTTGTTTTTTTTTTTTTCGCGGTGTTCACTGAAGGGGTTAACTAGTGGGATAGTTTTATAGAGCGGGTCGTTACGGACGCGGTGATGCCAAATATACAATGTACTTTTATTGTTTTTTTTTAATTTACATAAATAAATGGATTTACTGGGAAATTTTTTTTTTTTCTTTATTTGGCGATTTTTTTATATTTTTTTTATACATTCTATTTTTTTTTTTTTTACTTTCTACCATTGTCCCAGGGTGGGACATCACTGTATTAGATCAGATCGTTGATCTGACAGTGTGCATAGCACACTGTCAGATCAACGATCTGACAGACAAGCTTAGGTGGCTTTCCGGCGCCTGCTCTCAGCAGCAACTCTCAGCAGGCGCCGGCTAGCCATGTCATTTCATGACCCGGAAGGAGTCCGGCGGCCATCTTGGATCCGGTGACTCCTTCCGGGTCACCGGAGCAACGCGATCTCATCGCGTTTCTCCGTTGGGAGAGCGCAGGGAGCCCCCGTCCCTGCGCGATCCCCCTCTATGCCGCTGTCACTACTGACAGCGGCATCAGAGGGGTTAAATGCCCGCGATCGGCGCTACCGCCGATCGTGGGCATTGCTGCGGGGTGTCAGCTGTCATATACAGCTGACACCCGCACCCGATCACCGCGGCGCTCAGCGCGAGACCGCGGTGATCGGTGCGCCGTACTAGTACTGCTGCTGGCACAAATGCAGTGTCGGCAGCGCAGTACTAGTACGGCGCATGGCGCGAAGGGGTTAAATTGTGTGCATAGACCTGTAATTATGAAATCACTTTTTTTCTCAGCTCTTTAACTTGTTTTATCAACATAGTTTTTTGACATTGTAAACACCAGGTATGTAGGGATCTGAAAATGTTCTTCTTGTTAGTAAGACAGATGCTAAGATGATAATCATTAGTGGCTTTCTTCAAGTATAGTCAATAATTCTCATTACATTTAAGCAACAGCGCGACTATACACTCATGACCTGCTATATACCATTGTGAAAATAACTGAGTACACCCTATTTAAATTCTGTGGTTTTTCACATCAGGATATAATAAAAAACATCTGGTCCTTAGAAGGTCTTAAATTTAGGTAAATAAATCCAATTTCAGATAAACAACACATAAAAAATAACACCATGTCATTATTTACTGGGCCATAATGCAGAAACAGTTTGTGAAAAATTAAGTATACCCTTACTGCTTACATTTTAAATAAGAATAGTAATTAGTAAAGGTGCTGCTAATCATACGCCCTTGATTGTTTATTCGTCAGCAAATGTCACCACCTCTATAAATGTAGAAGTTTGGTAGCTTGCTGATCCGAAGCATTCGGGTGCGTGTTAACACAATGCCAAGAATGAAATATGTCAGCACTGATCTTACAGATTTGAATTCTCTTCATTCAAATTCCTGGTGCTGATTGACAGCTATCTCTACATGCACAGTCGCACAGGGAAGACTGACAGTCACTGAACAGGACCACCCCCTTGACCTATACGCATAAAATCACCTGGGATTTCAATTAATAGAATTTTTACTTAAACTTCATCCACAAAAATTGATATTAATCTGATAAGCTACTCATGCTCTATAACATCCCACCTTTAGATCAGATTCCATTTTCAACATGACAAGTTCCAATAAAGCAACATTGGAGAGAAGAATGGAGCCAAAATTCCTCCAGATGCTTTCAGTGACTGATAAGATCATACAGAAAACGATCATTTCAAGTTATTGCTGGTAAATTTGGTGCTGCAAGCTGTTGATTCATGGGATGTACCGAATTTCTCTCACATGCTTCTCCATTTTCACTTAGTTTTTGTTAAATAAGTAATGACACACTGTAATTTGTCAAGTGTTGTTCCTTTTGAGATTGCATTTGCCTAATTTTAATATCCTCTATTATTTCTTGAAGCGTAAAACCATAAAATTCAAAGAGTGTGTACTTATTTTTTCCTATAACTGTTTATATTTATACGTGTTACAATAATTAACTTGTCTACATTTATTGTTTAGCTCTGATCTGAGTCCATGATGCTCTGTAGAGCCATAAGCACTTTGTGTCTATTTCATAATTATTTATTTTCCTCTCTTTGTTTACCTTGTGAAATTCACTGATATTTTTGTGCCAAATTCATTAAAAGGTTCATGAATTTTCCACAAAATAAAAATAAATAGTCCCTTTTTTCAGTTTGTAACAATTTATCACAAATGTGTCATGTTCTCCTGGGAGATATATGGGGTTAGAAAATCATTACATAGTGCAGGTCTTACATTTAGCCTGTGTGTTTCATGTCCCATATTAAATTAATTTCATTTTCTTTGACGCTGAAAAGGTCAACGACTCTTTCTATGCTGGTTGGAAATATGCAGATTCATCTGACAGATGTTCCTGACCTGGTCATTTCCTCTCTCTATAAAATCTGGCCTGACCTTCTCTTCCTTGTTAGTGAAAGTTTACTTCCTGGTTCCCTGGAGTTGCTGTGCTGGGTTGGAGATCATTTTCACTGCTGGAGTTTTTTGTGTGCTGTTTTTAGGTACATGCTTTTTTCATTGTCCTTTTCCCATGTGGTTTGTACATTCCTACCCTTTCCTATATACTTCTCTAACTTTGGTGAGTGTTTTGTTTGTTAGTTTCTTTTTGTTATCCCTGTTTGCCTTACATGTTTAGACACTAGCATTTCTGTCCCAAGAATTCTGGGGGAGGGGACAGCTTAGGGCCCCTTTCCCTAGTCATGTACAGTCACAGTGCGACACAATTTTTGCCACTTTTTTGCTTTGCAAAATGTGGGGAAACATTGATGGTGTGCATAAAATCGCTCCAGGGACCAACTTTTTGAAAAATTGCAAATGATGAATCATGCGAAAACATCTGTATACCCTAAATTACACCCACAGTGGCAAACTAAAAAAAAAACAGAAGACGTCTAAAATAGAAATTCAAAAATTCTCAATTAGAAAGATGAATTTGGTGCAGACAAAAAAAGGCAGAAAGCACCAGAAATTGAACAAAAAAGGTGCCAATGCAATACTGAATTGCATCCTTTGTTTGCCACTGGATAGTGCATCTAATGTAAGAGGCATATGTAAGTACAGTATTGCCACATAGATGTCTATTGATGCCTTATGACATCTTAGAGCTTGTATAGAGTTGCAATTTGTATTTCTGCAAGAACCTTAAAGGGGTTGCTCACTTTATTTTATCATCATGGCATCTGGACAAGATAAAGAGAAGAAGGAGAACAACTCCAATCAGAGACAACATCATCTATAATGTACCTGGATGTAAATGTTTTTTGTGATACTGAGGGTGGTTTCACATTTGCGGTTTTTTTTTTGCGTTTTTGCTGTAAAAAACGCAAAAAAACGCATGCTTTTCCCCCCCTATATTTAACATTAACCCCTCTGTGACCTTAGACGTACTATCCCGTCGAGGTGCCCTGGGCTTATCTGACCCTGGACGGGATAGTACGTCATAGCCGATCGGCCGCGCTCACGGGGGGAGCGCGGCCGATCGCGGCCGGGTGTCAGCTGCTTATCGCAGCTGACATCCGGCACTATGTGCCAGGAGCGGTCACGGACCGCCCCCGGCACATTAACCCCTGGCACACCGCGATCAAAGATGATCGCGATGTGCCGGCGGTGCAGGGAAGCACCGCGCAGGGAGGGGGCTCCCTGCGGGCTTCCCTGAGACCCCCGGAGCAACGCGATGTGATCGCGTTGCTGCGAGGGTCTCACCTCCCTCCCTGCTCCCTCCAGCCCCGGATCCAAGATGGCCGCGGATCCGGGTCCTGCAGGGAGGGAGGTGGCTTCACAGAGCCTGCTTAGAGCAGGCACTGTGAAGGCTGCAGCGCTGCTAGTCAGATCAGTGATCTGACAGAGTGCTGTGCAAACTGTCAGATCACTGATCTGTGATGTCCCCCCCTGGGACAAAGTAAAAAAGTAAAAAAAAAATTTTCCAAATGTGTAAAAAAAATAAAAAAAATATTCCAAAATAATGAAAAAAAAAATATTATTCCCATAAATACATTTCTTCATCTAAATAAAAAAAAACCCCAATAAAAGTACACATATTTAGTATCGCCGCGTCCGTAACGACCCGAACTATAAAACTGTCCCACTAGTTAACCCCTTCAGTAAACACCGTAAGAAAAAAAAAAAAAAAACGAGGCAAAAAACAACGCTTTATTATCATACCGCCGAACAAAAAGTGGAATAACACGCGATCAAAAGGACAGATATAAATAACCATGGTACCGCTGAAAGCGTCATATTGTCCCACAAAAAAAGAGCCACCATACAGCATCATCAGCAAAAAAATAAAAAAGTTATAGTCCTGAGAATAAAGCGATGCAAAAATAATTATTTTTTCTGTAAAATAGTTTTTATCGTATAAAAGCGCCAAACCATAAAAAAATGATATAAATGAGGTATCGCTGTAATCGTACTGACCCGAAGAATAAAACTGATTTATCAATTTTACCAAACGCGGAACGGTATAAACGCCTCCCCCAATAGAAATTCATGAATAGCTGGCTTTTGGTCATTCTTCCTCACAAAAATCGGAATAAAAAGCGATCAAAAAATGTCACGTGCCCAAAAATGTTTTCAATAAAAACGTCAACTCGTCCCGCAAAAAACAAGACCTCACATGACTCTGTGGACCAAAATATGGAAAAATTATAGCTCTCAAAATGTGGTATTGCAAAAAATATTTTTTGCAATAAAATGGGTCTTTCAGTGTGTGACGGCTGCCAATCATAAAAATCCGCTAAAAAACTCGCTATAAAAGTAAATCAAACCCCCCTTCATCACCCCCTTAGTTAGGGAAAAATAAAAAAAAATGTATTTATTTCCATTTTCCTATTAGGGCTAGGGTTAGGGTTAGGGCTAGGGCTAGGGCTAGGGTTAGGGCTAGGGTTAGGGCTAGGGCTAGGGTTAGGGTTAGGGCTAGGCTTAGGGCTAGGGTTAGGGCTAGGGCTAGGGTTAGGGCTAGGGTTAGGGCTAGGGTTAGGGTTAGGGTTAGGGCTAGGGTTAGGGCTAGGGCTAGGGTTAGGGCTAGGGTTAGGGCTAGGGTTAGGGCTAGGGTTAGGGTTAGGGTTGGGGCTACAGTTAGGGTTGGGGCTAAAGTTAGGGTTAGGGTTTAGATTACATTTAGAGTTGGGAATAGGGTTGGGATTAGGGTTAGGGGTGTGTCAGGGTTAGAGGTGTGGTTAGGGTTACCGTTGGAATTAGGGTTAGGGGTGTGTTTAGATTAGGGTTTCAGTTATAATTGGGGGGTTTCCACTGTTTCGGCACATCAGGGGCTCTCCAACCACGACATGGCGTCCGATCTCAATTCCAGCCAATTCTGCGTTGAAAAAGTAAAACAGTGCTCCTTCCCTTCCGAGCTCTCCTGTGTGCCCAAACAGGGGTTTACCCCAACATATGGGGTATCAGCGTACTCAGGACAAATTGGACAACAACTTTTGTGGACCAATTTCTCCTGTTACCCTTGGGAAAATACATAACTGGGGGCTAAAAAATAATTTTTGTGGGAAAACAAAAAGATTTTTTATTTTCACGGCTCTGCGTTATAAACTGTAGTGAAACACTTGGGGGTTCAAAGTTCTCACAACACATCTAGATAAGTTCATTGAGGGGTCTAGTTTCCAATATGGGGTCACTTGTGGGGGGTTTCTACTGTTTAGGTACATTAGGGGCTCTGCAAACGCAATGTGACGCCTGCAGACCAATCCATCTAAGTCTGCATTCCAAATGATGCTCCTTCCCTTCCGAGCCCTCCCATGCGCCCAAACGGTGGTTCCCCCCCACATATCGGGTATCAGCGTACTCAGGACAAATTGGACAACAACATTTAGGGTCCAATTTCTCCTGCTAACCTTGGAAAAATACAAAACTGGGGGCTAAAATATAATTTTTGTGGAAAAAAAAATATTTTTTATTTGCATGGCTCTGCGTTATAAACTGTAGTGAAATACTTGGGGGTTCAAAGCTCTCACAACACATCAAGATGAGTTCCTTAGGGGGTCTACTTTCCAAAATGGTGTCACTTGTGGGGGGTTTCTACTGTTTAGGTACATTAGGGGCTCTGCAAACGCAATGTGACGCCTGCAGACCAATCCATCTAAGTCTGCATTCCAAATGATGCTCCTTCCCTTCCGAGCCCTCCCATGCGCCCAAACGGTGGTTCCCCCCCACATATCGGGTATCAGCGTACTCAGGACAAATTGGACAACAACATTTAGGGTCCAATTTCTCCTGCTAACCTTGGAAAAATACAAAACTGGGGGCTAAAATATAATTTTTGTGAAAAAATATGATTTTTTATTTTTACGGTTCTGCATTATAAACTTCTGTGAAGCACTTGGTGGGTCAAAGTGCTCACCACACATCCAGATAAGTTCCTTAGGGGGTCTACTTTCCAAAATGGTGTCACTTGTGGGGGGTTTCAATGTTTAGGCACATCAGTGGCTCTCCAAACGCAACATGGCGTCCCATCTCAATTCCTGTCAATTTTGCATTGAAAAGTCAAACGGCGCTCCTTCCCTTCCGAGCTCTCCCATGCGCCCAAACAGTGGTTTACTGCCACAAATGGGGTATCAGCGTACTCAGGACAAATTGGACAACAACTTTTTGGGTCCAATTTCTCCTGTTACCCTTGGTAAAATAAAACAAATTGGAGCTGAAGTAAATTTTTTGTGTAAAAAAGTTAAATGTTCATTTTTATTTAAACATTCCAAAAATTCCTATTAAACACCTGAAGGGTTAATAAACTTCTTGAATGTGGTTTTGAGCACCTTGAGGGGTGCAGTTTTTAGAATGGTGTCACACTTGGGCATTTTCTATCATATAGACCCCTCAAAATGACTTCAAATGAGACGTGGTCCCTAAAAAAAAATGGTGTTGTAAAAATGAGAAATTGCTGGTCAACTTTTAACCCTTATAACTCCCTAACAAAAAAAAAAATTGGTTCCAAAATTATGCTGATGTAAAGGAGACATGTGGGAAATGTTACTTATTAAGTATTTTGTGTGACATATCTCTGTGATTTAATTGCATAAAAATTCAAAGTTTGAAAATTGCGAAATTTTCAAAATTTTCGCCAAATTTCCGTTTTTTTCACAAATAAACGCAGGTACTATCAAAGAAATTTTACCACTATCATGAAGTACAATATGTCACGAGAAAACAATGTCAGAATCACCAGGATCTGTTGAAGCGTTTCGGAGTTATAACCTCATAAAGGGACAGTGGTCAGAATTGTAAAAATTGGCCTGGTCATTGACGTGCAAACCACCCTTGGGGGTAAAGGGGTTAAAAACGCATGCATTTTTTTGTATTCGTTTTGATGCGTTTTTGCAACGCATGCGGTTTTTTCTGCATGCGTTGTGTTGCAGAAATGCAACATGTAGTATTTTTAGCGGCGTTTTTTTTTTTGCCGCAAAAAAATGCATTGCTGTCCATGTAAACGCATGCGTTTTTAACCACATGCGTTTGCATGCATTAAAAATGCATGTTTTTTTTTAAAAAAAAAACACTGATAAACCACCCCACACCATAAAATTGATAAAGGGATCCTATCCCTAACCCTACCCCTAACCCTACCCCTAACCCTACCCCTAACCCTAACCCTACCCCTAACCCTACTCCTAACCCTAACCCTAATCCCTTTAAGGGTAGGGTTAGGGTTAGGGGTAGGGTTAGGGGTAGGGGTAGGGTTACGGTTAGTGGTTGGGGTAGGGTTAGGGTTAGGATCCCTTTAGGGTTAGGGTTAGGGGTAGGGTTAGGGTTAGGGTTAGGATCCCTTTAGGGTTAGGGTAAGTACAGTATTGCCAAATAGATGTCTATTGATGCCTTATGACATCTTAGAGCTTGTATAGAGTTGCAATTTGTATTTCTGCAAGAACCTTAAAGGGGTTGCTCACTTTATTTTATCATCATGGCATCTGGACAAGATAAAGAGAAGAAGGAGAACAACTCCAATCAGAGACAACATCATCTATAATGTACCTGGATGTAAATGTTTTTTGTGATACTGAGGGTGGTTTCACATTTGCGTTTTTTTTTTTGCGTTTTTGCTGTAAAAACCGCAAAAAAACGCATGCTTTTTCCCCCCTATATTTAACATTAACCCCTCTGTGACCTTAGACGTACTATCCCGTCGAGGTGCCCTGGGCTTATCTGACCCTGGACGGGATAGTACGTCATAGCCGATCGGCCGCGCTCACGGGGGGAGCGCGGCCGATCGCGGCCGGGTGTCAGCTGCTTATCGCAGCTGACATCCGGCACTATGTGCCAGGAGCGGTCACGGACCGCCCCCGGCACATTAACCCCTGGCACACCGCGATCAAAGATGATCGCGATGTGCCGGCGGTGCAGGGAAGCACCGCGCAGGGAGGGGGCTCCCTGCGGGCTTCCCTGAGACCCCCGGAGCAACGCGATGTGATCGCGTTGCTGCGAGGGTCTCACCTCCCTCCCTGCTCCCTCCAGCCCCAGATCCAAGATGGTCGCGGATCCGGGTCCTGCAGGGAGGGAGGTGGCTTCACAGAGCCTGCTTAGAGCAGGCACTGTGAAGGCTGCAGCGCTGCTAGTCAGATCAGTGATCTGACAGAGTGCTGTGCAAACTGTCAGATCACTGATCTGTGATGTCCCCCCCTGGGACAAAGTAAAAAAGTAAAAAAAAATTTTCCAAATGTGTAAAAAAAATATTCCAAAATAATGAAAAAAAAAAATATTATTCCCATAAATACATTTCTTCATCTAAATATAAAAAAAACCCAATAAAAGTACACATATTTAGTATCGCCGCGTCCGTAACGACCCGAACTATAAAACTGTCCCACTAGTTAACCCCTTCAGTAAACACCGTAAGAAAAAAAAAAAACGAGGCAAAAAACAACGCTTTATTATCATACCGCCGAACAAAAAGTGGAATAACACGCGATCAAAAGGACAGATATAAATAACCATGGTACCGCTGAAAGCGTCATATTGTCCCACAAAAAAAGAGCCACCATACAGCATCATCAGCAAAAAAATAAAAAAGTTATAGTCCTGAGAATAAAGCGATGCAAAAATAATTATTTTTTCTGTAAAATAGTTTTTATCGTATAAAAGCGCCAAACCATAAAAAAATGATATAAATGAGGTATCGCTGTAATCGTACTGACCCGAAGAATAAAACTGATTTATCAATTTTACCAAACGCGGAACGGTATAAACGCCTCCCCCAATAGAAATTCATGAATAGCTGGCTTTTGGTCATTCTTCCTCACAAAAATCGGAATAAAAAGCGATCAAAAAATTTCACGTGCCCAAAAATGTTTTCAATAAAAACGTCAACTCGTCCCGCAAAAAACAAGACCTCACATGACTCTGTGGACCAAAATATGGAAAAATTATAGCTCTCAAAATGTGGTATTGCAAAAAATATTTTTTGCAATAAAAAGGGTCTTTCAGTGTGTGACGGCTGCCAATCATAAAAATCCGCTAAAAAACTCGCTATAAAAGTAAATCAAACCCCCCTTCATCACCCCCTTAGTTAGGAAAAAATAAAAAAAAATGTATTTATTTCCATTTTCCCATTAGGGCTAGGGTTAGGGCTAGGGTTAGGGCTAGGGTTAGGGCTAGGGCTAGGGTTAGGGTTAGGGCTAGGCTTAGGGCTAGGGTTAGGGCTAGGGTTAGGGCTAGGGTTAGGGTTAGGGTTAGGGCTAGGGTTAGGGCTAGGGCTAGGGTTAGGGCTAGGGTTAGGGCTAGGGTTAGGGTTGGGGCTACAGTTAGGGTTGGGGCTAAAGTTAGGGTTAGGGTTTAGATTACATTTAGAGTTGGGAATAGGGTTGGGATTAGGGTTAGGGGTGTGTCAGGGTTAGAGGTGTGGTTAGGGTTACCGTTGGAATTAGGGTTAGGGGTGTGTTTAGATTAGGGTTTCAGTTATAATTGGGGGGTTTCCACTGTTTCGGCACATCAGGGGCTCTCCAAACACGACATGGCGTCCGATCTCAATTCCAGCCAATTCTGCGTTGAGAAAGTAAAACAGTGCTCCTTCCCTTCCGAGCTCTCCTGTGTGCCCAAACAGGGGTTTACCCCAACATATGGGGTATCAGCGTACTCAGGACAAATTGGACAACAACTTTTGTGGACCAATTTCTCCTGTTACCCTTGGGAAAATACATAACTGGGGGCTAAAAAATAATTTTTGTGGGAAAACAAAAAGATTTTTTATTTTCACGGCTCTGCGTTATAAACTGTAGTGAAACACTTGGGGGTTCAAAGTTCTCACAACACATCTAGATAAGTTCATTGAGGGGTCTAGTTTCCAATATGGGGTCACTTGTGGGGGGTTTCTACTGTTTAGGTACATTAGGGGCTCTGCAAACGCAATGTGACGCCTGCAGACCAATCCATCTAAGTCTGCATTCCAAATGATGCTCCTTCCCTTCCGAGCCCTCCCATGCGCCCAAACGGTGGTTCCCCCCCACATATCGGGTATCTGCGTACTCAGGACAAATTGGACAACAACATTTAGGGTCCAATTTCTCCTGCTAACCTTGGAAAAATACAAAACTGGGGGCTAAAATATAATTTTTGTGGAAAAAAAAATATTTTTTATTTGCATGGCTCTGCGTTATAAACTGTAGTGAAATACTTGGGGGTTCAAAGCTCTCACAACACATCAAGATGAGTTCCTTAGGGGGTCTACTTTCCAAAATGGTGTCACTTGTGGGGGGTTTCTACTGTTTAGGTACATTAGGGGCTCTGCAAACGCAATGTGACGCCTGCAGACCATTCCATCTAAGTCTGCATTCCAAATGGCGCTCCTTCCCTTCCGAGCCCTCCCATGCGCCCAAACAGTGGTTCCCCCCCACATATGGGGTATCAGCGTACTCAGGACAAATTGGACAACAACTTTTGGGGTCCAATTTCTTCTCTTACCCTTGGAAAAATAAAAAATTGGGGGCAAAAATATAATTTTTGTGAAAAAATATGATTTTTTATTTTTACGGTTCTGCATTATAAACTTCTGTGAAGCACTTGGTGGGTCAAAGTGCTCACCACACATCCAGATAAGTTCCTTAGGGGGTCTACTTTCCAAAATGGTGTCACTTGTGGGGGGTTTCAATGTTTAGGCACATCAGTGGCTCTCCAAACGCAACATGGCGTCCCATCTCAATTCCTGTCAAATTTGCATTGAAAAGTCAAACGGCGCTCCTTCCCTTCCGAGCTCTCCCATGCGCCCAAACAGTGGTTTACTGCCACATATGGGGTATCAGCGTACTCAGGACAAATTGGACAACAACTTTTGAGGTCCAATTTCTTCTCTTACCCTTGGAAAAATAAAAAATTGGGGGCAAAAATATAATTTTTGTGAAAAAATATGATTTTTTATTTTTACGGTTCTGCATTATAAACTTCTGTGAAGCACTTGGTGGGTCAAAGTGCTCACCACACATCCAGATAAGTTCCTTAGGGGGTCTACTTTCCAAAATGGTGTCACTTGTGGGGGGTTTCAATGTTTAGGCACATCAGTGGCTCTCCAAACGCAACATGGCGTCCCATCTCAATTCCTGTCAATTTTGCATTGAAAAGTCAAATGGCGCTCCTTCCCTTCCGAGCTCTCCCATGCGCCCAAACAGTGGTTTACTGCCACAAATGGGGTATCAGCGTACTCAGGACAAATTGGACAACAACTTTTTGGGTCCAATTTCTCCTGTTACCCTTGGTAAAATAAAACAAATTGGAGCTGAAGTAAATTTTTTGTGTAAAAAAGTTAAATGTTCATTTTTATTTAAACATTCCAAAAATTCCTATTAAACACCTGAAGGGTTAATAAACTTCTTGAATGTGGTTTTGAGCACCTTGAGGGGTGCAGTTTTTAGAATGGTGTCACACTTGGGCATTTTCTATCATATAGACCCCTCAAAATGACTTCAAATGAGACGTGGTCCCTAAAAAAAAATGGTGTTGTAAAACTGAGAAATTGCTGGTCAATTTTTAACCCTTATAACTCCCTAACAAAAAAAAAAATTGGTTCCAAAATTATGCTGATGTAAAGGAGACATGTGGGAAATGTTACTTATGAAGTATTTTGTGTGACATATCTCTGTGATTTAATTGCATAAAAATTCAAAGTTTGAAAATTGCGAAATTTTCAAAATTTTCGCCAAATTTCCGTTTTTTTCACAAATAAACGCAGGTACTATCAAAGAAATTTTACCACTATCATGAAGTACAATATGTCACGAGAAAACAATGTCAGAATCACCAGAATCTGTTGAAGCGTTTCGGAGTTATAACCTCATAAAGGGACAGTGGTCAGAATTGTAAAAATTGGCCTGGTCATTGACGTGCAAACCACCCTTGGGGGTAAAGGGGTTAAAAACGCATGCATTTTTTTGTATTCGTTTTGATGCGTTTTTGCAACGCATGCGGTTTTTTCTGCATGCGTTGTGTTGCAGAAATGCAACATGTAGTATTTTTAGCGGCGTTTTTTTTTTTTGCCGCAAAAAAAGCATGCTTTTTTTGCGGCAAAAAAATGCATTGCTGTCCATGTAAACGCATGCGTTTTTAACCACATGCGTTTGCATGCATTAAAAACGCATGTTTTTTTTAAAAAAAAAACACTGATAAACCACCCCACACCATAAAATTGATAAAGGGATCCTATCCCTAAACCTAACCCTAACCCTAACCCTACCCCTAACCCTAACCCTACCCCTAACCCTAACCCTAATCCCTTTAAGGGTAGGGGTAGGGTTAGGGGTAGGGTTAGGGTTAGGGTTAGGGGTTGGGGTAGGGTTAGGGTTAGGATCCCTTTAGGGTTAGGGTTAGGGTTAGGATCCCTTTAGGGTTAGGGTAAGGGTTAGGATCCCTACCCCTAACCCTACCCCTAACCCTAACCCTAGCTCTTTCTGTTTATAGTGGGTTTTTTACTTTATTTTGATGATTGGCAGCTGTCACACATTTATCTGCATGCGTTTAAAAAACGCAAACGCATGAAAAAACGCATGTAAACGCGTCAAAACGCCGCGTTTTTTTCACCACATGCAAAAATGCATGCGTCAAAAAAACGCAGCGTTTGTACACGTTTACATGCGTTTTTTCACCATGCGTTTTTTAAAAAAACGCATGCGTTTTGAAACGCAAGTGTGAAACCAGCCTGACTAATTCTCATCAGTGCTGTGGATCCTGTATGGTAGCAGACTGATGATGACTGGTAAAAACAACTCCCAGTATCTCCTTAGCTTTGTTAAGAACGTACTGGAAGTTGTAGGTTCATGTGATACAAATGTATATGGGTCTGATCTGACATTGATGTACCATGTACTGATGGTGGTCACGTGATACATGGCTATCTTAAGAAAGTGATGTGCTGTCTGACAAGTTAGGGGTTGTTATGTTTTTATTTATATTAGGAGCATGAAAGGGGTTGTCCAAGGTTGTGATAAGTCTGCAGTCATTCTATGTGACTGCAGACTTCTGAATTCTCACAGTGAATGCATGTGTCTGCAGACTTATGAATTCTCACAGTGAATGCTGTCAGGATTCTCTGGTGTTGACAATTTACATATATGCGGTCATATACCGACTAGAAATGCATGGCCTCACGCAATTAAAATAAATTGAGAAAGGCCGGACATGTCTATTCAAAGTGTGGCGAGAAGTGTCCAATTTGCATAGTTGTGCTCACATGAGCGTAGACACTTGCCACCAGCAATGGAAAATCCTAAAAGTGTATGCAGCGCCACAGAGATCTGGTCGTTGCAGTATGACACTCTGCCGCTAAGGGGAGTGATGGTACGTCTGATGGCACTGAAGGAATTCTACTGACCAGGTATCACCAGCACACATTACACTTCACACTCCGGCCACTAGGGGGAGAAAAAGGCTTTATTTATTGGGCCACTCCTCACACTGGTAAAGCTAGGGGTTGGATAGGAAGTTAGTCAGAAGCTGACTGGGTTGGATTCAGGCAACATCCCGTGGCAGGGGGTGTTGCAGGGAGAAGATACAGGGGGGTCCCTGTCAGGCGTGGGAACCTGGCAGGTGCCTAGTGAACAGAGCAGAACGTTACGGAACCGCGCCTGCACACCCCGCGGCGGTATCCTAAGAAAGTGACACGAAGGGAAGGATATTGTGGAACAGTGAGAAACGAGATCAAGCACAAAGGAGAGCCAGTAGGAGTCGTGCCGTGAGACCGAGGCAACATCCTACTGAGGCGCGTAGCCGGTGGCCGGAACACCGCGGGAGTAACTGACTCTAGGCCTTACTTTGAACTCTGCAGGACAGTTAATTATAGGTTGGCTGTCTACCTTAAATTTCCTACGAAGACATAGGGGGCAACACATGAAGAGGGGCGTCTCTAGGGTCCCAGAAGAGCTCCGAGCCTTCCCGTCATACGGGAGCGTCCTAGCCATAACATACCTGGGGGAGGAGAAACTAGTAACATCTGGAACAAGAGAGAGAGAATTAGAAAGAACGAACGAACGAGAACAGAAGTTGTGAGGACTATTCCGAATGCTCAGCAGGGTAGCACTACAACACACAGGCGCTAGTGGTAGGCACTGATTTCCACCTGCAAAGGGAACTCTGGATGTGCCGATCAGACCGGCCGGTCTCAGAAAGCCCTGTTAATCGTGCTCTGGATTGAGGATCCTGAAGTCTTCAGTAAAGAGGTAAAGAGACTGCAACCCTGTCTCCTCGTTATTGACTGCACCTCACACCATCACCATCTACCTTACTGGGAAGCCCTGGGGACATACTTCACCTGTGGGAAGGTATACCATCCAGCTGCCATTCCATCACCCCAGCGGACCCCACAGCAGCGTCGGTCACCCTGACCGAACACCACAGGTGGCGTCACGAATCCCTGACAGACTGTACCACCTTTATTGGACGCCCCTTAGCAGGGTCGCGGACCGGGTCTAGCCACCGTGACAGCCTCAGAACCGAACCAGAGAGGCGCGGCACTGAAAACTCGTGGCCCTGTGTCTGGGGGCGCTCCATGTACAGTGCATATGCTGTGAGAATTCAGAAGCCTGCAGTCACTCTGGGTGACTGCTGACTTTTATCTCAAACCTGGGCAACCCCTTTCGTTATTAAATGAAGACCTGTAGCATGCCAGTCATAACAGCATGTAATCAGTCATCACATGGCCACTTCACTCATATGTGATTTTCAAACAGTCACGTCACCACTTGCTCCTCTCAGTTTACCATTAAACATTGACAGAATTAGGGAGAGCAGCTAGTCGGCACTTGACTTAGTGCGCAAATTGCATATGTGCTTGGCGATGGCGCCAATCTGAATTCTTGCTCCCAGGTGCCAGAAATGTAGATACACTACTGATGCAAGGACTCACAAGTCTGCAGTAACATAGAGTCACGGCAGTCTTGTAGCTTTAGACCGGACATTCCAAGCTGAAGCTGAACAAACCAAGGATTCATTGACAGCTCCAGCATTTGAAATGTGGGATGTCAAAATGTTTGACCCAAGCAGTCTTGATTATTATGCTGCCCTACCAACAAACTGAGGGCAGAGAGAAGGGGCAAGGAGATTCTTCTTCCTTTTTTACTGATTTCACCACTCAGACTTGAAGTTCAATTCCCAGAAGACTGCTCTGCATGTTTCCACAAGGGAACCATAGAAGAAGGTGAGTAGCAGTGCTCTCTGACTTCCCAGGAATATGCCAGGGCATGAATAAAGAGTTTGTCAGAGCTGAAATTCAGGGTCCACTGTTTATCTTTAAAATTTATGGTTCCACTAGCTTTACTGCAGGAATGAACACATACCAGTAGTTGCTTCTCATCATTCTTTCACCTTGTTAACTGGAACCTCAGCATACAATATACTGTATATTTAAGATATATTTTATTTCTATAGTGGCTCAATAAGCTGTACAATGGACAATGCAGCTCTATAGAATGAACCTTCTGGGTACCCTTCTCACATAATAACTTAATACCATAATAAATTATTTCATATATTTTTACAAGTGTTTTTGAGACTTTTATTAACACACGAACATGCCTTTTTTTTCCTATAGAGAAGTATATTTGAAAATGCATTAAAAAATCCCCCAGATAATGTTATAAAAAAAAAATGAACTCAAAAAATGCAATAAAATGTTTCAAAAACCAACTTAAAATGCCCTGTTTTTAGTGAGTTTGATATTTCCTTATATGCATGATTAAATAAATGGAAAATATTAGCCCAATTTACCTTTTTCAGGTTCATTCTCTGTCTCTCTCAATGTTTTATTGATAAGCAGATTTGTGCACCTCATGCAACACTTTGTCCAAAATGTTTTGAAAAGCAACCTTGTCTTTTGGGATCTAAAAATGCACCAGATTCATTATTGGCATGCACTAGTTTTAAGCGCAATTATGGCCAAAGGTATGCTAAATGTACCCATTAGGCCCCTATTCATCTTATATAAACAACCTATATCAGTAACAGCATAGGAGCTGTCTGTTATCCAAAAAAATACATGCTATATTTAAAACAATATAAGATGTATTAACATTAGTAAAATAAAAAATAATTCTAAAAAAGACAGGAAAAACTCCAAAAAAAGAGGACACAACAACAACAATAAAATAACAAGGTTAGTAATAAATCTGATATAAACAGGTGCTTCTCACAAAATTAGAATATCATCACAAAGTTAATTTATTTCAGTTCTTCAATACAAAAAGTGAAACTCACATATAGAGTTATTACAAACAGAGTGATCTATTTCAAGTGTTTATTTCTGTTAATGTTGATGATTATGGCTTACAGCCAATGAAAACCCACAAGTCATTATCTCAGTAAATTAGAATAATTAACAAAAAACACCCGCAAAGGCTTCCAAAGTGTTTAAAAAGGTCCCTTAGTCTGTTTCAGTAGGCTCCACAATCATGGGGAAGACTGCTGACCTGACAGATACCCAGAAGAAAGCCATTGACACGCTCCACAAAGAGGGTAAGCCACAAAAGGTCATTGCTAAAGAGACTGGCTGTTCACAGAGTATTAATGGAAAGTTGAGTGGAAGGAAAAAGTGTGGTAGAAAAAGGTACAGAGTCAATTGGGATAACCGCAGCCTTGAAAGGATTGTTAAGAAAAGGAAGTAGTGGCGAAACTGCGTTGTGTGTGGGGAGGACACAACACTCTTCTAGTTACCACTTGGACCACTAAGATTAGGTATTGTACCTTTAATTATTAACATATTATGTACTTTGGGGGGTATTACTAAAATATTATGCACTTTGGGGGTGTTTGTCTTGTTTTGGCAATTCCCCATCTATGTGTCTAGGCACATTGTTGCTGAGATTACAATATTGCTATTTTGTGATTGCATTAGTTTCAGACTTTCAGACATTCCCTGCCTTTGTCATTCGAAGTATTGGTGCCCTCCGATCTATTTTCAGGAGAGCATTTTGGCTTTCTTTTGATACTTGCACCTTATTATTGCACTTATAGTTGGCATATTTTTTCTTGAATGCCTTTGTGCTTTCCTGGAGAGGGGTGTGATTGAGGTATCAATTACTTTTATTTTATGCTGAGATTGCACTATTCATGGATTGATAAATATCCTTTTCCATCCTTATAGACAAACATCTCTTGCAATCTAAGATACCCCGTCTTTACATGTTTATGACAGCACTATCCACTTTTTTAGCATTAGGCATTGGTTTTTGGTCGTACAATTAAACTTATTGTTCTTGAATATGCATACATTTTTCTGATTTAGGCCTTGTGACATATAGATCAGAATTATTTCTAACCTTGTTAATTTACTGTTGTTGTGTCCTTTCTTATAAAATTGACATTGTTTTAAATATAGCTTGTATATCTTTGTAAATCAGACAGCCTCCATGCTGTTACTGATATAGGTTGTTTATGCATTGCTCAAGTGTCAAGCACCTATTTGTAATGACATGTAGAATTTAACCCTAATTATCTTAGTCTTTGCACATTTTTTCTTTAGTAAAAATGGTTCTAATGCTGACTTTTATATTTGTGTCTTATTCATGATTTGTTTGCACTTTTTTAATTTAACGTTAATTTATTTCTATCTTTTGTTTGACAATGTTGGCATGGTTTTGTTTATCCACTTGTTTTAGTTTAATTCATCATTTACAACTTTTCTAAATGGCACAAAGTGTTTGTGCAACAGTTCTCCTGCACCCTAATGGGCTATAAAATCTATTAAAGTTGAAAGTATCAAAAACAGCAACAAATAGCACAAGACAAAAGGGAAAAGTTACTTAAAAAAAACAAATGATGAATTGGGGCCATAAAATGCAACACTGTATGGGCCTGATTCATCAAGATTGGCATTTTTTTACACCAGTCATGATGAACATAGTAAAATATCGATATTTGCAGATGATACAAAACTATGTAAAGCAGTCAATACAAGAGAAGATAGTATTCTACTACAGATGGATCTGGATAAGTTGGAAACTTGGGCCAAAAGGTGGCAGATGAGGTTTAACAATGATAAATGTAAGGTTATACTCATGGGAAGAAGGAATCAATATCACCATTACACACTGAATGGGAAACCACTGGGTAAATCTGACATGGAGAAGGATTTGGGGATCCTAGTTAATGATAAACTTACCTGGAGCAGTCAGTGCCAGGCAGCAGCTGCCAAGGCAAACAGGATCATGGGGTGCATTAAAAGAGGTCTGGATACACATGATGAGAGCATTATACTGCCTCGGTACAAATCCCTGGTTAGACCGCACATGGAGTACTGTGTACAGTTTTGGGCACCAGTGCTAAGTAAAGATAGTATGGAACTAGAGCGAGTGGGGATGGGGGAACTACAATACCCAGAGAGACTAGCAAAATTAGGATTATTTAGTCTAGAAAAAAGACGACTGAAGGGCGATCTAATAACCATGTATAAGTATATAAGGGGAAAATACAAATATCTCTCCAAGGATCTGTTTATACCAAGGAAGGTGACGGTCACAAGGGGGCATTCTCTCCGTCTAGAGGAGAGAAGGTTTTTCCACCAACATAGAAGAGGAGTCTTTACTGTTAAGGCAGTGAGAATCTGGAATTCCTTGCCTGAGGAGGTGGTGATGGCGAAATCAGTCCAGGGGTTCAAGAGAGGCCTGGATGTCTTCCTGGAGCAGAACAATATTGTATCATACAATTATTAGGTTCTGTAGAAGGTCGTAGATCTGGGGATTTATTCTGCCGGAAGTAGGCTAAACTGGATGGACAAATGTCTTTTTTCGACCTTGCTAACTATGTTAAACAATGCGTTGCAGTAAGATGCAGAAAATTCATTGACCTCTTCAGGGTTGAACAATTTTTCATTTTTGGTGATTTAGTTGTTCTTCCCTTTTTTTCCAAGAGCTATAACTAATGTATTTTTCCATTGACATAGCTGTATGGCTTGTTTTTGCCTGGCAAGTTTTAATTGACAAGTACAATTTACCATATAATGTCCTGAAAAACAGAGAAAAAATTACACTTATTTGGGGGTTTCATATTCATGCCATTCTTTGTATTCTGTGTGTGGTGTGTGGCTATTACACTGTCGGGACCAAAATACTGTGTGTGGAGTCATACTGTATATGGGCCATGATACTATGTTAATATGATACTCATATTGAGTGGGAGACAATACTATGCGCGAGGTGCTGTGGGGCATGTTACTATTTTGCATATTGGTGGGGCAAAGATTCCGTGTGGGATAATCCTTTAAGTGTGTGACTATGAGGGCATAATACTGTCTAGGGGGACTGTGGTTGTATCTAACTGTGTGTGGGGATATTATACTGTGTGTTTGCAGGAGCTGTTGATCAAAGTACAGTGGCTGAAAAACAGGACCAGTATTATTAATTTATTTTTATAAACTTTATAAAAGCAGTAAATTATGTGATGTTGGTTCTACCCTCTATAACATTTACAATCTTTCTCTCTCTTCTGGCCCCTAGGGAAAACGCATTGTCCATTCCTGGTGTGGACATGTGGGCTGCATGTGAGAAATTAAGGCAAATGATTGTGGCAGAAGATAGACTTTTGAGACTAAGTCTTTAGGCACAGACACCACAAGTTTGAAAGAATGGTGTAAATACATTTTTTGCTAGCCCAAGGGGGAAGTGCCTCTGTCATGACTGGGCAATACAGGATACACTGGAAAACCTTCCCTTCAAATTACTTTGCACAGAAGTGAATGATCCCACTGCATGATTGGTAAAAAAACAGCTGAGCCATTATATGATATAATCAAGCAAACAATGACAGAGCCTTAAAGATCATTGTGAAAATGTAGCAATTAGTGATGAGCGAGTGTACTCGTTACTAGAGATTTCCCGAGCATGCTCGGGTGACCTCCGAGTATTTTTTAGTGCTCGGAGATTTAGTTTTCATCGCCGCAGCTGAAGGATTTACATCTGTTAGCCAGCATAAGTGCATGTGGGGGTTGCCTGGTTGCTAGGGAATCCCCACATTTAATCAAGCTGGCTAATAGCTGTAAATCAATCAACTGCAGCGATGAAAACTAAATCTCCGAGCACTAAAAAATACTCGGAGGACACCCGTGCATGCTCGGGAAATCTCGGGTAACGAGTATATTCGCTCATCACTAGTACCGATCTCCCACATATGGTAAAACATGTCAGTGGGGCAATACCATAGAATCATAGAGTCATAGAATGTTAAATTTGGGAGGGACCTCCAGGGTCATCATGTTTAACCCCCTGCAGTTTCAATGAACCATCTCAGACAGATGTCTGTCCAACCTTTTTTTGAAGATTTCGATTGAAGGAGAACTCACCACCTCTTCTGGCAGCCTGTTCCACTCATTTATCACCCTGACTGACCAAAAAGTTTTTTTTAATATCTAATGTGTATCTTTTCCATTTCAGTACATTGTTTCTTCTGTTTCCATGCGCAAGTCAGAATAAGGATGATCCCTCTACATTGTGACATCCCTTCAGATATTTGTAGACAGCTATTATCTTTTTAGCCTTCCTCTTTTGCATGCTAAACATTCCCAGATCCGTTAAACATTCTTCATAGGACTTAGTTTGCAGTCCGCTCAGCACCCAGGTAGCTCGTCTCTGAACTCGCTCTAGTTTTTTTATGCCTCTTTTAAAATGCTTAACAACTGGACACAGTATTCCAGTATTCCTTATGACCAAGGAAGAGTAGAGGGGAATAATTACTTCACGTGATCTAGACTTTATGCTTCTCTTAATAAATCTTAGAACTGTGTTTGCTTTAGTTGCTGCTGCATCACACTGTTGACTCATGTGCAGTCTGTGATCTATTAGTATACTCAAGTCTTTTTCACATGTGGTGTTGCTTACTTCTATTGTTCCCATTCTATAGATATCATTTTCCAGTTTCTTGCCCAGATGTAGAATCTTGCATTTCTCCCTGTTAAATACCATTCTTTTAGTCGCTGCCCATTGTTCAAACTTATCTAGTGTCTTCTCTAGTGTCTATTGTCTTCTCTAGTGTTGGCTATCCCTCCTAGCCTTGTATCGTCTGCAAATTTGATTAGTTTACCTTCTGCTAGATTTTACTCACTCAGCTGCAGGTTGAGCAGTTTTTATAAAAATGTCTGTCAGGTTTATTTGCTCCATAAACCTGCTTAAGCTTAAGCAAACAAAAGATGGCCTTCTGTGGCACAAACTGGAAACAAAACAGAAAAACAAACAGTTCATATAGCACAGCGGGTCCATCTGCTCAGGTCAGTGTCTCAGCAAAACACACACTGGAAGCCTCCATGCCTCCAGTCATAGACCATGTGACAAACAACAGCCTCCATTAAATAGGCTGTTACCACACCCAGAGGTGAGGTATGTGGGTAGCCAGACCTGCCCATCTCTCATAACTACCCACAACCCAGACTCAGGTACAACAAACGAACCTCTTAGTGCTTTCATGCACTAGAGAAAATACTCCGGGTTACATCACAGAGACAAACCATCTCTGTGACACATACCTCCCATCGACTATGAGACCATTAGCCACACTACACTTCATTTCCTTTAACTAGATCATTTATAAAAAAAAAGTTGAACACCACTGGGGCCAGGACACAGCCTTGTTTTACCCCACTTGAAAAACTCTTCCAATTGGATGTGCAACCATTTATTACCACTCTTTGAGTATGATCACTGAGCCAATTATGAATCCACCTAACTGTAACCTTGTCAATCCCATACTTGGTAATTTTTCAATAAGGATATTATGAGATCCTTTATGAAATACATTTTCCTTGATCCACCCAGTCAGTGATACCATCATGGAAGACAATTAGATGCTGTCTCTGATTAATTACTGTATTTTTATCCAAGTACTTGCTGTTTAATAATTTGTTTAAAGATCTTTCATGGTACAGAAGTAAGGCTCACTGGCCTGCAATTTCCTGTCTCAATCTTCTTTCTTTTTTAAAAGATAGGGAAAACATTTGCCCTTCTCCATTCTTCTGCGACTTCTCCTGTTCTACAGGAATTTTCAAAGATGCTAGCTAGTGGTTCTGCAATTTCCTCTGCTATCTCTTTCAGTACCCTAGGATGAGGTCTAAGGGGTATCTCTTTGTGGAGAGTGACATACCGACTCTGGCATGCCATGCCTTCAAGTCCTTTTCCTCTCTGAAGAGACAGTTTACATATTAAATTTCCAATAGGAGCATTGCACAATGAGTAAGCCTCCTTACCTTGGCATGCCAGACCTGGTATGTCACTCTCCACAAAGAGAAGCGTTACCCCTTAGATCTCAGTCCAGAGCCTCTCACCTAGCCAAATCATTTCCTATACTTTGCTCAGACAAGGGCCAATTGCTCGAAACACCGTGTCTGCAAAATGAGATTCTGATTTGGCTTTTAACCGAAGTTATAATGCTAGACTCATTAAAAGCTCATTGTGAAAAGACAAAGGTCCTCCAAACATAAATTTGCAAAACAACATATTTTTTTATTAAATTAGAAGGGGTGCACCCCTTTTGAGGAAGATATACAACCCCTGGCAAAAATTATGGAATCACCGGCCTTGGAGGATGTTCATTCAGTTGTTTAATTTTGTAAAAAAAAAGCAGATCACAGACATGGCACAAAACTAAAGTCATTTCAAATGGCAACTTTCTGGCTTTAAGAAAAACTAAAAGAAATCAAGAACAAAAAAATGTGGCAGTCAGTAATGGTTACTTTTTCAGCCAAGCATAGGGGAAAAATTATGGAAGTACTACAGCCCTTGTATTTTTTGATATATCTTCCAGCCACGTTCTGCCACTTACATTGTGTAGTGTAATACACAGGGCCTGAGTTTTGTTGCAGTCTCCCCCCAAAAAAAGGGAGATTTAAATTGGATCTACGTCACAGTTCTGTTAGTTTGTCGTACATCTTCCAGCCACGTTCTGCCACTTGCATTGTGTAGTGTAATACACTGGGCCTGAGTTTTGTTGCAGTCTCCCCCCCAAAAAAGGGATATTTAAATTGGCACTAAGTGGATCTACGTCACAGTTCTGTTAGTTTGTCG
Organism: Ranitomeya imitator; assembly: GCF_032444005.1. Taxonomy (NCBI): domain Eukaryota; kingdom Metazoa; phylum Chordata; class Amphibia; order Anura; family Dendrobatidae; genus Ranitomeya; species Ranitomeya imitator. The sequence continues at coordinate 424,329,908 of NC_091286.1, read as the reverse complement.
TACATCTTCCAGGCACGTTCTGCCACTTACATTGTGTAGTGTAATACACTGGGCCTGAGTTTTGTTGCAGTCTCCCCCCCAAAAAAGGGAGATTTAAATTGGCACTAAGTGGATTTATGTCACAGTTCTGTTAGTTTGTCGTACATCTTCCAGGCACGTTCTGCCACTTACATTGTGTAGTGTAATACACTGGGCCTGAGTTTTGTTGCAGTCTCCCCCTCAAAAAAGGGAGATTTAAATTGGCACTAAGTGGATCTACGTCACAGTTCTGTTAGTTTGTCGTACATCTTCCAGCCACGTTCTACCAGTTACATTGTGTAGTGTAATACACTGGGCCTGAGTTTTGTTGCAGTCTCCCCCCCAAAAAAGGGAGATTTAAATTGGCACTAAGTGGATCTACGTCACAGTTCTGTTAGTTTGTCGTACATCTTCCAGCCACGTTCTGCCACTTACATTGTGTAGTGTAATACACTGGGCCTGAGTTTTGTTGCAGTTTCCCCCCAAAAAAGGGAGATTTAAATTGGCACTAAGTGGATCTACGTCAGTTCTGTTAGTTTGTCGTACATCTTCCAGCCACGTTTTGCCACTTACATTGTGTAGTGTAATACACTGGGCCTGAGTTTTGTTGCCATCTCCCCCCCAAAAAAGGGAGATTTAAATTGGCATTAAGTGGATCTACGTCACAGTTCTGTTAGTTTGTCGTACATCCCCCAGCCACGTTTTGCCACTTACATTGTGTAGTGTAATACACTGGGCCTGAGTTTTGTTGCAGACTCCCTCCAAAAAAAGGGAGATTTAAATTGGCATTAAGTGGATCTACGTCACAGTTCTGTTAGTTTGTCGTACATCCCCCAGCCACGTTTTGCCACTTACATTGTGTAGTGTAATACACTGGGCCTGAGTTTTGTTGCAGACTCCCTCCAAAAAAAGGGAGATTTAAATTGGCATTAAGTGGATCTACGTCAAAGTTCTGTTAGTTTGTCGTACATCTTCCAGCCACGTTCTGCCACTTACATTGTGTAGTGTAATACACTATGCCTGAGTTTTGTTGCAGTCTCCCCCCCCCAAAAAGGGAGATTTAAATTGGCACTAAGTGGATCTACGTCAGTACTGTTAGTTTGTCGTATATCTTCCAGCCACGTTCTGCCACTTACATTGTGTAGTGTAATACACTGGGCCTGAGTTTCGTTGCAGTCTCCCCCCCTAAAAAAGGGAGATTTAAATTGGCACTAAGTGGATCTACGTCAGTACTGTTAGTTTGTCGTATATCTTCCAGCCACGTTCTGCCACTTACATTGTGTAGTGTAATACACTGGGCCTGAGTTTCGTTGCAGTCTCCCCCCCAAAAAAGGGAGATTTACATTGGCACTAAGTGGATCTACGTCACAGTTCTGTTAGTTTGTCGTACATGTTCCAGCCAGTTCTGCAACTGGGCCTGAGTTTCGTTGCTGTCTCCACCCCCCCCCCCCCACAAAAAGGGAGGTTTAAATTCTCAAAAAGTTTATATACACCTTCTACCTTGTTTTAGAGTACCATATAACGGTTGTTATTTTGGTTAGATTTTTCCAAAAATGAGGAAGTCTGGTGGAAGAGGCCATGGGCGGTCGTTGCCAGCTGGTACTGATGGTGGTGGTGGTGGTGGAGCATCTGGTGGTAGTGGGAAAAGCAAAATAGCACCAAAGGCTCGAGGTGTTGAGCCAGCGTCATCGTCTGGCTACACAAGGCCTTGAAGGCTCCATTATCTGGGAGTAGGAAAACAGCTTTTAAAGCCGGAGCAGCAGGAAAAAGTTTTGGCTTTCCTTGCTGACAGCCTCTAGCTCTTTCACCTCCCCTTCAGAAGGTTCGAAATCTAAAAGCAGCGAGTCATCAGTGGATGCTCCCGGTCAGGAACAAGTTGCTTCCTTGTGTCCTTCACCCAAACCAAAAGTGAAGGATGCGGCAGGCGACACTACAGTTTACTCCATGGAGCTCTTTACACATACCGTGCCTGGGTTAGAGAGGGAAATTGTTAAAAGCCTATTACAAGATGAATTGGACATGGAGTGCACTGATGCACAGCCACAGCTAAATTATTATGCTGTTCCATTGACTCAGATCACTACATTACCCTCGCAGTGTACTGAGCCAGAATCTGACCCTGATGAGACTATGGTGCCCCGTCACGAACGCTACAGCACCTTACACGGTGACACAGAGGAAGGTGCACATGACATTGAAGAGGAGGTGATAGATGACCTAGTTGTTGACCCAGATTGGCAGCCATTGGGGTTAGAGGGTGATGCTGCCAGTAGCTCGGAAGCAGAGGAGGATGATCCGCAGCAGCCATCTACATCTCAACAGCTTTCATCTGGCAGGCCCGTTTCTGGCCAAAAATGTTTGTCAAACCCAAAAACAGTTTTAGGACAGCGTGGCCATCCGGTGAAAGTAGCACAGCGTGCAATGCCTGAAAAGGTATTCCATAGTAGGAGGAGTGCACTTGCAAGCCTGGACTAACTACCAAACGTCCAGTACGGTTGGTGCACCTGCTCAGAATGAAGGTAGTCAGCAACGCTACATTGCTTCCCTCACTGTAAGCCCACCGGTTAGGACACCACCAGCAGCAAATGTGGAGGTATTGTCGCAAGGCCAAAGCAGTCAGGGAATCACAAGGTTATTGGTAGGAAACACTGTAGGTAGGCCAACATCAAGAATACCATCACCAACCCTCTCTCAATCTGCCATGTCCACCACCACCCCCGCTAGTTCCACCATATGCAGCGCTCCAGTCCAGCTCACGCTACAAGAGACTTTCGTTAGGAAAAGAAAGTACTCATCCTGTCATCCACATACACAGGGTTTGAATGCCCACATTGCTAAACTAATCTCGTTAGAGATGATGCCCTACCGGTTGGTTGAAAGTGAAGCTTTTAAAGCCCTGATGGCCTATGCAGTACCACACTATGACCTACCCAGTCGACACTTCTTTGCGAGAAAAGCCATCCCAGCCCTCCACCAGCATGTCAAAGACCGCATTGTCCATGCACTGAGGCAATCAGTCAGTAGAAAGGTGCACCTCACAACATATGCATGGACCAGTAGGCATGGCCAGGGATGTTGCATGTCCATCACGGCGCACTGGGTTAATGTGGTGGATGCAGGGTCCACAGGGGACAGCCATAGTGGTACAGTTCTGCCTAGCCCACGGTCTAGGAAACAGTTTGCTGTAGGCATTCGCCACCCCTCCTCCTCCTCCTCCAGAAGCGAAAGCTCGTCCACAGAGCGCAGTTGCATGACCACTCCATCCACAGCTGCCAGTGTTGCACACGAGGTGTCCCATTATGGAACAGCTAGTGGTAAGCGTCAGCAGGCTGTGCTACAAATGAAGTGTTTGGGCGACAACAGACACACCGCGGAAGTACTGGCCGAGTACTTGTAGCAAGAAACTCAGTCATGGATGGGCAGTGTACAACTTGAGGCAGGCAAGGTAGTCAGTGACAACGGAGGGAATTTTATGGCTGCCATAGCCCTTTCAGAACTGAAACACCTACCTTGCCTGGCTCACACCTTCAACCTGGTGGTGCAGTGCTTCCTCAAAAATTATCCGGAGTTACCAACCCTGCTCGTGAAGGTGCGAAGACTTTGCTTGCACATCCGCCAGTCGCCCGTACACTCCAGCCATACGCTAAACCATCAGCGATCTCTGAATCTTCCCCAGCACCGCCTAATAATCGACGTTGCAACAAGGTGGAACTCCACACTGCACATGCTTCAGAAGCTGTGCGAACAGAGGCGTGTTGTCATGTATTTGTGGGAGGATACACATACACTGGCAGGCAGTTGGATGGCAGACATGGAGTTGTCTGGTGTGCAGTGGTCGAAGCTTCAAGACCTCTGTCAAGTCCTTCAGTGTTTTGAATAATGCACACTGCTGGTAAGTGCAGATGACGCCATCATAAGCATGAGCATCCCACTAATGCGTCTGCTGATGCAAAGTTTGACGCACATGAAGGAGCAGGCGTCTGCAGCCGAGGAGGAGGGAAGCCTTGATGACAGTCAGCCACTGTCTGCTCAGGGAACTCTCCTGGACGAGGTGGCGGATGAAGAGGAGGAGGAGGAGGATGATGGAGATGAATATTCATGGGAGGAGGATGCTTCTCAGGGGGCAATAGAAACTGGTGGCGTTGCAAGGTCAGGTACAGGGTTTTTGCGGGCCACAAGTGATGTTGATTTGCATGAAAGTGCTCCTCAACCCAGCACAAGCAGTGAATTGACACCTGGAACATTGACACACATGGGCATCTAAAATAGACACCTGGCCTGAATTGGCAGAATATGCATTACAGGAGCTCACTTGCCCTGCTGCTAGTGTGCTATCAGAAAGAGTCTTCAGTGCTGCTGGTTCAATACTGACCGAAAAAAGGACACGTCTGGCTACCCGAAATGTTGATGATCTAACCTTCATTAAAATGAACCAATCATGGATTTCTAATTATTTTGCCCCACCTTCCCTTGCTGACATGTAGCTTGCCTGAAAAATGTCTTGCTTTTGGCCTCCTCTTACTGACTGCTCCAATTCCTCCATTTGCAGCTGCTGAATGTCCACCATAGGCCATTTTAATACCTCCCTAAATGGGCTGACTCCCCCCACAGGGCAGTGGTCACCACTTGGCCCAAGCACCCGTGCGAGTGCCGTTTGCCTGGACAGGTGGGTGGGCCCACTCTTGGGCGACGGCACTGGCACAGGGTCCCTCATAGTACAATGAAGTGTCTCTGATGGTAGTGGTGCACAACCAACATTAGACACACCATCGTAATATGAGGGGTCCTGTGCCAGTACCGCCGCCCACGAGAGAGTGTTCCCCCCCTGCTCGAACAGTGCTCTACCACTTGCAAAACTTACCTCTCCCTGCTCCACCACTGTGTAGTCTGTGCTGTTAAATCCTTCAATGGCACTGCCAATACAAATTTGTTGAAATGATAGATGATCGTAAAAATATACAGGGGCTCTGGCCTCCATTTAGACCAGTTAATACTTTGCGCCAACTACCACTGTCTGCTACTCAGCAGAGGAGCCCACCCCTGTACCAAGCTATGCCACCAGTTTATTTATAAAAAAATTTTTGGCAGACATTTAGCCCACTTTATTATTTTGGCCTACTAACTGTGTCAGCCACTTATTACAGTTGTCCTGCACTGAACAAAGCAATGCCACCTGTGTAATCCTCTGACCAATTTTGAACTGCATTTAGCCTACTTTGTTATTTTAAGGCCTACTAAGTCTGTGTGAGCCTCTCATTACAGTTGTCCTCCTCCGCTGAACCAAGCTATGCCGCCTGTGTACTCCTCTTACCAATTTTGAACTGCATTTAGGCTACTTACTTATTTTGGCCTACTAACTGTGTCAGCCACTTATTACAGTTGTCCTGCAATGAACAAAGCAATGCCACCTGTGTACTGCTCTAACCAATTTTGAACTCTATTTAGCCTACTTTTTTTATTTTAGGCCTATTAAGTCTGTGTGAGCCTCTCATTACAGTTGTCCTCCGCTGAACAAAGCTATGCCGCCTGTGTACTCCTGTTACCAATTTTGAACTGCATTTAGCCTACTTTTTTATTTTAGGCCTACTCAGTCTGTCTGAGCCACTTATTACAGTTGTTTTCCACTGAACAAAGCAATGCCACCTGTGTACTCCTGTTACCAATTTTGCACTGCATTTAGCCTACTTACTTATTTGGGCCTACTAACTGTGTCAGCCTCTCATTACAGTTGTCCTTTGCTGAACAAAGCTATGCCGCCTGTGTACTCATGTTACCAATTTTGAACTGCATTTAGCCTACTTTTTTATTTTAGGCCTACTCAGTCTGTCTGAGCCACTTATTACAGTTGTCCTCCACTGAACAAAGCAATGCCACCTGTGTACTCCTGTTACCAATTTTGAACTGCATTTAGCCTACTTTTTTATTTTAGGCCTACTCAGTCTGTCTGAGCCACTTATTACAGTTGTCCTCCACTGAACAAAGCAATGCCACCTGTGTACTCCTGTTACCAATTTTGAACTGCATTTAGCCTACTTTTTTTATTTTAGGCCTACTCAATCTGTCTGAGCCACTTATTACAGTTATTCACCACTGAACAAAGCAATGCCACCTGTGTACTCCAGTTACCAATTTTGAACTGCATTTAGCCTACTTTTTTATTTTAGGCCTACTCAGTCTGTCTGAGCCACTTATTACAGTTGTCCTCCACTGAACAAAGCAATGCCGCCTGTGTACTCCTGTTACCAATTTTGAACTGCATTTAGCCTACTTTTTTATTTTAGGCCTACTCAGTCTGTCTGAGCCACTTATTACAGTTCTCCTCCACTGAACAAAGCAATGCCGCCTGTGTACTCCTGTTACCAATCAATTTTGAACTGCTTTTAGCCTACTTTTTCATTTTGGGCCTATATCTGTGTTTCCTCCTCATCCTGCCCATTGCCCAGCCACTGCTAGATGAGTCTGCTGGTACATTGACCCAGACCACTACATTCCCCTTGCACTCTACACAGCCAGAATCTGACCCTGCTGAAAGTCAGGTTCCAATTCCCGCATACTATACCACCTTACACAGGGACATAGAGGAAGGTGCAGATGAAAGTGCAGGATCCTTCAGCAGGTGGGAGAGGCATACTCGTTGGCACTGGCACAGGGCCCCTCATAGCACACAAAAGTGTCTCTGGCAGTGGGAGGCGCCGCCCGCCGTCAAACACACCGCCGTAGTATGAGAGGCCCTGTGCCAGTGCCAACTAGTGGGCCCCCCTGCTTGCTCTGGATCACAGCACTTGCAAAGTTGAAATACTTACCTCTCCATGCTCCACCGCCATGACGTATTCCGCGTTTTCTGGGCCCACGAAAATCTTGAGCCAGCCCTACCCCCCCAACTGTAGCCAAATGATCCCCTGTTTTCAATGCCTAACTATTATTATAAAGTAAATTAAGATTGACAAGCTTAAGAAATAAGAATTGATGTTTTTGGCATTAAAATGGGCACTGTAGGTGTTTTCCTGTCCTCCACTCACTGCCGACTTTGATTCCCCATTGACTTGCATTGGGTTTTGTGTTTTAGTCGGCCCCCGACTTTTCGCAATAATCGGCCGATTTCACCCGACCCGACTTTTGAGAAGGTCGGGTTTCGCGAAACCCGACTCGATCCTAAAAAAGTAAAAGTCGCTCAACTCTAATACTGAGTATTCACTTTATATACATTTCTAATAGTATTACCACCTTAGGGACATGTGCAGTGTTGGATGTTTTTTCTGCATGTACTGTCTGGACATTGACTCAATTCAGTTCATCTGTCCAGTATTTTGCTGTTTCCATCTTTTCTGCAAGGTTTGCTCTCATCTCCAACTGTCCTCTTATGGATTTTTTAAAAAATTGTGTAATTTAATAAAAATATGTTGTTTTGCAAATTTATGTTTGGAGGACCTTTGTCTTTTCTTTTCAATTTGCCTCACGGTCCTCCGTGTTTTGGTGAATAAGGGCTATTGGTCTCATTAAAAGCTCAATTGTGACTTGTAGAATTGTTTATTCCAACAGGTGGCGCTATAGAGTTCAAGTCCTTTTCCTTTCTGAAGGGGCAATTTGCATATTAAAGTACCGTAGGATGTAATTCATCTGGACCATGAGATTTAAATTCTTTTAAATTAGCTAAGTGTTCCCTCACAATCTCTCTGTTTATAGATAGTGTGGATTTTTTCATTCCTTCGATAGCACAGTGAAGATGTCCTCAATCTCCTGAGTTTTATTGACATAGACAAGACTCAATAATCATTATTGTACACAGGAGGAACCAACTCCAGGATCATTGACTGTGACTATTGTGACAGGGTCACTGGCACAGTGTACGAGGAGAGATATGTGGCACTGCACATGTTGGTGTCAGTGGTATGAAACCAGGATATTTGTCCTCCAGTGCACTAAGTGTTGGGATGGTTAAAGTAAGTTGCATACATAGGCTGGTATTATGTGAGCACTTATAGAGTGGGCAGAAGAGTGCCCACCATATCTCTTCCTGTAGCCGACACTGACAGGTGTACTAGCAGGACCTACAGTGATGCCACAATCATGTGATCATCACATAGTCCTGGATAAATTCCTGGACATGTGAGACAGTCTGGGTGGTGTCTTGGGAGAGGAAGTACTCTCACATAGCTCCAAGGAGGAGCGGAGGACATTATCTGGTGCCTGTAGGTTGAGACCTGCAGAGGAAAGGTCTCTGTTACCCTTGATTTGTTTTGTAGGTTTTTCTTCCCTTAAGCCAGAAAGGTTCTGTTTTGTTTTGTGAACCCTGTCTTAGTGTATGCTGACTCCAATAAACCAGCAGGCGCTTCACCACCAAAGTGTTCCATGTTTCCTGAAGAAGCAGATAAGCGTGTCAACCCCTCACGCTAATAATGTACAATAGTAGATGTTTTAAGAGCTTTTATACACTACTTAGACATTATACAGTGGCATGTAAACGTTTGGACACCCCTAGTCAAATTATTGTGAACAGCTACATTAAAGATGAAATGATCTATAAAAAGGCCTAAAGTTAAAGATTACATATTTGCTTTGTATTTTAGGCAATTAATATATATATACAGTACAGACCAGACCTTCTCATTTAAAGATTTTTCTGTATTTTCATGACTATGAAAAATTGTACATTCACACTGAAGGCATCAAAACTATGAATTAAAACATGTGGAATTATATACTTCGCAAAAAAGTGTGAAACAAATGAAAATATGTCTTGGCATTCTCTTGATGTTTTAAACAGGAGAAAGTAATAGATTTGCCAAACAATGGCAACAGATATTAATAATTAGCAAATATATTTTGCATGCTCATTATAACACATCAATGGTCCCCATAACATCAATTCTCTATATCAGTCAGTATTCTATGATGAGCTCTTGAATTACACATTAATTAATTTGATCTTTTACCTTTTATTGTGGATGTATGCTATACCTATTCTGTTTATGCTGTTTAGATGAGCGCATATCTTGATGGAAACAATCTTAGCATTCACCAGCCTTTTCTGAATTTTAGATAAGACTTGCTTATTCAAGTATGTGGGTGTGCAAAAAAAATCTGATCCCCTACGGTGCAACCATATAGCATTTTATAGATACATAACATAGGAAACATATGTTATTACCATAGGAAACTGTTTTTTGTTTTGTAAATGTTAAATACATCTGATGTATGAAAGCAGAAGTCATATGCATTGCGTACAGATGACAATGGATATAAAAAATCAGCCATTTTTTACAACGATCACCTGAATGGCCACTCGAAAGCATTTCATGACCCACCCAGCAGAGCTATTGTCCCAGTACTGTCGATACTAATTAAACATTTACTGCCTTATGCATCAGTTAATCATTTCTGCCAAATACCATCTCAGTAGCTTTTCATTGTCTAATGACTGGTCACATTTTATTCAGGTAAAAATGTCACATCCTTCTTAACAGGCGTGCATCACTATTAGCATCACAAAGTGGGTTAATGGAAAGGCGCTTTAACCCTACTAATGGCTGATTAGCCAGCAATTAAGATTCAGTGACATTCTCCATGCAAGACGATGTGCAATGAAGAGTAAGAAATACAACTCACATGTGGTGCAAACCATTATGTACAGAGGTTACATTTCGAGGGAAAATATTGTCCAAAACCTCACAGGAAGGAAATATGAAATACTATCAGCTCACTGTGGCCATTTCTAGACATCATCTCGCATCCAGTAAATGATATAAAATGATTAGTAAACTGCTTGCTAGTTCTTATGGATGACTTTTCACATTTCCACTATTAAGAAGTTAATTTAAAGGGAATCTGTCACCTCATTTTTCACAATATAAGCTGCGGCCACCGCTATTATGGGCTTATCTACAGCATTCTGCAGGCGCCGGGAAAGGTAAGAGAGGTCCAGCACCTGCGCACTGCAGTACTTTACGCTGCCCTCAACAGGGCAAATCAGTACACCTGCGCAGGAGCCGTGACAGAAGCAAGAAAGAGGACGTCATCGCATGAAGATGGGAGGCGCCGGACCCAGACCTGCGACGCCCATCGACTCGGACCGCCCCTGAGTGAGCAAAATCTAACTTGTTTTTCTCCTCTTTCAGGTTACATCGGGGTCTTATCTACAGCATTACAGAATGCTGTAGATAAGCCCCTAATGGTGGTGGCCGCAGCTTATATGCAAAAAAATGAGGTGACAGATTCCCTTTAAGAAAGCCAAAGCTGCTTCTACTCATTTCTACACCATGTTCACATAAAATTTTGTGAAACCTAGCACTAAACACATACAAATCTTACTTTGGTGTTGTAGATCCAGAACCTAGTATACACTTTTCATCTTTGCATTTAAATGACCTCCAACCTAAATATCATGGCCTCTGCATCTTGGACCAAAAATATACTTGACTCCTCAATAAAATAGCTTGACATGGACAATACAACTGGTTATTGTACACTTTCAATATGGAGGCACTTGAACTCGGAACACAGCTTAACAGTAGTACATATGTAGTAGTTATATGTGATACAATATAACCATGTATGAGTGAAATTTCTACTTGGGCATGTTGCCAGCTTGAACTTATTTGTACTGTCATTTGTGCCTCAGAATGCACTTTTTATGTCCAGTTTTACATTTATAAATAAGACATATCTTTTGATGCCAGTAGTGCCCTATTCTTTGCTAAGAGTGTGCGGCAACTGTGGGGTTAATCAATTGCTGATTGGGTACAAGTGATGAGGACTTTCCTACCAGAAGGGGGTCAGTCTTTAGAGCAGTCATAGGCCCTGATAGACATTTGTATGGAAAGGAGGTGGAAGTTCTACTCAGCGATTGTACTTTGGATTGAATTGGGATGCTTGTAAAGTTAGGCCTGTCTTGTTAAACCAGACCAATGTAGATGTTGGTGTATTTATGCATGCTTTCTGAAATTGATTCTATAGCCAAAGTCAAATAAGAGTAGTCAGTAATCAGAGATGGAGAATTGAGAATCTGCAGGTAAAAAAGCTAGAAGATGAAAGACAGGTGGGAGCAGAATAGTGACCAGAAGGGAACCGGCTGGTTGTGCGAATAGGCACATAGTTGTTTATTATTTTAATTCTGTTACAGGAGACATTGGCTTCAGTGGACTGGGCGATGAAGTGAGTTTGGTTTAATTTAGATTCATTAAAGGACTCTGTCATTCTTTCAATTAAAGGACTTTATTCTGGGTGTGTGTTTATTTACAGTATAACTATAGGAATAGTAATGGATAGGCGTCTATAATACGCCTCTTCATTACTAACCCATGGGCTTGATGTCACTAGACAATATAAAGGTGACATCATCCCCACAATTATGAACCCCACTTGCCACCACCACAGGGCAAATGGGAAGAGCCGGGCAAAGTGCCAGAATTGGCACATTTAATAGATCCCTTTTTCTTGGGCGACTGCAGGCTACTATTTTTAAACTGGCGGGGGGGCAATATCCATGGCCCAATACCAGCCTTAGAATACCAAACCCCAGCTGTCAGCTTTACCTTGGCTTGTTATAAAAAAATGGGGGGACCCCACGCTGTGTTTTAAAATTGTTTATTTAAACAATTAAAAAATACAGCTTAGGGACCTTCTATCCTTGATAACCAACCAGCCTTGCTGAAGCTAACAACTGAGGATTGCAGACCGCAGCTATTTTTTTCAGTTTTGCCTGGCTAATTATCAAAAATACAGGGGAACCCACATCAATTTTTTAAAATTATTTATTTATAGCACAATTGGTGGCTGATGAATACTCCAATCAGCCTCCGCCTGTTCCCGCTGTTAACAGTTGAATACATTCAACATTTTCCCCTTCTAGCACTGATTGCAATGGGAGCAGGGGACAGTGTGACAGTATAGTTGATTCCCAGGTGCCGGTACGTGTCATACTGATGACACATGGATGTTATCCGTATATCATCAGCGTTCATGTGTGTGAGACGTATTGTGGCCCATGCTGGTACCGGAAATACTGATGTCTGAAAGAGCCCTTATTAAACTTGAACATTCTTTCAAACTTTGGCCGAATTTTGCCGATTTTTAGGAAAAATGTTTGGGAATCAGAACACGAATCTGAATGTGCAACATTTGTACCGAATTTGAGAATGGTGAACTTTTTCTGAACAAGTTCGGTCATCTCACCTGCAATGCTGGAAACAAATTGGACTTTATGGTTGCTATATACTCACTATATGGTGTGATTAATAAAATTCACAGATATAGACACTTAGGTGTTGTCTCAATCCAGAAAAAAAGTTCTTGATTAGCTGCTGTCAGCTTAGTTTGTATACAATGTTTTGGCTTTGCAATTATATTTTTACTTTCAGGTGCTGGTATGGTTGTATCCTCGTAGTTTCCATGCGATAAACCTGTACAACCCCAGTTTATATTTTCTGTGTCTGCGTAATTTCAAGGTTAGAAATCCAAATTCTATCATAAGCACAGTTCGTATAGGTTTTACAATTAGACAAGTCTCCTGCATCTTTTATTTCCTTAACAAGAAGATGCCACAAACTGTTCCTTGGTTTGTTTCTATTCATTCAATATATGACTGTTAAAACACCATTCACTTGGGTCCATTATGATACCAGTTATGAAACCAGATGTGTTTCTGAGTGTTGCTCCTCTGTGTTTTCAATAGCTTGCTAGTGCTCTCAGTTTTACTACTAAATGCAGATGTGCTTCTCATTTTTCTTTATATTGATGTACAAAGGAACAAGCATGCATAATCTGTGACTAGTTTGGGTTTCATTCTTCATACCACTTACAAGTAGAGAGATAATACATCTGGTGGGTTTGAACATTTAGGACTTGATGCCCAGTGTAAAACATTCAGGATTTGTCTTACTTGAAATCGTTCCACTCCATATCTCCTTCTTAAAGGGAATCTGTCTCCCCATTTTTGGCCTATAAGCTGCGGCCACCGCCATCAGGGGCTTATCTACAGCATTCTGTAATACTGTAGATAAGCCCCTGATGTAACCTGAAAGATAAGAAAAACAAGTTAGATTGTACTCACCCAGGAGCGGTCCCAGTGCGGTCCAGTCCGATGGGTGTCGCGGTCCGGCGCCTCCTATCTTAATACGATGATGTCCTCTTCTTTGCTTCCTCTCGCGGCTCCTGCGCAGGCGTACGTTGTCTGCCCTGTTGAGGGCACAGCAAAGTACTGCAGTGCACAGGCGCCGGAAAAGGTCAGTAAGGTAATAGATTCAGGAAACTTTGCATTTTTGTTTTTTGAAATCCCTAGTGTTTGCTTGCACTCAGGTTCAGTGGGCTGTCCTGTTTGGTGATTGACAGTCCTCCCTGTATGATTATGCCTGCTGAGTTAGCTGTTAATCACCGACATACCTATCCACTGTTCTGCTTACCTTCTTCACAATGGTGTCCACAGGTCAGACTGCATGTACAATGTGACAAGTTCACTTTAAAACTATTGTTTCATGAATGCTCCCAACCAAAGACATTGGCAATCTAGGGTCTCAATAAGTTACCAAATCAGTGCATTTATGACAACTGTTCTCCCCTCAGTAAGCCCTTTCAATTCCTGACTGAGCGGATTCGTGTGACATGCTTGATAGAGAGGTGTCATGATCCCAATGGCAGGGGATCACAAAAATGACAAGCACAGATACAAACAAGCTCTAGGGCGATGGAACCTGAGCTGACCGCGACCCTAAACCTAACACACAAATAAAAGTAGCCGGGGAACGTGCCTACGATGATCCTAGACGTCTCGCTCCAGCCGAAGATCTAACTTCCCCTATCAGAAGAAACACAGACCTCTCTTGCCTCCAGAGAAATACCCCACAGCAAATAGCAGCCCCCCACATATAATGACGGTGAAATGAGAGGAAAGCACATACGTAGTATGAAAACAGTTTCAGCAAAATGAGGCCCGCTAAAGCTAGATAGCAGAGGATACAAAAGTGAACTGCGCGGTCAGCGAAAAACCCTTCAAAAAACCATCCTGAAATTACTTGAACTCATGTGCCAACTCATGGTACATGAAAAGCAATTTCAGCCCACTAGAGCAACCAGCAGCAGAGAATCACATATCTGCAGGCTGGACTAAAAACCAAATTAAGCAAAACACAAAACAGGAAAATCCAAACTTAGCTTGTCCAGAAGGTTCTAGGAGCAGGGAGCAGAGGTAACAAGACACACTGGATACATTGATAACCGGCGAGGAAATGCCAGCAAAGCCAGGTTAAATAGGAAACTCCCATATGCTGATGGAACAGGTGGAACCCAGAAACCCAGGAAAGACAAGTCACCCAGTACCATCAGTAACCACCAGAGGGAGCCCAAAAACAGAACTCACAACAGTACCCCCCCCTTGAGGAGGGGTCACCGAACCCTCACGAGAACCACCAGGGCGACCAGGATGAGCCCTATGAAAAGCGCGAACCAAATCATCAGCATGAACATCCGAGGCAACCACCCAAGAATTATCCTCCTGACCATAACCCTTCCACTTGACCAAATACTGGAGTTTCCGTCTGGAAACACGAGAATCCAAGATCTTCTCCACAACATACTCCAATTCTCCCTCCACCAGCACTGGAGCAGGAGGCTCAAGCGAAGAAACAACAGGTACCTCATACTTCCGCAACAACGACCGATGGAACACATTATGAATAGCAAACGATGCCGGGAGATCCAAACGAAACGACACAGGGTTAAGAATTTCCAAGATCCTATAGGGACCGATGAACCGAGGCTTGAACTTAGGAGAAGAGACCTTCATAGGAACAAAACGAGAAGACAACCACACCAAGTCACCAACAAGAAGTCGAGGACCCACGCGGCGACGGCGATTAGCAAACTGCTGAGCCTTCTCCTGGGACAACTTCAAATTGTCCACCACATGACTCCAAATCCGATGCAACCTATCCACCACCATGTCCACTCCAGGACAATCAGAAGGTTCCACCTGACCAGAGGAAAAACGAGGATGAAACCCCGAATTACAAAAGAAAGGAGAAACCAAGGTAGCAGAACTAGCCCGATTATTAAGGGCAAACTCGGCCAGCGGCAAAAAGGTAACCCAGTCATCCTGATCAGCAGAAACAAAACACCTTAAATAAGTTTCCAAGGTCTGATTAGTTCGTTCAGTCTGGCCATTCGTCTGAGGATGGAATGCAGACGAAAAGGACAAATCAATGCCCATCTTAGCACAGAACGTCCGCCAAAATCTAGACACAAACTGGGATCCCCTGTCAGAAGCGATGTTCTCAGGAATCCCATGCAAACGAACCACATTCTGAAAAAACAGAGGGACCAACTCAGAGGAGGAAGGCAACTTAGGCAAGGGTACCAGATGAACCATTTTAGAAAAGCGATCACACACAACCCAGATGACGGACATTTTTTGAGAGACAGGGAGATCTGAAATAAAGTCCATGGAAATGTGCGTCCAAGGCCTCTTCGGGATAGGCAAAGGTGACAACAATCCACTGGCCCGAGAACAGCAAGGCTTAGCCCGAGCGCAAACCTCACAAGACTGCACAAAAGAACGCACATCCCTCGACAAGGAAGGCCACCAAAAAGACCTGGCCACCAAGTCTCTAGTACCAAATATTCCAGGATGACCTGCCAACGCAGAAGAATGGACCTCGGAGATGACTCTACTGGTCCAATTATCCGGAACAAACAGTCTCTCAGGCGGACAACGATCAGGTTTACCCGCCTGAAACTCCTGCAAAGCACGTCGCAAGTCTGGGGAGACAGCAGACAAAATCACCCCATCCCTAAGGATACCAGAGGGCTCAGAATTTCCAAGGGAGTCAGGCACAAAACTCCTAGAAAGAGCATCCGCCTTCACATTCTTTGAACCTGGCAGGTATGAAACCACAAAATTGAAACGAGAGAAAAACAGTGACCAACGAGCCTGTCTAGGATTCAGACGCCTGGCAGACTCAAGGTAAATCAAATTTTTGTGATCAGTCAAGACCACCACACGATGTCTAGCACCCTCTAGCCAATGACGCCACTCCTCAAATGCCCACTTCATGGCCAAAAGTTCCCGATTACCAACATCATAATTCCGCTCAGCCGGCGAAAACTTTCTAGAAAAAAACGCGCATGGCTTCATCACTGAGCCATCGGAGCTTCTCTGTGACAAAACCGCCCCCGCTCCAATCTCGGAAGCATCAACCTCAACCTGAAAAGGGAGCGAAACATCTGGCTGACGCAACACAGGAGCAGAAGAAAACCGGCGCTTAAGTTCCTGAAAGGCCTCCACAGCCGCAGGAGACCAATTAGCAACATCAGCACCCTTCTTAGTCAAATCCGTCAAAGGCTTAACAACACTAGAAAAATTAGTTATAAAACGACGATAGAAATTAGCAAAGCCCAAGAACTTCTGTAGACTCTTAAGAGATGTAGGCTGCGTCCAGTCACAAATAGCCTGAACCTTGACGGGATCCATCTCAATAGTAGAAGGGGAAAAAATATACCCCAAGAAAGAAATCTTCTGGACTCCAAAGAGACACTTTGAGCCTTTTACAAACAAGGAATTGGCCCGCAGGACCTGAAACACCTTCCTGACCTGCTGAACATGAGACTCCCAGTCATCAGAAAAAACCAAAATATCATCCAAATACACAATCATAAATGTATCCAGATATTCACGGAAAATATTGTGCATAAAGGACTGGAAGACTGAAGGAGCATTAGAAAGTCCAAAAGGCATTACCAAATACTCAAAATGGCCCTCAGGCGTATTAAATGCGGTTTTCCACTCATCACCTTGCTTTATTCGTATAAGATTATACGCACCCCGAAGATCAATCTTAGTGAACCATTTAGCCCCCTTAATGCGAGCAAACAAATCAGTCAACAATGGCAAAGGATACTGATATTTTACGGTAATCTTATTCAAAAGACGATAATCTATACAAGGCCTCAAGGAACCATCTTTTTTGGCCACGAAAAAAAAACCTGCTCCCAAAGGGGACAAAGATGGACGGATATGTCCCTTTTCCAAGGACTCCTTAACATAATCCCGCATAGCAGTATGCTCTGGCACTGACAGATTGAACAAACGACCTTTAGGAAATTTACTGCCTGGAATTAAATTTATAGCACAATCGCAATCCCTGTGAGGAGGAAGCGAACTGAGCTTAGGCTCCTCAAAAACATCCCGATAGTCAGACAAAAACACAGGAATCTCAGAAGGAGTAGATGAAGCGATAGAAATCGGAGGTGCATCATCATGAACCCCCTGACAACCCCAGCTTAACACAGACATTGATTTCCAGTCAAGGACTGGATTATGAGTTTGTAACCATGGCAGACCAAGTACTAGAACATCATGCAAATTATACAGTACCAGGAAGCGAATCACCTCCTGATGAACGGGAGTCATACGCATGGTCACTTGTGTCCAGTACTGAGGTTTATTCATAGCCAAAGGTGTAGAGTCAATTCCCTTCAAAGGAATAGGGACTTCCAGAGGCTCCAGACTAAACCCACAGCGATTGGCAAATGACCAATCCATAAGACTCAGGGCAGCGCCTGAATCCACATAGGCATCGACGGAAATGGATGATAATGAACAAATCAGAGTCACAGACAGAATGAACTTAGACTGTAAAGTACTAATGGCAACAGACTTATCAACCTTTTTTGTGCGTTTAGAGCATGCTGATATAACATGAGCTGAATCACCACAATAAAAGCACAACCCTTTTTTCCGCCTATACTTTTGCCGTTCACTTCTGGACTGAATTCTATCACATTGCATTATCTCAGGTGACGGTTCAGACGACACCGCCAAATGATGCACAGGTTTGCGCTCCCGTAAACGCCGATCAATCTGAACAGCCATAGTCATAGACTCATTCAGACCAGCAGGCGCAGGGAACCCCACCATAACATCTTTAATGGCCTCAGAAAGGCCATCTCTAAACTTTGCAGCCAGAGCGCACTCATTCCACTGAGTAAGTACCGACCACTTCTGAAATTTTTGACAATAAATTTCTGCTTCATCTTGCCCCTGAGAGAGGGCCAACAAAGCTTTTTCAGCCTGAATCTCTTGGTTAGGTTCCTCATAGAGCAAACCCAATGCCAGAAAAAACGCATCCGCATTAAGCAACGCAGGGTCCCCTGGTGTCAATGCAAATGCCCAATCCTGAGGGTCACCCCGCAGGAAAGATATAATTATCTTGACTTGCTGAGCAGGGTCTCCAGAGGAGCGAGATTTCAAAGAAAGAAACAACTTGCAATTGTTCCTAAAATTCAGAAAACGAGATCTATCTCCAGAAAAAAACTCTGGGACAGGAATTCTAGGTTCAGACATAGGAGCATGTACAACAAAATCCTGTATATCTTGAACCTTAGCGGCAAGATTATTCAGGCTGGAAGCCAAACTCTGGACGTCCATGATAAACAGCTGAGATCAGAGCCATTCAAAGATTAAGAGGAGGAGGAAGTAGCCAGGCTGCAATAAGGCTAGGCAGCAAACTCTGAGGGAAAGGGGAAAAAAAAAAAAAAAACTTCCTCAGACTACTTATCCTCCTACTTCAGCCAATACAATTAACACTTTGTGGGCCGGTTATACTGTCATGATCCCAATGGCAGGGGATCACAAAAATGACAAGCACAGATACAAACAAGCTCTAGGGCGATGGAACCTGAGCTGACCGCGACCCTAAACCTAACACACAAATAAAAGTAGTCGGGGAACGTGCCTACGATGATCCTAGACGTCTCGCTCCAGCCGAAGATCTAACTTCCCCTATCAGAAGAAACACAGACCTCTCTTGCCTCCAGAGAAATACCCCACAGCAAATAGCAGCCCCCCACATATAATGACGGTGAAATGAGAGGAAAGCACATACGTAGTATGAAAACAGTTTCAGCAAAATGAGGCCCGCTAAAGCTAGATAGCAGAGGATACAAAAGTGAACTGCGCGGTCAGCGAAAAACCCTTCAAAAAACCATCCTGAAATTACTTGAACTCATGTGCCAACTCATGGTACATGAAAAGCAATTTCAGCCCACTAGAGCAACCAGCAGCAGAGAATCACATATCTGCAGGCTGGACTAAAAACCAAATTAAGCAAAACACAAAACAGGAAAATCCAAACTTAGCTTGTCCAGAAGGTTCTAGGAGCAGGGAGCAGAGGTAACAAGACACACTGGAT
The DNA here is from genome assembly GCF_032444005.1 of Ranitomeya imitator. NCBI lineage: Eukaryota > Metazoa > Chordata > Amphibia > Anura > Dendrobatidae > Ranitomeya > Ranitomeya imitator. The sequence continues at coordinate 424,310,712 of NC_091286.1, read as the reverse complement.
ACATTGATAACCGGCGAGGAAATGCCAGCAAAGCCAGGTTAAATAGGAAACTCCCATATGCTGATGGAACAGGTGGAACCCAGAAACCCAGGAAAGACAAGTCACCCAGTACCATCAGTAACCACCAGAGGGAGCCCAAAAACAGAACTCACAACAGAGAGGAACAAAAACCATGAGTGTGTAATTCTTGTAATAACAGAGTAGGTGGTTGCTATATAAGAAAATTGTTAATATTGTATTCAAAGAAGTCCAAAGTAAGAAATAAAAAAAAAATTATAAACTAGAGTGCCTCCAAAATTATACAATGTATTAGTGTGTAAACATACCAGAGTGACCAATTAATTATGCTTTAGTTTGGTAACAACTGAATCAGCTTTATGTAAATGTATTTTGGGCTTTCACAAGTTGGCGCCCCCACCAGGACCTAGGGGTACTCGGTACCGGGTCCGGTGGTCATTTAAGGGGAAGTCACGGTGGCAGTGACCCGCTCCGTGGCCCTGGGAGTCCAAATTACAGGGAAGGTCTTTAAAGGGGTTATAGAAATAAGAATATTCATGATGCCACCTGTGGTATTCAGTCAGGGGTGACCAACGCTGCTTAAAGGGGTCCTCTGGGGAGTGATGGCACTGCAGCAAGGATGGTATGGCTTCCCACAGGTGAAGCTGGGACCCCAGGGCTCCCGGTGTATTTGGCAAAGGTAGTGTGGTGCCAGAAATAATCAGAGGACACAGGGTCGCAGTCTCTTTACCTGTTTTACTGGTGGTTTACGGCCATAGTCCAGGGTACCAGCAACAGGTGACGGTGGAGTTCAGGCAGCCTGGAAAGAGTTGAATTCCCCTTGTCAGGTCAGATTGGGAGCCTTCTTCTACGTGCTGTATAATAGCCCCTTGCTGCCTATGGCTTCTTTCAAGGTCCTCTCTCACTCTCTGTCCTGAGACCGTTCCTGCATGGTAGGCAATGCAAGCCATTTTATAGGGGTCTTTATCCATGGTGAATCCGGGCTCTGCATGTTGCTGTACCTCAGGGTGTAGATGTGGGCAAGTTACTTTCAATCTCCTGCCCTCCAGTTTCTGCTGTGGGGCATGCAGTCCCACACAACCTCGGACTCCCAGTGTCCGGTTTCTGCGCATCAGCTTGGAGGGAGCCCAATCACAGCTCTCCTCCAGCTCCTCCATTCTCCTGTGCTCCTTCCTCTTACACTGTCTCTACAGACTAACTAACTCCTCCTCCAAGCCAGAATATATATCTAGGGAAGCTCCCCTGAAACTGGATCTAGAGCTCCCCCTTCTGGCCTGGAGTCAGAACATGTTGCATGTACAGATTACCTGTCAAAGGGATCCTCCTCATTTCCAGGCATGGCATCACCCTCCCTGAGAGGACAGCAGTACCACTGTGGTACTCGAACTCCTGGGGTGCCACACAAATCATGTTTGTTTTTAATAATGATATAGATTTGTATGATATACAGTACATGAGCAGATTACAGATGAGAGGATCAGAAAAAAATCAAATTCACCTCTTTGTGCTTTTTTTCACAGGAAATTCAATGTTCCTTATTATTCTCCAGGGTTTCTTCACACTCCAGAACATAATAAACGTAATATGTTAAAAAATGCTAAAAATCCTTCTGCTCATCTCACTGATCATCTTGCCAGCCCATCCGCTCCTCACTGCCACCTGTATGGGCCTAGTGGCATCTTTAAACTGTAGTTGGCAAGGCTGAAATCCTCGGTCACGAGGCCAAGGCTTCCTATTTAGCCAGTTCTGAGAGGGTTCTGAATATGCGTCTGCAGAGGCAACGGCACCTCATACTTTGCATGTGCAGAATTCTCCGGGGCCTAGCAAACCGAGAGGCTCAGCCTAGCGAGTAAGGTCCAGGGCCTTCAGTACTTCACAACTTCAGTGTTGCTTTAAACTTAGCAGTATCCATTCTTGAATTGACAACATAAACCGCAATACTTCATGATTGTGCAGACCAGGTAGCCAACAGAGCCAGGAGATAAAGTGTAACTGTCATTTCACCAACAAAGGTTAAAGCTTCGCTTTCATTCTCTCATCCCACACAACAGGTTACATCTGATGTAAGAGCACACACCAGTCTGATAGGTGATTCGGTATCTACTTTTTCTGAGTGGGTAGTTCCTTTTCATCAGCATTCTGTTAGCAATATAGACGCAGGAACTTGTTATCCCTCAGTTCCTAGCATGCGTTGCATCCTCCTTGGACTCAGTGCCCACCTCTGTGTTATGACTGTACAGGTCCTTCTCAAAAAATTAGCATATAGTGTTAAATTTGATTATTTACCATAATGTAATGATTACAATTAAACTTTCATATATTATAGATTCATTATCCACCAACTGAAATTTGTCAGGTCTTTTATTGTTTTAATACTGATGATTTTGGCATACAACTCCTGATAACCCAAAAAACCTGTCTCAATAAATTAGCATATCAAGAAAAGGTTCTCTAAACGACCTATTACCCTAATCTTCTGAATCAACTAATTAACTCTAAACACATGCAAAAGATACCTGAGGCTTTTATAAACTCCCTGCCTGGTTCATTACTCAAAACCCCCATCATGGGTAAGACTAGCGACCTGACAGATGTCAAGAAGGCCATCATTGACACCCTCAAGCAAGAGGGTAAGACCCAGAAAGAAATTTCTCAACAAATAGGCTGTTCCCAGAGTGCTGTATCAAGGCACCTCAATGGTAAGTCTGTTGGAAGGAAACAATGTGGCAGAAAACGCTGTACAACGAGAAGAGGAGACCGGACCCTGAGGAAGATTGTGGAGAAGAACCGATTCCAGACCTTGGGGAACCTGAGGAAGCAGTGGACTGAGTCTGGTGTGGAAACATCCAGAGCCACCGTGCACAGGCGTGTGCAGGAAATGGGCTACAGGTGCCGCATTCCCCAGGTAAAGCCACTTTTGAGCTACAGAGAAGCAGCACTGGACTGTTGCTAAGTGGTCCCAAGTACTTTTTTCTGATGAAAGCAAATTTTGCATGTCATTCGGAAATCAAGGTGCCAGAGTCTGGAGGAAGACTGGGGAGAAGGAAATGCCAAAATGCCTGAAGTCCAGTGTCAAGTACCCACAGTCAGTGATGGTGTGGGGTGCCATGTCAGCTGCTGGTGTTGGTCCACTGTGTTTCATCAAGGGCAGGGTCAATGCAGCTAGCTATCAGGAGATTTTGGAGCACTTCATGCTTCCATCGGCTGAAATGCTTTATGGAGATGAAGATTTCATTTTTCAGCACGACCTGGCACCTGCTCACAGTGCCAAAACCACTGGTAAATGGTTTACTGACCATGGTATTACTGTGCTCAATTGGCCTGCCAACTCTCCTGACCTGAACCCCATAGAGAATCTGTGGGATATTGTGAAGAGAAAGTTGAGAGACGCAAGACCCAACACTCTGGATGAGCTTAAGGCCGCTATTGAAGCATCCTGGGCCTCCATAACATCTCAGCAGTGTCACAGGCTGATTGCCTCCATGCCACGCCGCATTGAAGCAGTCATTTCTGCCAAAGGATTCCCGACCAAGTATTGAGTGCATAACTGAACATTATTATTTGTTGGTTTTTTTGTTTGTTATTAAAAAACACTTTTATTTGATTGGATGGGTGAAATATGCTAATTTATTGAGACAGGTTTTTTGGGTTATCAGGAGTTGTATGCCAAAATCATCAGTATTAAAACAATAAAAGACCTGACAAGTTTCAGTTGGTGGATAATGAATCTATAATATATCAAAGTTTAATTGTAATCATTACATTATGGTAAATAATGAAATTTAACACTATATGCTAATTTTTTGAGAAGGACCTGTATGTAGATTCTCAGCAAGAAGAACAGGAGGAGAGAGAAAACAACACACCCTTCAGTTCTTATAATTCATTTCTGCTACTAAAGACAGATAAAATAACAGGTAAAATAAACAGAAAGTAGAAGCCTTGTAGCTTATACATTGAAGTGATTTTTTCATGCTGAAAACATAATTTTGAGTGAATAAAGTATGTGGCTATTTTGTTAGTTATTGCATTTGCAACTGATCTGCATGAGAATCTCCAGAGTGTAATTTTTGTTCAAATAATTTTTATTAAACATTTAGAAATTTAACATTGAGTTAAACATGAGCAAAGGCAAGATTGTGCATATAACATAACAGATCTATGAACATTGCATAACCCTATGATCATTCTTTTCCAAATATTTTTATTGAATTTTACTACCAAATATACTAGCATTTGAAGAGCAGATTGGGTAATCTTAGCCTTGAAAATAAGGGGAAGGGGATAGGGGATAATTAGGAACTTAGCTCTTGTAATATATATATATATATATATATATATATATATATACAGTGGGGTAAAAAAGTATTTAGTCAGTCAGCAATAGTGCAAGTTCCACCACTTAAAAAGATGAGAGGCGTCTGTAATTTACATCATAGGAAGACCTCAACTATGGGAGACAAACTGAGAAATAAAAATCCAGAAAATCACATTGTCTGTTTTTTTAACAATTTATTTGCATATTATGGTGGAAAATAAGTATTTGGTCAGAAACAAACAATCAAGATTTCTGGCTCTCACAGACCTGTAACTTCTTCTTTAAGAGTCTCCTCTTTCCTCCACTCATTACCTGTAGTAATGGCACCTGTTTAAACTTGTTATCAGTATAAAAAGACACCTGTGCACACCCTCAAACAGTCTGACTCCAAACTCCACTATGGTGAAGCCCAAAGAGCTGTCAAAGGACACCAGAAACAAAATTGTAGCCCTGCACCAGGCTGGGAAGACTGAATCTGCAATAGCCAACCAGCTTGGAGTGAAGAAATCAACAGTGGGAGCAATAATTAGAAAATGGAAGACATACAAGACCACTGATAATCTCCCTCGATCTGGGGCTCCACGCAAAATCCCACCCCGTGGGGTCAGAATGATCACAAGAACGGTGAGCAAAAATCCCAGAACCACGCGGGGGGACCTAGTGAATGAACTGCAGAGAGCTGGGACCAATGTAACAAGGCCTACCATAAGTAACACACTACGCCACCATGGACTCAGATCCTGCAGTGCCAGACGTGTCCCAATGCTTAAGCCAGTACATGTCCGGGCCTGTCTGAAGTTTGCTAGAGAGCATTTGGATGATCCAGAGGAGTTTTGGGAGAATGTCCTATGGTCTGATGAAACCAAACTGGAACTGTTTGGTAGAAACACAACTTGTCGTGTTTGGAGGAAAAAGAATACTGAGTTGCATCCATCAAACACCATACCTACTGTAAAGCATGGTGGTGGAAACATCATGCTTTGGGGCTGTTTCTCTGCAAAGGGGCCAGGATGACTGATCCGGGTACATGAAAGAATGAATGGGGCCATGTATTGTGAGATTTTGAGTGCAAACCTCCTTCCATCAGCAAGGGCATTGAAGATGAAACGTGGCTGGGTCTTTCAACATGACGATGATCCAAAGCACACCGCCAGGGCAACGAAGGAGTGGCTTCGTAAGAAGCATTTCAAGGTCCTGGAGTGGCCTAGCCAGTCTCCAGATCTCAACCCTATAGAAAACCTTTGGAGGGAGTTGAAAGTCCGTGTTGCCAAGCGAAAAGCCAAAAACATCACTGCTCTAGAGGAGATCTGCATGGAGGAATGGGCCAACATACCAACAACAGTGTGTGGCAACCTTGTGAAGACTTACAGAAAACGTTTGACCTCTGTCTTTGCCAACAAAGGATATATTACAAAGTATTGAGATGAAATTTTGTTTCTGACCAAATACTTATTTTCCACCATAATATGCAAATAAAATGTTAAAAAAACAGACAATGTGATTTTCTGGATTTTTTTTTCTCAGTTTGTCTCCCATAGTTGAGGTCTACCTATGATGTAAATTACAGACGCCTCTCATCTTTTTAAGTGGTGGAACTTGCACTATTGCTGACTGACTAAATACTTTTTTGCCCCACTGTATATATATATATATATATATATATATATATATATATATGCTAATAACTTTGGGCCACCAACCTAATTAGATCAAGTTATAATTAAACTACTAAATGCCCATAAAACCAATAGCAATGTATACAACATGGTAGCGTGTCCTATGTTACCAACAACTCCTAGGAAAGAAATTATTGATTAATTTGTGGATTTTTAAATTTAATATTCCACTTGTCCCACTTTTTATCATATTTATGTATACAACTATTTGCTATTGAAAATGTAAGATCTAACGTATTATGCATACGTAGTTTGTCAACAATGTCAGGGAATCTCGGTATTTCCGAGCTCTTCCAAAGAGTTGCAATTAGGGTTGAGCGAAACGGATCGGACAAATTCAAAAATTGCCGACTTTCGGCAAAGTCGGGTTTCATGAAACCTGACCCGATCCTAGTGTGGGATCAGCCATGAGGTCGGCGATCTGCGCGCAAAAGTCACATTTCATATGACACTTTCAGCGCCATTTTTCAGTCAATGAAGGAGGACGCAGAGTGTGGGCAGCGTGATGACATAGGTCTCGGTCCCCACCATCTTAGAGATGGGCATCACAGTGATTTGCTTGCTTTCTGCGGCGTCACAGGGGCTATAAAGGGGCGTGCACGCCGGCCGCCATCTTACTTCTGCCGATCTTAGCATAGGGAGAGGTTGCTGCAGCTTCATCAGAAGAAGGGATATAGTTAGGGAGGGAAGATTAACCCCCAAACTGCTTGTGCTGTAGCGATTTCCACTGTCCAACACCACCATTTTTTTGCAGGGACAGTGGAGGCTATATTTGTGTGCATCAGCTCTGTAGCTTATTAGGCTGCCTTATAAGGCTCCCTGATAGCTGCATTGCTGTTTGCACGCTGCTATGCAAACCAACTACTTTTTTAAAAGCAAAAATCCTGTTGCTCCTTTCTGCACAGTTATCTTGTTTATTTGTCCACACTTTTGTGTGCAGCAGTCGTTTTTATTGCTGCCATACTTTTCCTGAGATCATTGTAGGGAGATTGAAATTGTACTACAGTCCTTGTATTTTTTCATATATCTTCCAGTCACTTTCTGCCACTTACATTGTGTTGTTTTATACACTGGGCCTGAGTTTTGGTTCAGTCTCCCCCCCAAAAAAGTGAGATTCAAATTCTCACAAAGTGGATATACTTCACTCCTGTTAGTTTGTCGTATGTCAGCCAGCCACTTTCTGCCACTTAGATTGCATTGTTATATACACTGGGCCTGAGTTTTGGTTCAGTCTCCCCAAAAAAAGTGAGATTCTAATTCTAACAAAGTGGATATACTTCAGTCCTGTTAGTTTGTAGTATATCAGCCAGCCACTTTCTGCCACTTACATTGTGTTGTTTTATGAACAGGGCCTGAGTTTTGGTTCAGTCTCCCCCCAAAAAAGTTAGATTCAAATTCTCACAAAGTGGATATACTTCAGTCCTGTAAGTTTTTCGTATGTCAGCCAGACACTTTCTGCCACTTAGACTGCGTTGTTATATACACTGGGCCTGAGTTTTGGTTCAGTCTCCCCTCAAAAAAGGGAGCTTTAAATTCTCAACAAGTTTATATACACCTTCTACCTTGTTTTACAGTACCATATAACGGTTGTTATTTTGGTTAGATTTTCCAAAAAATGAGGAAGTCTGGTGGAAGAGCCCGTGGGCGGTGGTTGCCAGCTGGTACTGTTGGTGGTGGTGGTGGTGCATCTGGTGTTAGTGGCAAAAGCACAATAGCACCTAAGGCTGGAGGTGTTGAGCCAGCGTCATCGTCTGGCTACACAAGGCCTCAAAGGCTCCCTTATCTGGGAGTAGGAAAACAGCTTTTAAAGCCGGAGCAGCAGGAAAAAGTTTTGGCTTTCCTTGCTGACTCAGCCTCTAGCTCTTTCGCCTCCTCTTCAGAAAATTATTATTATTATTATTATTTATTATTATAGCGCCATTTTCATGGCACTTTACATGTGAGGAGGGGTATACATAATAAAACAAGTACAATAATCTTGAACAATACAAGTCACAACTGGTACAGGAGGAGAAAGGACCCTGCCCGCGAGGGCTCACAATCTACAAGTTCCAAATATAAAAGCAGCGAGTCGTCAGTGGATGCTCCCGGTCAGGAACAAGACGTTTCCTTGTGTCCTTCACCCAAACCAAAAGTGAAGGATGCGTCAGGTGACTCTACAGGTTACACCATGGAGCTCTTTACACATTCCGTGCCTGGGTTAGAAAGGGAAATTGTTAACTGCCCATTACAAGATGAATCGGACATGCAGTGCACTGATGCATAGCCACAACTAGATTATAATGCTGTTCCATTGACTCAGATCACTACATTGCCCTCACAGTGTACTGAGCCAGAATCTGACCCTGCTCAGACTATGGTGCCCCGTCCCGAACGCTATAGCACCTTACACAGTGACACAGAGGAAGGTGCACATGACATTGAAGAGGAGGTGATAGTTGACCCAGTTGTTGACCCAGATTGGCAGCCATTGGGGAAGAGGGTGCCGCTGCCAGTAGCTCAGAAGCTGAGGAGGATGATCCGCAGCAGCCATCTACATCACAACAGCTGTCATCTGGCAGGCCCGTATCAGGCCAAAAACGTTTGTCAAAAACAAAAACAGTTTTAGGACAGCGTGGCCATCCGGTGAAAGTAGCACAGCGTGCAATGCCTGAAAAGGTATTCCATAGTAGGAAGAGTGTAGTGTGGCAAGTTTTTAACCAAGATCCGAATGATCAGTCAAAATTTATCTGTAAGAAATGCTCAAAGACCTCGAGCAGAGGGAGGAATCTTCAAAATTTAAATACAACGTGCATGCTTAGACATTTAACCAGCATGCACTTGCAAGCCTTGACTAACTACCAAATGTCCCGTACCGTTGGTGCACCTGCTCACAATGAAGGTAGTCAGCAATGCTACAGGGTTTGAACGCCCACATTGCTATACTAATCTATACTAATCTCATTAGAGATGATGCCCTACCGGTTGGTTGAAAGCGAAGCTTTCAAAGACCTGATGGCCTACGTAGTACCACGCTATGACCTACCCAGTCGGCACTTCTTTGCGAGAAAAGCCATCCCAGCCCTCCACCAGCATGTCAAAGACCTCATTGTCCATGCACTGAGGCAATCAGTCAGTGGAAAGGTGCTCCTCACAACAGATGCATGGACCAGTAGGCATGGCCAGGGACGTTACGTGTCCATCACCACGGCGCACTGGGTTAATATGGTGAATGCATTGTCCACAGGGGACAGCCATAGTGGGACAGTTCTGCCTAGCCCACGGTCTAGGAAACAGTTGGCTGTAGGCATTCGCCACCCCTCCTCCTCCAGAAGCGAAAGCTCGTCCACAGAGCGCAGTTGCATGACCACTCCATCCGCAGCTGCCAGTGTTGCACACGAGGTGTCCCATTATCGAACAGCTAGTGGTAAGCGTCAGCAGGCTGTGTTACAAATGAAGTGTTTGGGCGACAACAGACACACCGCGTAAGTACTGGCCGAGTACTTGCAGCAATAAATTCATTAATGGCTGGGCAGTGTACATCTTGAGGCAGGCAAGGTAGTCAGTGATAACGGAAGGAATTTTATGGCTGCCATAGCCCTTTCAGAACTTAAACACATACCTTGCCTGGCCCACACCTTGAACCTGGTGGTGCAGTGCTTCCTCAAAAATTATCCAGAGTTACCAGCCCTGCTCCTGAAGGTGCGAAGACTGCTCGCACATCCGCCGGTCGCCCATACACTCCAGCCGTATGCTGAACCATCAGCGATCACTGAATCTTCCCCAGCACTGCCTAATGATCGATGTTGCAACATGGTGGAACTCCACACTGCACATGGTTCAGAGGCTGTGCGAACAGAGGCGTGCTGTAATTAATTTGTGGGAGGATACACATACACGGGCAGGCACTTGGATGGCAGACATGGAGTTGTCTGGTGTGCAGTGGTCGAAGCTACAAGACCTCTGTCAAGTCCTTCAGTGTTTTGAGACGACGACGCCATCATAAGCATGAGCATCGCACTAATGCGTCTGCTGATGCAAAGTTTGACGCACATTAAGGAGCTGGCATCTGCAGCTGAGGAGGAGGGAAGCCTTGATGACAGTCAGCCATTGTCTGCTCAGGGAACTCTCCTGGACGAGGTGGCGGATGAAAAGGAGGAGGAAGAGGATGATGGGGATGAATATTTATGGGAGGAGGATGCTTCTCTGGGGGCAATACAAACTGGTGGCGTTGCAAGGTCAGGTACAGGGTTTTTTCAGGACACAAGTGATGTTGATTTGCAAGAAAGTGTTCATCAACCCAGCACAAGCAGTGAATTGACACCTGGAACATTGGCCCACATGGCTGAGTATGCCTTGCGTATCCTAAAAAGGGACCCCCGCATTATCAAAATGATGGCCGATGACGATTACTGGTTGGCCTGCCTCCTGGATCCACGATATAAAGGAAAATTACAAAATATGATGCCACATGAGAACCAGAAAGACTGAAGGAGTTTTGGTAGAGTTGATTTTAGTCAGAATGTTGAGGAGTCTTCGGGATGCATCGGATGTCTGCCTTCCCTCAATAAATCCTGATTGATCATCACTTATTAATTTTGGGAGGATTTTTTTCAATCTAGTGGCCAAGATTTTGGAGTAGACTTTTAGATCTGTGTTAATAAGTGATATCGGCCTATAATTTTTTATTTCTTCTGGATCACTCTGGGGTTTTGGAATCATGACCAGAGTGGCTTCGAGCATTTTGCTAGGAAAATTCCCGGAGCTTGAGGCCAGATTAAAAACCTTGACCATGTGAAGAGTGAGCATTTCTGAGAAAGTTTTATAATATTCATTTATTAGCCCATCAGGCCCTGCTAATTTTTGTGATGTCAGAGTTTTTAATGTTTCAATAGTTTCAGAAGATGAAATAGGAGTTGTGAGACTGGCTAAGTCAAAAGAATTGATTTTGGGAAGTTGTGATTTACTAAGAAAGGACATTATCTTTTGGGGTCAGGTTTAGGTGTCGATGAGTCATCTTTCAGGTTGTATAAATTACGGTAAAATGTCGCAAATTCCTCCACTATGTCTATCGGATGTAGCTTTGTCTCACCTGAATGGCTTTTAATTTTATTTATTCTATTGCGGATCGTATCTTTTTTTAATTTAGCCAACATAAAGTTCGTTGGTTTATTTGGTTCAGAATAATTTTTTAATTTTGATGCTTTAATGATTTTTTCAAAGTCTTCTATGATAGCTTCATTTAATTTTTGTCTTAGACTTAAGATTTCTAAATATGTTTGTGTGATGATCCATAAAAAACAAAAGTGGACCCTCTGGACCGTGATGACGATCACCTCACAGACAAGCTAGCCAGACAGACCGCACCCAATACAGAGAGAGTAAGGGGCAGGCCCGCGAGGGACTATCGCCACGGAAGCTGGGGGACCAAGATGGAAAAAGGATGAGAAAACGGACTGGCGGGAGTGAAGGGGACTCAGGATAGGTGGATACAGCAACAACAGTGGGACTGACGGAAGTACTGTAGAGACCAAGGGACTAACCAGGTATGCAGAGACACAAAGAATGAAAGAAACACACCAGAAACACAGGAACAGATGAGGTACCATAGAGACACAGGGACAGATGGGGATACAGCTGAGACACAGGAATTGGCGCGGTACCGCAGAGACACAGAGACAGACGGGAACACCGCAGGGATACTGGAACTGGCAGGATACTGTGGAGAAAGAAGAGACCCAAAGTCAGAGAGCATAGAATGCACGGGGACCACGGGCGGCCAAGAGCACATGAAAGCACATATGATCATCAGGCACAGAGGGGCGGCAGGAAGCGGTATACATGCCGGCGTGAAGAACACTTCCGGGTAACAGTCCTCCAGGAAGATAGAGAGGACGAGAAGGAGCGTCCGGCAGGAAGCTCAGAAGTGCGCACGCGCAGTGCTGTATCTGGTGTGCACTCGCGCCCGACAAACATCAGAGGCCGGGAGTGAGCGCAAAGAGGAAGATGCCGCAGGAGAGGAGGCGTGCCGGAACGCCGAAGACAGGTGAGTATGAGTGGGCGGAGCTAGCGGCAGCGGCAACGGCATAACAGTACCCCCGTCCTTACCTCCCCCTTACCCTTAAGGCTGGAAAGAAACCTAGGTAAAATACGAGGAGCCTGAATGTTTTCCCGAGGTTCCCAGGACCTCTCCTCAGGCCCGAAACCCTTCCAGTCCACCAAAAACAAAGTTCTACCCCTACACCTTTTCATGGCCAAAATATCCTTTACCTCAAAAATATTATCCGCAGAAACAGATGACGGTGAAGACAAGGTCGAGGCATGAATCTGATTAAAAACCACAGGTTTAAGGAGAGCAACATGAAAATAATTGGGAATACAAAGAGAGGCAGGTAATTTAAGTTTGTAAGAAACATTGTTAATACGTGCCAAGACCTCAAAAGGACCAATGTAGCGAGGACCCAGTTTGTGCGAAGGAATTTTAAGGCAAATAAATTTAGACGACAGCCAGACCTTGTCTCCAGGATGGAATACAGAAGAATCAAGACGCCTTTTATCCGCATGTCTCTTCATCCTAAGCTGAGCTAATTCGAGAGCAGACTTGGTCTCCTGCGAGACCCTGGAGAATTCCCTAGACAGAAGATCTGCCGCTGGCACAGAAGAGACAGGAGGAACCGGCAGAGAAGTCCAGGATGTTGTTCATAAACGATAAAAAAGGAGACTTGGTAGAGGCTTCACTGGTATGATTATTATAAGAAAATTCGGCCCATGGTAGTAAGTCGGACCAATCATTTTGATGAGCGTTGGAGAAATGCCGGAGATAAGTCACCAGAATTTGATTAGTACACTCCACTTGGCCGTTGGATTGTGGATGATAGGCCGAAGAAAAGTCAAGCGAGATGTTCATCGACTTACAGAGAGACCTCCAGAAACGAGCGGTGAATTGGGCTCCTCGATCAGAAACGATATGCTGTGGTAGACCATGAATGCGAAAAATATGTTGAACAAAAATCTTCACCAACACAGGAGCCAATGGCAAACCTGAGAGAGGAATGAAATGAGTCATTTTAGAGAAACGGTCTACTACCACGAGGATGACGGTGCAACCAAAAGAACGAGGCAGATCAGTAATAACAATCTACTGCAATATATTGCCATGGAGCAGAAGGCACAGGAAGAGGATGCAGAAGACCTGAAGGCAACCGCCTAGGAACCTTGTCCTTAGCACAGGATAGACATGACTCGACAAAACTTCGGACATCCTTCAAAAGAGTCGGCCACCAGTAGTAGTGAGATATGAGATTGAAGGTTTTCTTGAAGCCGATATAGCCTGCCAGCTTGGAGGCATGTCCCCAAAGTAAAACGCGTCTCTTGTCCTTCTCAGAAACAAAGGTCTTACCCGGAGTTAAAGAGGCCAGAGAAACTGGAGCAACCGTGATGAGTCTAGTTGGATCAATAATGTGCGTGGTCTCCTCAGCATCCACCGGCGAGAAGGATCTGGACAAGGCGTCAGCCTTGAATTTTTTTTCACCAGGCAAAAAGCGGAATTCAAAGTCAAATCGAGCGAAGAATAAAGCCCACCTGGCTTGTTGGGAGTTCAGTCAGTGCGCAGAATGAATGTACGCCAAATCCTTATGATCCATATAGATTATAAAGGGATGTAGAGCTCCCTCCAGCAGATACCTCCATTCCTCCAGTGCCAATTTGATGGCCAAAAGTTCTCTATCACCAATGGAATAATTTATTTCAGAAGAAGAGAAGATCTTGGAGAAGAAGCCACAGGGCACAAGGTGACCAGAAGAGGACCTCTGAGAAAGCACAGCTCCAGCTCCGATAGCGGAGGCATCAACCTGCAGGAAGAAGGGTTTATTAGCTTCAGGGCGATGGAGTACAGGAGCCGAGGCGAAGGCTTCTTTGAGAGACAGGAAAGCCTCTTCGGCCTCTGCTGGCCAATGATGAGTGTTGGCACTTTTCTTTGTCAGAGATGAGATGGGAGCCGACAAGGAGGAAAAGTGAGGAATAAACTGCCGATAATAATTCGCGAATCCTAGAAAACGCTGGATTGCCTTTACTTTACGGCAGAGATTTTATCCGGATCCATACGAAGACCAGAATTGAAGATGATGAAACCCAAGAACGGCATTGATGACTGTTCAAAGGCACATTTTTCTAGTTTTGCATACAGACGATTTTCTCTTAAACGAAGAAGAACTTGACGGACATCTCTTCGATGAGAAAGTAGATCCGGTGAAAACACAAGGATATCGTCCAAATATACCACAACGCAGGTATAAAGTAGGTCCCGGAAAACGTCATTCACCAACTGTTGAAAGATTGCAGGAGCATTACATAAACCAAAGGGCATCACCAAATACTCATAATGACCGTCACGAGTGTTAACGCAGTCTTCCTTTCGTCTCCTGAACGAATTCGAATCAAATTATAAGCTCCTCTGAGATCCAGTTTAGTGAAGATGCGTGCTCCTCATAGACGATCGAAGAGTTCCGGGATGAGAGGAAGAGGATACTTATTTTTAATAGTGATGTTATTGAGGGCACGATAATCTATGCAGGGTTGAAGGGAACCATCCGTCTTCTTAACGAAAAAAAACCCTGCTCCTGCAGGCAATGAAGATTTCCGAATGAAGCCTCTGGCCAAATTCTCTTGGACATATTCGGACATGGCTTGAGTCTCGGAGGGAGACAGAGGATATACAGTATACGACCCCTTGGAGGAGTAGAACCAGGAACAAGATCAATCGGACAATCGTAAGAACGAAGCGGTGGTAGGACCTCTGCTTCTTTCTTGTTGAATACATCCAAAAATGCAGAATAAACTGAGGGCAGGTTTGCTAGTTCAGGAACAGAAGGAGAAGAACAAGTAGGCTTGACAGGAAGTAGGCCCCTATTCAGACAAGACTGTCCCCAACTTAAAACGTCTCCAGTTCGCCAGTCTAGGGTAGGTTCATGATTTCTTAACCAGGGAAGACCGAGAAGAAACGAATGGGATAAAAATGGCAGAACATAAAAAGCCAACTTCTCATGATGAAG
Source organism: Ranitomeya imitator (assembly GCF_032444005.1). Lineage (NCBI taxonomy): Eukaryota > Metazoa > Chordata > Amphibia > Anura > Dendrobatidae > Ranitomeya > Ranitomeya imitator. The sequence continues at coordinate 424,295,671 of NC_091286.1, read as the reverse complement.
AGCTCCAATTTGAATCTCAACCTCCTTGGTGACTAAAGAAACGGGCTCCCGCAAAGGCTGACCATCGACAGAAGCTATTTGCCTAGGAACCTCCAAGGATCTGACAGGAATCCCAAGTCTTTTAACAACCTCTAGTTGGACAAATTCCCAGCAGCACCTGAATCTACGTAAGCCTCAAGAGAGAATAGCAAGAAGACCCCAAATGTAAAGTCACAGACAGAATCAGAGGTGGAGAGGAATCATAGCTACCTAGGAAGGCCTCTCTTACCTGTCCTAGGTGGAGGCGTTTCCCGGCTTCAGAGGACAGGAATGTAGAAGATGCGAGGAACTGCCGCAATAGAAGCATAAACCCTGTGCAAGTCTCTCCTTACGGCGTTGTTTGGCAGGATTGAGACGATCTACCTGCATGGGCTCAGGAGAAGAAGAGGTCGTTACCGTAGTGCTCTGAGGGAAAGAAGCACCCCGAGTAGCAGAAGATAAGTGAGGGGATCTCCTTTCTCTGACAACCTCACAAGAGCGCTCCTGGAATCGCAAATCATTGCGAGTCGCCAAGAAAATTAGATCATCCAAAGTTGTAGGAGTGTCACGCCCCGCCAGCTCATCTTTAATTCAGGAAGACAAACCTCGCCAAAATGCTCCCACCCATGCCTCATTGTTTCACCCTAAATCTGAAGACAGTGTTCGGAAACGGATGGCGTACTGAGCTATGGAAAGGGTACCCTGGTGAAGATTAAAAAGAGACTCAGTAGTAGATACCAGATGACCGGTATCTAAAAAAGGTATCTAAAGGTAGGGGCAGGCCCACGAGGGACTACCACCACGGAAGCTGGGGGACCAAGACGGAAAAAGGACGAGAAAACGGACTGGCGGGAGCGGAGAGTTCTCAGGATAGGTGGATACAGCAACAACAGTGTTACTGACGGGAGCACTGCAGAGACCAAGGGACTAAACAGGTATTCAGAGACACAGGGAATGATGGGAACACCCCAGGGAAGCTGGAACTGGCGGGATACTGTGGAGAAAGAAGAGACCCAAAGTCAGAGAGCATAGAATGCACGGGGACCACGGGCGGCCAAGAGCACATGAAAGCACATATGATCATCAGGCACAGAAGGGTGGCAGGAAGCAGTATACATACCGGCGTGAAGAACACTTCCGGCTAACAGTCCTCCAGGAAGATAGAGAGGACGAGAAGGAGCGTCCAGCAGGAGGCTTAGAAGTGCGCACGCACAGTGCTAAATCTGGCATGCGTGCGCGAACCTGACGAACATCAGAGGCCAGGAACGAGCGCAGAGAGGAAGATGCGGCAGGAGAGGAGGCGTGCCGGAATGCCAAAGACAGGTGAGTATGAGTGGGCGGAGCTGGCGGCAGCGGCATAACAGTTTATTGTGACGAAAGAGGTGAATTGTTAAGGCAGTTTTCTTTTATATGGATTTGTTCTTGAATATTTTTTATTTTTTCTCTTTTTTTGCGTTATGTTTTTTGCGAGAATTAGATCAGTTTCCCTCTTATAACCGCCTTGTGGGCGTTCCAGATTGTAAACGGGCTTGTTTCGTCTATATCATTTTCTTTAAAGTAAAGACTCAATGAGGTTTCGATTTCTTTTTTGTAGTCTGGTATGTTTAATAGAAAGCTGTTACATTTCCAAAAAAGCCGACTTTTTAAAAGAGGGGCCAATCATTACTTCAGTAACGATAGGGGAATGGTCTGATACTGATTTGCTCAATATGATTGATTTTTTTACTTTTGTTATGGCGAATATGTTTTTAAGAAACAAGTCAATTCTGGATGAAGATTTATGAGCTGGGGAAAAGTGTGTGAATTCTCTACAAGAGGAATTCAGACACCTAAAGGTATCATATAGCTCATTATTAGTAATCCAATTATTAGGATTATTTGAGAATATGCGTGTGGCGGATATGGAGTCCAGTGTCCCATCCGGGACCATATTGAAATCGCCCAGAATATATAGGTCCCCTTACTTATGTTTTTGAATCTTCCTAATTACCTTGTTCCAGAGTATATTTTAAAGATAAGTGGAGTTACCAGTGTGATGTGTAGTGGCCGCTCTCTGCTCTCCTGAACTCACTGCAGAGCTCTGTGTGATTATAACTGACACATCTGCAGGTTGCTCCCCCGACCCTAACTATGCTTGTGGTATGCAAGCTTTTTCTACCCGAGTCTCTGTTATGAATATCTTTGTTCTGGATACATATTCCATTATATGTTTTTGCCTTTGGTAAATATAATAAAGCAAAATGTTTTAACTATATTCCAGACTACATACTCCATGTTTTCAGTATTCATTCTTAGCTAAGGGAGTCCATGTTTATTGATACTCAAGGTCCTATTATGGAGGCATAGGACCTTTATACATACTTGTGAATATGATTTCTATTTTGATGATGTTGTATTCTATAGTCATACATGTAGCATAATGCACAGCCCATAGTCATTCATGCAGTATAATGCATAGCCCATAGTCATACATGTAATATAATGCACAGCCCATAGTCATACATGTAGTATAATGCATAGCCCATAGTCATACATGTACTATATTGCACAGACCATAGTCATACATGTAATATAATGCACAGCCCATAGTCATGCATGTAATATAATGCACAGTCCATAGTCATACATAGAGTATAATGCACAGCCCATAGTTATACATGTAGTGTAATGCACAACCCATAGTCATACATGTAATATAATGCATAGCCCATAGTCATACATGTAATATAATGCATAGCTCATAGTCATACATGTAATATAATGCACAGTCCATAATCATACATGTAATATAATGCATAACCCATAGTCATACATACAAACCGAAATGCTTTTGTGTGATGTGCAATATGTGAGCATTTGGGGCCCCATTTTAAACTTTCCCTGGGGCCCCACTTTGCTTGAAACCGGCCCTGCCTACAAGTGTACAAAGATATTATACAGTCACCATGTGACAAGTGGGCCTGTGTAACTTCAAATGCCAGGGCTGAATTTAAGTCCCTGTCCGGCCCTGCTAAGAGGAGACTTAACAGCTGTCTACAAATATCTGAAGGGATGTCACAGTGTAGAGGGATCATCCTTATTCTTATTTGCACATAGAAACATGAGAAGCAATGGAATGAAACTGAAAGGGAGACAATACAGATTTTGACAGTGAGGGTGATCAATGAGTGGAACAGGCTTCCACGAAAGGTGGCGAGTTCTCCTTCAATGGAAGTCTTCAAAAAGAGGCTGGACAGATTTCTGCCTGAGATGGTTTAGTGAATCCTGCATTAAGCAGAGGGTTGGACACGATGACCCTTGAGGTCCCTTACAACTCTAACTTTCTATGATTCTATGTAATTTGATGCACAATCCACAGCCATACATGTAATGTGATGCACATCCCATAGTCATTCATGCAGTATAATGCAGAGCCCATAGTCATTCACGTGATATAATACACCCCCATAGGCCTACATTTAATACAATACACAGCTCATAGACTTACATGTAGTAGCATGGCCACGGGCACCATGTACTTACTGATTTAAAAAAAAAACTCATCTTGACTCCACTCCCCAGCAGTGTCATCAACTTTTGAAGCTGGAAGCTGACTTTAGCGTGCAAGCAACGGGAGAACATGGCATCACTTCCATGCGCCCCGGTCACTTGCACGCCGACGTCAGCTGCTATCCTTTGATTGGTTGGCAGCATGTATTACGGCCAATGGACCATGGGGTCTAAGCACTGCACTACACTTCACCTGAGTGTGCGTCCGAGGACGGTCATCCAGCTGAACTATTTGCTGGCTTTGGCAGGCTCTCACTCAACATGCATATACAGGGTGGCTCTTCTTGTACTTGCCGTTTCCCCTTAAAAAAAGAAATACAGTAAATAAAATGTTTGGTATTTCTACAGAGATGAAGGTAGGCAATTTCAAAATATAAAATTAGTTAACCCAAGAGAATAGAAATTGAAATGCCAGAATTGCATTTTTTTGGCTGTCGCAACTACACTAATAAACAGAATAAGAAGCTATTTCTATCCCCAAAAATATAATCTTTCAATGCAAAAAACAAGCCCTCATAGGGTTTCATCAATAGAACAGTTAAAATATTATAGAGCTCAAAACCTGGCAACCCAAACAAATTTGTTTTTACAAATTTCTGATTTTTTTTCACCACTTTGCAAACTTTAAACTTTACAAATGTGATATTGTTTTAATCATGTGGACCCGAGAATTATGTTTCAGAATTATATTTTTTTCAGCATTTCACTGCACTTGGAATTTTCTTCTCTTTTCCAGTACTTTGGAGGGTAATATTAATGATTACAACTCATCCCACAAAAAAACAAGCTCTCAATAGGATGTGTCGACCGAAAAAAATATCACTCTTGGAATAAGGAGAAGGCTTCAAAGGTTGGGATAGTTGCTGTGGCTAGTTTTGCTATTTTTTGCATTGAGCAGTCCCTCTTTTAAAGCTATGTGTGACTCAGGCTGTTGCAAGCTTGATGGATGGAGTGTAAGGCTCCTGCATTATATACCCAATGCTGCTTCAAGTCTATTCTTGGTATATTAATATTCATGTATATTATGTTATGTGCCAGGTTTAGTAAGCAGACTTGAAAAGGAGAAGCAATCACAGTATGTCCCTGGACATAACCACGTCAAACATTTACTGTATTCTTTGGCCACTAGCAATAAGGTTTATACTGCAAATATACATGTCTTTTTATAATCGTACAGTATTTATAACATAATTAGAATTACATTGAGAAGATTTTATTTACAAGTTAGACATCTTAAATTGCATAGCAGTATTATTATAGTTAAATGCAAACCCTGTAAAAATAACTGTGCTCTATATATAAAAAAATACCAAAAATGTCACTTGTTCCACCAATCCATATGTAGCAATTATTAGAAAATTTGAAAAAAAAATGCAATCATAAAATTATACATGTTATTTAAAATCAAAATGTTCCCACATCACATGTTTAGAAATAATATTTAATCTGCCTTTCACTCCACTCTTATTCCTTCTGAACACTTAATCTTTTAAGGGTCCTGTGGAGCACTATTAGATATCAAGTCCTTGCATAGATATTAAGTAAAACTCTTACAAGTTTCAATGAGTTAAATCTGAATAAAACTTCTTTACTGGTTGGAGCATGCAATTTTAAGATTTTCATTTTTAAAAATTGAGTAGTTTCTTTTGAAAGTGCATATTTACTCAGTACTTTTATGTCTTGAATGAAAGATATAGCTCGTGTCTTCATATCATAATATTTATTTGGGTCATCTACTAGAAAAGTACAGATATCTCATGTGAAAACTGTTTTGCTGGCCTTTGATGTACATTTCTCCATTTCATGGGGATAGGAAAATACCAATAACAATAAAAAAAAAACATGCATACTCGTTTAAATTCAGTTCATATGTGCTGTTGTTAATGTAATGAGGAAGTCAATGGACTAGCCTTTTATGAAGATGGTTCCGGTACAGAAAGATTGGTTTATTTTCTAACTATTTTGCCAAATAAACATACTTTACAATTTCCCTACCGTTTTTGCTACACTAATCATCACTTTCCTTCACCCGCCTGCTTCCCTTTCTCTGCTTATTCTCACTGCTGGCAACACATCCCCCAATCCTGCCCACCCCCGCCTCATACATTACTAACGCTCACCCTATCCTTCTCACACTATGAGAAACTTTCACAACCCCTCACACTTAAAACCTGTGCCACTGACCCCCACCTCTCTGCTTCCTCTCTCTGGGGCACGTTGGAATGCCCGCTCTGTCTGCAACAAGCTCCACATGGTCCATGATCTCTTCACTTCCCGCAACCTTTCCTTCATCAATTACTGGCCTTTACTTCATCCTTTGGACTCACCCAGTGGTCCTCCACAGCTACCCACCCAGATGGACATACACTAGACCTCATCTTCACCCGCCTCACAACCTCTCCCTTCCCCCTATCTGACCACCATCTACTCACCTTCTCATCCTTGTCCTTCTCACCTGCCCCCCAGGTCCAGCCATTACCACATCCTTGCAGAGTCCTCACAAACCTAGACATTCACCCAATAGATACATAGTATCATAACACACCACTCAGAGAAAAGAATAAAAAGTAACACATTTTATTAAAGTACAATCATTACAGAGTTCATAACAAAATACAGTAAGAGGAAGGATAATTTTTACCCAAGTAGGCTGCACAAAAGATGGGATTGAGGTAGAAAGTAACCCAGGCTGTGGGATTATGCTAGCATGTAAAACCAACCAACATGCATATTTCTAAAGTGCAAGTGCATAAAGAGTTAATGCGGCAGCCAGCACATACCCATATAGTCCGCCTGTCCTCAATCTCAGAAAGCCCCGACGCGCATTTTGCGTACCGCTTTATCAAGGGGAAAATAAATTGTGCGTCCTATACAGACTCTCAGACTCTCTCCTACCCCTGTCCTCCATATCTTCACTCCATGACACAGACAGCGCCACCGCTTTCTATAACACCACTCTCACATCAGCCATAGACTCAGTCGCCCCTCTCATGCATGGCAAAGTGCGACGAACCAATAGGCAACCCTAGCATAACAATCTCACAAAAAAACTTCGACAAGCATCCAGGGTCACGGAGCGGCATTGGAAGAAAATACGCCTGCCAAACGACTTCACTGCTTTCAAACAAGCCACACTTGACTTCAAATCAGCCCTCACCTCTGTTAAACAGACCTATTTCATTAACCTTATATCTTCACTATCCTACAACCCAAAACAACTGTTCAGCACATTTAACTCTCTCCTCCACCCACCACTGCCACCTCCAACTCCCTTCATCTCTTCCGAGGACTTTGCCACCTACTTCAAAAACAAGATCGACCAAACAAGGCAAACCTTTACTTGTCCACCACCCCAACTACTCCACATACCAGACCTCTGCCCTTCCCTAATAACCTCCTTCTCCAACATCACTGAAGGAGAGCTTACTCGTCTCTTTTGCAAATCACACCTCACCACCTGTGCACTTGATCCCATCCCTTCCCACCTGCTCCCCAACCTCACTAACATGCTCATTCCATCCCGAACCCATCTCTTCAACCTATCGCTATCTTCTGGTACCTTCCCCTCTGCCTTCAAACATGCCACCATCACACCCATACTCAAAAGAACTAACCTTGACCCAACTGCTATGCCCAGCTATCGCCCCATTTCACTGCTCCCGTTTGCTTTAAAACTCCTTGAGCAGCATGTCCATGCTCAACTTTCCTTCCACCTCTCATCTAACTCTCTCCTTGACAACCTCCAATATGGCTTCCGCCCCCACCACTCCACCGAAACTGCCCTGACAAAAATTACTAATGACTTAGTCACAGCCAAAGCTAACAGACAGTTCTCCATCCTCCTCCTTCTTGACCTGTCCTCTGCTTTCGACACAGTCGATCCCTGCCTACTGCTACAGATTCTTTCTTCCCTTGGCATCAAAGACCTTGCCCTGTCCTGGATTGCCTCATACCTATCCAACCGCACATTTAGCGTTTCCCACTCCCACACTACCTCCTCATCTTGCCCTCTCTCTGTTGGAGTCCCTCAAGGCTCTATCCTAGGGCCCCTACTTTTTTCCATCTATACCCTTGGCCTAGGACACCTCATAAAGTCCCAAGGCTTCCAGTACCACCTGTATGCAGACGACACTCAGATCTACCTCTCTGGCCCTGATGTCACCTCCCTGCTGTCCAGAATCCCAACGTGTCTGTCAGCCATATCCTCCTTCTTCACCTCTCGCTTCCTAAAACTCAATGTAGACAAATATCTTCGATTCCTCCTTAGTCTTCTTCCGACGTCTGTTAGAATTTCATAAGACCGAGGTCCCAGTTTCTGGACAACCTTTGCCTTTTGCCAGTGTTTGTCAAATGTGGTGCTTGGCTGCAGCCGAATGTTGTCATTTCTCTGGAGCTCAGGCAGATCCTTTGCAGATTTATTGTAATAGAAAGCTTGCCTAGCTTGATTCTTCTGTAATTTAGCTTCAATGTTTCCCAGCAGCTTTGGCTCTAACAGATGACACGCAGTTGGTACTAGTGTCTTTGTACGCCTACTCATGAGCCTCTGTGCCGGACTGCTGTCTAGGCCTTGGGTGGGTGTGTTTCTATGATCCAGTATAGACAGATATACATCAGCACCCGCCTGGTTTGCTTTCTGCATGAGTCTTTTGGCCGTTTTTACTGCTGACTCTGCTTTCCCATTACTCTGAGGATATCTTGGAGAAGACGTCTGGTGTTCAAATTCCCATTTCTTACTGAAAGTTTTGAATTCTTCCGATGTAAACTGTGCCACATTGTCAGAGAAAACGATATCTGGAATGCCATACCTGGCAAAATGGGCCTTGAGTTTTTTAATCACTGTTCTCGCCCTTGTGTCCTGCACCAAATCAACCTCCCAGAAGTTAGAGAAATAGTCCACTGTAATCAGGTATTCTTTGTCATTCCATGTGAACAAGTCTGTTCCTATTTTTGACCAAGGCCTATGTGGAATTTCATGAGGTTGCAATGTCTCCTTTGGTTGCTTATCATTGCAGGATGCACATATTTCACATTGTGCTATGTAATTTTTTATGTGGTCATTCATTCCTGGCCAATAAACTGATTCTCGTGCACGACGTAGGCATCCTTCCATGCCTAAGTGAGAAGAGTGCAATGTCTTCAATATGCCTCTTCTGAGAACTTCAGGTATAACAGCCCTGTCTCCTTTAAAGATGATTCCTTGCTGCACTGACAATTCATCTCTTATGTGGAAGAATGGTGAGACTTCCCTCGGAGCATGCTGCTTGTATTTTGGCCAGCCATGCAAGATGACAGTCTTTAAACTCTGGAGACTTTTATCCTTCTCTGTAAAAGTCTGGATTTGCTTGACCTTTTCTTTTGACACTGCAAGGTAGTTACACATATTGATGGTTTCAATGTCTTCCTCCTCATCTTTTGTGATAGGAAGGTAAGCTCTGCTTAGCGTATCTGCAATCAGTAAGTCTCTTCCTGGACAGTACCCGATGTCAACATCATATTTCTGAAGTCGCAACAGCATGCGCTGTAGTCTCTTTGGGGCATTTAGTAATGGTTTCTTTGTAATGCTCTCCAATGGTTTGTGATCCGACTGCACTGTTACCCGTCGACCGTAGGTGTACTGGTGAAACTTCTCCATCCCAAATACCACAGCCAGTAGTTCCTTCTCAATCTGCGCATATCCCTGCTCTGTTGTTGTAAGGGCTCTGCTTGCAAATGTAATTGGCTGTTTGTTCTGCATTAATGTGGCTTCAAGGCCTTTTTCCGAAGCATCACATTGTACCACCACTTCTCGATCTGGATCGAAATACTTTAGGGTTGCTGTATCTGCAATGGCATTCTTTACTGCTCGGAAAGCAGTCTCCTGGCTTTCTGTCCATTCCCAGCGCACATCTTTGTGGGTTAGCTGTCTCAGTGGCTCACACATGTCTGACAGATGTCTGCAAAATTTTGAGAGATAATTCACCATTCCCAAAAATCGTTGTACTCCAGAAACATCAGTAGGGGTTGGCAAATCTTGTATTGCTCTCACCTTTTCAGGATCCACTTTGACCCCAGTTGAAGTCAGTCGATGACCAATATAGGCCACTTCTGTCATTTTCAATTTGAATTTGTCCAAATTCAGCTTTATGTTTTTTTCTCTGCATCTGTCCAAAAATTGTATCGTCTTCTGATCGTGATCCTTGATTGCAGATTCCATATTTTCACCTTCTCCCACTACTAGGATATCATCCGCTATTGTCTTCACTCCAGTAAGTCCTTCCAAAGCCTGCATCAATTTCTGCTGGAATATCTCTGGAGCAGGTTTTAGTCCCATGGGCATTTTCAGCCATTTAAAGCGTCCAAATGGTGAAGAAAATGTTGTCAATAAACTTGAATCTTCAGTCAGGGCCACATGCCAGAATCCATTTTTTACATCACATACAGAAAATATTTTAGCCTTTGATAAATCTGGTAGAACATCATCTAATGTTGGCATTGGGTAATGATTTCGTTTCAGCGCCTTGTTGAGTGGCTTAGGATCAATACATATTCTTAACTTGCCCGATGGTTTCTGCACTATGACCAAACTGCTGATCCAATCTGTGCTCTTATGGACTGGTGCTATCATGCCTCTTCTCTGTAGATCTTGCAGTTCTACTTTCAGCGGTTGCATTAACGCTACAGGCACTCTTCTTGTAGGTAATCTGGTGGGCTGCACTGTGTTGTCAATTTCTAGCCTATATTTACCTTCAAAGCATCCATCACCTTCAAATACATCAGCATACTCTGCTTTTATTTTCTGCATGTCCAAGTTGTGCTCTGCATTTAGTTTTGGATTTTGTATATCCTGGGCAACTTCAACAGACATAATGTTCTGAGACTGTACTTTTATTAAGTCCATTGCCTGAACTGCTTTTACTCCCAGTAATGGTACATGGTTACCACCCCGTAACACGGTAAATTCAACTCTATAACTCTTTCTGTTACATGGGTTTCGTATTTTTAGTTTACATGTCCCCATTGGTTTCAGAACACTTTTGTTGTACATCACCAGTACCTTGTCAGTTGGCTCAATAGAAACCTGTTTGTTTAGCAGATCAAATGAAATTACATTGCAGCTTGCTCCACAATCCAGCTTAAATCTAATGGGCTTCTCATCCAACAAGAATGTTGCATAAAGCTGCTTGGCATCCTTCACTACTGACTGCCCGACTACATTGACTTTCTCTGTTGTAGACTGCATTTGTAGCCATGTAATGTCCTCTGCACTGTCAGTGTCTGGTGTCACAGTGTGGAGCTGTCTGTACTGTTTGCCTCTTCCTTGCCTGCAGACAGCAGAGGAATGATTCTTCTTGCCACATGACCTGCAGGTTTCCCCATATGCTGGACACTTGGTTTTGTCTCTCTCATGTCTTTACCCACAATACTTGCAGTGGACAGTGTTTATAGGGTAGTCTGGTCCTGTCTTTCCTTTCATAGCTACTGCATGTACCTTGTCATCATCATTCTCACTGGTGCCTGCCATCATCTTCAGGCTGTGCTTTGTGAGCTCAGCAGCCCTGCCGATTTGCATACATTTCTCTAAAGTCATGCCTTCCTCTCTCAGTAATCTTTCTTTGAGATGACAGTCCTTTATGCCACACACCATTCTGTCCTTGATTAGACTGTCCCTGATCTCTCCAAAGCCACATGTTTCTGCAAGTCTCCTCAGCTCTGTCAGATATCTGTCCACATTTTCACCATCCTCCTGATGTCTTGTGAAAAACTTATATCTTTCCACTGTCTCATTCTTCTTTGGGTCACAGTGTTTATCAAATGCCTGCACAATGTCTGCTAGGAGGAGGTTGTCTGTGTCTGGGAGCAAGATGTGGGCTAATTCTCTGCCATTTTCCCCAATTAGGTAATAAAACAGCTTTACTTTCCGTTTGTCATCAGTGGGGCCCACAGTCAGATCCACATACAGTGTAAACTCTTCCTTCCAATGTCTCCAAGTCTGGGACAGATTACATGAAGTAACATCCAGTCTCTGAGGGGGCTTCAGACCAGTCTCCATTTTTCTGTACTGTCAGGGAATCTGTACTTACAGTTGCAGTGATCTGTGCAGTTCCAGCCTCATATAAGCTCTAAGAATTTGCAGGTTTTGTGCCCGGCTGCCACCATGTTCTGTTTGATGAATCCTGTCATAAATCACACTCTGTGAATATCTCCAGGCTCTTTATTCACATCATGTCTCAACCTCCATTACATGAAATCCCAGTACAACAACATCCAACAAGTTCCAAACACAGAATATAGAACACACATAAAAGTAGTGAGACCCCTAGAGGCCACATGAACATATAACATATTGCTACATATGCCATAGCTAGCTTGCAAGTGGGAGTGAGCAGCACTCTCTATAAATAGTGCCCAACGCTCGGCAGGCAAGGTCATGCTCACAGTATTTTGGGACCAGCACGGAGTTGTATTGATGGATTTCCTAGCATACCATGATCATTGGGGCATACTATGCTTTACTGCTGTGGAAATTGCGGGAGGCCATCAAAACCAAGAGATGTGGAAATCTCACCAAAGATGTCCGCATTCTGCCAGACAATGCACCAGTTCACAGCTCACATGTTGCCCAAATGGGAGCATCCTCCTGTACCTTTGAAATTCTACCACATCCCCCTTATTCACCCAACCTCGCACCATCAGACATCCACCTCTTTCCAATACTGAAGGTATTTTTGAAGGGCAAGCATTTTCTAGATGATGAGACTGATTTACGAAGTCACAACGTGGCTTTTGGAGCAACCTGTCAACTTCTACAAGCATGGTGTTTCCAGATGCTTAAAGAGATGGGAGATGTGTGTGTCTCTAGGTGGCACCTATGTAGAGAAGGACTGATCCTGTAACTGTGCCAAGTCCACAGGAAGTGAGTTGGAGGAAATCTTTAATGAACGCCCCTCGTATATCTTTCTATGTAATTTGATTTCATATGCACAAGTTCAGGATTTTCAAAGTGTTTTAATTGCTTCAGATTTCTAAAAACGCTAAGCAGTTAAAAGAAATGCTGTCCATTCTTCTGACATTTTCCGCTCTGAAGACACTCTGTACTTTACAATGCAAGCCACTGGGGAAGCTCGAAATATGCCCAGGAGATAGCGGGATGTCTTCTAGAGTGTTTTGCCATAGTGTTTGCTAAAAAGTCTACCAGCGGTGTTAATGCTTTGAGGTGGCCACTGTTGCTGTGATCATGTGCCTATGCAATGGTATGACATGCAGCCATGGAGACTATGCCTTGCAGCATAGATGCTGCCACTGCTAGTGTGGCAGTGCTTCAGCAATGGTTAACAAGGCGCCCACCTTAAGGTCAGGGATTCACTATGAGGTTTGTCGTGACGTGGCACTGGGCTTCATACAGTTTAATCAAAATGTTAAGCTAAGAACTCTGTGTTCAGTTTAGTTATTTTTTTTTGCTTTGCCGCAATAGAGAAAAGTATAACTTTTGGATGGGTGATCAAAGTCTTTTTTTATAGCTGTCTGTGAAATTTTTCATGTGGCGGCATACGTGAGTTTTGTGGAATGAATCTGTTTGGCGTATGCGAGTAGTATAGAGTGCATCAGGTTGGCATATGAGTTGTGTAGAGTGTGTTAGGTTGGCATATGTGAGTCGTGTAAGTCAGAAATAAATTTATTAATCCATGGATAAGTGGTATTCTCTGAAAGAGTCTTTCATACACAGACCAGGGCAGATGTCATACTGATAAAAGGTGTTCTTTAGTATCCCCCTTCTGCAACACTCTTTACATCTTTTTTAAGATCTTCCTCACTTTCCAGTTTGAGGGACTACATTCGGGAAATGTTGCCTTGGTACAACACGGGAACCTTCAGTTCTGGAACTACTGGGACCCAGTTCTTCTTGACTTCCAAATATTAGGGCCTTGATCACTACTTCCTGGAACTGAAGGAAGTTCTTGGTCTGGCCTGCACATCGTGAAAGCACAAAGCATTGTACATTGCCATCTGTACGATGTGCACAGCAAGCTTCTTGCACCACACCCTGGCTTTTCTCATGGCTCTGTACTGCTGGAGGACTTGATCAGAGAGACCAACTTCCCCCATGTTCTTGTAGTACCCCAGTACATATATTGGTTTTTAGTCCTGTGTAGTGGTACGTCATACAGCGATAAGGGTGCTTCAATCACCATGTATGTTGGTCAAGAAAAGGACATCCCTATTGTCCTTGTACTTGACCACCAGAATGTTGTTGCTACATTGGGCTCTGCTGTCACCCTTTTTGAGCAGCTGCCCAATTAGCATCCTAGGGAGGCCTCTGTGAGTTTGCATCAATACCGCATTCTACGTTAGCTTGCGCAGAAAGGAGCTTGAAGAGTGGGATGCTGGCATAAAAGTTATCTACATAGATGTGCATTAAATCCCACACATGCGGTATTCAGGAGGTTGAATCCAGGTGTCCTTCCCTTCATAAACCCTAAACTAGTGGATGTACCCTGAGGTACTCTCACACAGTTTGTAGAGCCTCCCCTTGAAATGCATTAGGGACTCATACATGCAGATGTCCCTTTGGGGAACGTACATCTCAGCAAACTTGTTGCTGAAGTGTTCAATGACTGACCGAACTTTGAAAAGTCGGTCAAAGTTTGGGTCATCTTGAGGAGGAGATTGTGCATTATCATTGTAATGCAAAAATTTGTGGATGGCCTCAAAGTGTGTTCGGGCCATAGCCATGCAGAGCAGTAGAGTGTTATACAAAATGTCAACGTTTCAATATTAACAAATTTCTGGCTTCTTCACTATTCACATGTGAAGAACCAGGCCCCAAAATGTCATCATTTCTATGGTGTCTACAGGGTTCCAGTTGGCAAATGATGAAGTGGAATTTTGAGCTAAAAATTGCTGGGTGTACAAATTTGTCTGCGACACCATGAGATTTACAAAATCCTCAGAGAAAAATACATTGAAAAAGTCAATTTCTGTGAGGTCGACAGAGTCAAATTAGATTCCTGATTGCGCCACATAATCAAGAATAAAAAAAAGGCAACAACCGGAGGCCGATCACTCATGCATGTCAGTGATCAGCACTTGACAGCTGGAGGATGCACGCACAGAAGTGATTCTTTTTGTTCGTGCTGACACTAACCCTAACTAAATTCATTAAAAAATACTGTAGTAGGTGCCAATTACTATGGTATATTTTTACTGTCCCTTTTTTAAAATAAAAAACGACAATCAGAGGCCAATCACTGATGTGCGTAGGCGATCAACGCTTGATGGCTATAAGACACATGCACCGATGTGATTCTTTTTTCCACGCTGACACTAACCCTGACTCAATTCAGTTAAAAAAAATACTGAAGTAGACACAGATTACTACGGTATATTTTTATTTTCTCTATCCTAGTCCTATCAACTAACCTCAATTTTTTTATTCAATTCCTTTATTGTCTGTAACCTAGTCCTATCAACTAATGTAATTGTTTTTACTCAATTCCTTTTCACAAAAAATCCCCCAAAACAACCGAAGGCCGATCACTGATGTCAATCAGAGATCAGCATTGTACAGCTGTTGGATGCATGCTCGGATGTGGTGCAAAAAAGGGATATTGAATAGGAAAGAAAAGACCTTACCAAAACCGAGCACGGGTTCTAATCAGTGGTGTGTGTCTGATCAGCAGGTTGGCGGCTGTAGGAAGTACACGCGGAGTAATACAAAGAAGGGGGAATAGACAAGGACAAAAAAAAAATCCTGGAAACCAGAAAGCACAAGTGCAGATCAGTGATTTGTGTCACTGATCAACGCTCGGTGGCTGCAGGTCACACTCATGGAGGTGGTGCAAATGGGGGAAGAAAAAATAGACAGGGACAAAAAAGATGTAGAAAGCAGCAAGCATGGATGTAGGTCAGTGATTTGCATTACTCATCAGCTCTTAGCAGCTGCAGTATGCACAAAAAGAAAATCTGCCAAAATTGAGCAATCAAGTACTGAGGTGGGGAGCAAGGGAGAGGGGGAAAAAGGGAGAAAAGGTGGGAAAGGGAGGAGAGGGAATTGGAGTGGATTAGGAAATATAAGGAACATGTCAGGGAAGGATCAGGAAGTCTTCTTTCTTATTTAGCAGCAGCAATAACACCAGAAGTGATGTCTCAGGCTTTAAAAAGTCTGTGGCACCACAAGGCCCAGCACAGCACACAGAATGACACAGTGACTGCCCTATATAAGTCTGCAGCTAGAATTAGAAAGTGCAGGGTGGTAACTGTGGGGTCAGATAACATCTGTGCGCCCTGATTGGTGTGATCGACGTCATCGTTCATTGCACCAATCAGAGTTGGCCGTGGTGATGCCAGAATTGCACCGATTGTAGGCTGGATTTCAGTGTTAGAGGCCATGAAACAGCCAATCAGAACTGAACAGCCAATCACAGCGAACTTAGTTGCAGGGGACATTGCCACCCCACAGGGGCAACTACTCCATGTGCCCTGCTGTGAGAAACAGCAGGCACCATCATGTGATTATCGTGTGCCTAGTCATGCTGATCGCATTAATGACATGACTTACATATACTAAATTGATCGGGAAGGGGTTAATTTACTTTAAGGCTATGTGCACACGTTGTGGATTTTGATGGGTTTCCGCAGCGTTATTGGACTTGCGGAATTGCAGCAAATCCGCAGTGTAGTGCACAATCAATGTTGGTTAATGGGAAATTGAGATTTGGTGTGCACATGCTGCGGAAAAATACGAATGGATTTACAGCATTTTACTTTCCGCAGCATGTCAATTCTTTTTGCCGATCTGCAGCATTTCATCCTTATTTGATTTCCATTGATTCAGTCAAATCCGCAGCAAAACCGCAGGTTTAAAAAGATCTGCAGTTTTGCTGCAGATCTGCGTGCGAGAAACTGCAGATCGGGAGGAGAAAGAGTGTGTGGGCGGAGTGTGGGTGGAGACTATGTGCGTGTCTGTCTGTGTGTATGTCTCTGTGCAGGTCTGTGTGTGTCTGTGTGCGGGTGTCTGTGTGTGTCTCTGTCTGTGTGTGTGTCTGCATGTGTCCCTGTGTGTGTGCTGGTGTGTGCGGTTCTATGTAGCCAGGCATCGTCTGATGGGACTACTGCTTCCATCCGGCTATGAATGCTGTCACATATAACAGTAACATCATTAGCCGATGATGGGGCAGTAGTCCCATTAGACGATGCATGTGTTCAATAGTAAAAAAAACCCATACAACATACAGTACATACTCACCAAACACCTAGTCCCCGACGCCCTCGATCTCCTGTAACAAATATAAAATAATAAACCCACAGTGTACTCCCTGATCCGCCATAATGCATTTAATAATGAGTGTCCCACGATGATCTCCCGTGTAGAACAGTGTATCCCTCCACCGCCGGGAGAGAGGTCACCTGAGTACAGTAATGCTGTCACCAGCAATGCTGGCGTGAGAATATTCTCATGCAGCATTGCGGTAAAGTGAGAACCTGAACTCCGGTAACCTCTTCAGTGATGCACTGCAAGAGCCATTACCTCCTGTCAGTGCATCGCAGGAGGCCTATAGAGCAGTCACATCTCCAAATGTGACAGCTCTATAAGGGAGATCATCGTGGGACACTCATTATTAAATGGATTACATCAGAACAGGGAGTATTTGTATTGGTTTATTTATTTATTTTTTGCAGAAGATTTCGGGGGCATCGCATGGGTTAGCAGAGGAATAAATATGACAAAAAATGTGTTTAGTGTTTTATTTCATTAAAATACTTTATTCTGGCTGTGTGTTTTAACCCTTTAACAACTATAGGATTAGTAATGGATAGGTGTCTTATTTACACCTCTCCATTACTAAGCCACTTACAATACAAAGGTGACATCAACCCCACAACTATTACCCCATATGCCACCACTACAGAGCAGTGGGAAGAGAGATGTGCCATTTCTAGGGTGGCTGTGAGCTGGTGTTTGTAGCCAGGGGGGCAATGTCCATAACCCCTTCCTAGGCTATTAATATCAGCCCACAGCTGTCTGCATAGCCTTTTTTGGCTATTAATTATAGGGGTACCCCACGTCTGTGGACTGATATTCATAGCCTGGGAAGATCCATGGGTATTAACCCTTTTCTAGGCTATAAACATCGGCCCCCAGTCTCTGGTTTTCCTTCTCCGGCGCAGAAAATTGTGCGGGAGCCCATGCCATTTTTTTTTAATTTTTTAAAAAAAATTAAACAGATATTGCATTGTGATAGCTGGGGTCACACTTGCGAGAAACTCGCACGAGTCTCACACCTCAATACCCGACACTGCCTCCGGCACTCGGGACCGGAGTGTGTGGCTGCATGTACTTCTATGCAGCTGAATGCTCCGGTCCGAGTGACGGCGGCAGTGCCGGGTATTGAGGTGCGAGACTCGTGCGAGTTTCTCGCCAGTGTGACCCCGGCTATCACAGATTTTGTGTGTGTGTGTGTGTGTCTTTATTTAACTCTTTATGTACCATTTTTTATTATGTTTATTACTAAACATCGGGCTTGGTATTATATATCTATATATCTATAGATAGATCTATCCATCTATCTATAGATATACAAAAGGAGAAACTAGAAACTTTAGAGCAGCACAGAAATACGAAAGAAAAGAAAGAAAAATCGGGTGCAGAGCTCCCCCAGGCATAGACCAAACCTCAATTGTAGGAATCCAAAAAAATGGAGGCAGCACACACACCATTCTCAGTGAAAAAGCAGAAGCTACTTTTATTAGCCCATCTCAGCAACATTTTGGTTCAAATAGATGTGAACCTTTTTCAAGCCTTGGTGTGCTGCCTCCATTTTTTTGGATTTTTTTGGACTCCTATCTATAGATATATCTATCCATCGATCTATAGATCTATCTATTATCTATTTATAGATCTCTCAATCTATTATCTATCCATCAATCTATCTATAGAGCTATCTATGTATCTATCTATAGATCTATATCTGTGGGTGTAAACATTATTATTCTTCAATGGAGTCTGTAAATGAAGAGGTTGGACAAGAAATATCATCACAATTCTTTTTTTGTTGTTAAATAATATATTTTTATTTAACTTACAAAAACGCATGCAAACTGCATGAAAATCTGCATAAAAAACGTATCAAATCTGCGTGGATTTGCAAGTGCGTTTTCTGCCGAGAGTGGAAGAATCTGCGCAGAAAATTCCACAGGCAAATCTGCAACTTGTGTACATACCTTAAAGACGTTTACTTTTACCAGTTCTATGTAAGTAAAGTTTAAAGTATCTGTTACCAGATTTTATAATAGAAATTATATGCATTATTAGATAGATCTCTCTGTTCTGCTGAGGCATGGCTGTATAATCCTGGTATAGTCGAGCTGAGCGTTCTTAAGTCCAACTCTATTCGGTCTCCACCCACCCAACCTGACTGACAGATGCATTTTGTACTGAGCAGGGTGAGATTTCTGTAGCAGCAGAGGAGGAGGGACACTCAGTCAGGCATAATCTTGTATTTATAATGTTTCCTCATGTGTGTGCAATATGCTCATCTGAAACTGACCTAAGTGTCATTCATAATGCAAACCATTCTGCAGTGAATGTATTTTTATGCATTCAACTTATAGTATAAATTTGTAGAACTTTGGGGAAAATAATTGTTCGTGTTGGAAAATGCATGTAAAGCTAGAAACAACTGTCTGGCAGTTTTCACAAGAAGATACTTCTCCAAAGCAGCCCAATCCAAAATCAATGGTACTGTGCCCTGCATTTGACCAACAAAAACGCAAAACAAGAAGATGTTCATTCTTTCATCAAAGCAATTCAGTCTTTATTTAAGAGATAAAAGCATAACATTCTGTTCCTGTCTGAAAATGAGACCTTCAAAAAAGATGAAGCTGCAGAGCAATCATAATTACTGGCCTTGTGCTCCTTCTCTGTGTACTCTCACATTCTTCAAAAAGGCATTTCATTTAGCCTTCCTTCTGCCTTTTAAAGTTATATAGATTTGTTTTCCACAATTTTTTTCATCTTGGTATAAACTAGTGCTTTTAAGACTCTGTCTTGCTTTTCCCCCATTTAAAGATTTTTTGTTATCCTCCAAAGTGGTTTATAGATCACTCATTCATCTTGCTCCTCACATCTCTGAACACGTTGTTTTCATTCTAAATAAGGACACTATTTACCACTGAGAACAAACTTCATGTATCCAGCAAGACAGCTCTAACCTTATTGTTTCTTAAGAGAGTGAACTGCAGTTTATCAGAAGCAGCGTAAGAATAATATGGCATTAGTATATCTTGGAGCCTGGGTGTTAATGAGCAGCTGTGTACCTGGATTCCAAATATTTTATGTTAATTTTACTTCTATTTTGTTATGATCACAGGTGTCAGAAGAGGTTCAATGACCCAGAACCTCAGTTATCTACCTCTAAGGGTACCCTCACACAGTGATCGCTTTTGATCGCTACGACGGCACGATTCGTGACGTTCCAGCGATATACTTACGATCTCGCTGTGTCTGACACGCTACTGCGATCAGGGACCCCGCTGAGAATCGTACGTCGTAGCAGATCGTTTGAAACTTTCTTTCATCGTCAAGTGTCCCGCTGTGGCGGCATGATCGCATCGTGTAACAAAGGTGTGCACGATATTGTATACGATGTGCGCATAGTAACCAACAGCTTCTACATCGCAAACACGTCATGAAATTATCGCTCCAGCGTCGTGCATTGCGAAGTGTGACCGCAGTCTACGACGCTGGAGCGATAATGGTGCGATGCTGGAGCGTCACGGATCGTGCCGTCGTAGCGACCAAAGTGCCACTGTGAGACGGCACCCTTAATCCAAGGTGGAGGATAGCTAGTGATCACTGATGAAGAAGTTATGCTAAAGAACTAGAAAAGCAGCAGAACATAAGCCGTAAAGCTGAGGTGGGGATCCTTTTTTCTGGTAAGGACCATGTGGATACTTTATACCATCACTCGGGGGTCGTGCAAAATTTTCAAATTGAAATTTATCGTGCTATATTTGGTCAGACATATAATTAACTCACCACTACTGTGATGGCTGGAGCTGCTTCCTTTTGGTTAGGCATCTGATGTTAGATAGTATTGATGATAGTACTCATAACTGCTTTTCCAGATTTGCGTCGGTCTGGAGTGCAGGTGACTCTTTTGCAAGAAATTTTAAAAGAAAAAGCAGTAAGTTCTGAACACAGATGTATATTACACTGCATGTCTCCTCACAGTGGAAAATTCATCACTGCTCACATTACCTTTATAGAGATCAAGAAGTGGGAGATTTGCTGTACATACATTACATGGGAGACATGACCTGGAGCATATACATCACATAGGAGATGCTGCAGCATATACATCACATAGGGAACATGGGGCTGGAGCATATACAGTGGCATGTAAAAGTTTGTGTATCCCTGGTGAAAATTTCTCTTATTGTGAACAGTTAAGCTAGTTAAAGATGAAATGATCTCTAAAAGGCCTAAAGTTAAAGATGACACATTTCCTTTGTATTTTAGGCATAAAAACATATATAGCTATTTTTTACATTTTAACAATTACAAAAGGGAAAATGGGCCAATGCAAAATATTGGGCACCCTTGGAGATTTGTGTGCTCAGACTTTAATTAACCTGTTCTTCAGTTTGAAATGTAATTAAGAAATGACTGTTAGAAACAATGGATATCAAGATATGGTCTGGAAGACCAAGCAAAATTTCAATGAGATTTGCTCATGGGGTGGATAGAGAGGTAAATCAGAACTCCTGCTTGACTTCAAAAGACCTTCAGAAACATTTAGACTCTGGTGTTGTGGTACATTGTTCTACTGTTCAGAGACACCTGCACAAATATGGCCTTCATTGAAGAGTCATCATAAGAAAACCTCTCCTTCTTCCTCACCATAAAATTCATCATCAGAAGTACGCAAAAGAACATCTAAACAAGTCTGATGCATTTTTGAAACTAGTCCTGTGGACCGATGAGTTTAGAATAGAACTCTTTGGTCACAATGATCAAAGGCATGTGTGGATAAAAAGGGCACAAAATTTCAGGAAAAGAACATCTCGCCAACCATTAACCATTGGGGTGGATCAATCATGCTTTGGGGTTGTGTTGCAGCCACTGACATGGGGAACATTTCTCTGGTAAAAGAAAGAATTGATTCAATGAAATTCAATAAATCCTTGATGCAAACATAACACCATCTATAAAAAAGTTGGAGTTGAAAAAAGGATGCCTTCTACAAATGGATAATGATCCTAAACACACGTCAAAATCCACAGTAGACTACTTCAAAAGGTGCAAGCTGAAGGTCTTACAATGGTCCTCACAGTCTATTGATCTGGACATCGTTGAAATCTGTGGCTGGACTTCGAAATACCAGTGCATGCAAAAAGACCCAGGAATCTCACAGAACTGGAAGGATTTTCTAAGGAAGAATGGATGAAAATCCCTCAAACACAAGAATTGAAAGACTATTGGATGGCTACAAAAAGCGTTTACAAGCTGTGATACTTTCAAAAGGGGGTGCTACTAGATATTAACCATGCAGGGTGCCAAAACTTTTGCATCAGACCATTTACCTTTTTGTAATTTTCAAAATGTAAAAGATGAAGCACTATATATATATATATATATATATATATATATATATATATATATATATATATATATATATATGTTTTCCCTAAAATACAAAGGAAATGTGTCATCTTTAACTTTAATCCTTTTAGAGATCATTTAATCTTTAATTTGCTTAACTGTTCACAATAACAATAATTTTGACCAGGAGTACCCAATATTTTACATGCCACTGTACATCACATGGGGTACTCTGGGGCTGGAGCATATACTGTACATCACATAGGAGATGCTGGGGTATATACATCACCTAGAACAGAGGCGGGCAATTAATTTCCCTGAGGGACTACATGAGAAACCATGACTGTTGTGGAAGGCTGAACCAATAAGCTCATATTAATTCTTACATAGTTACATAGTTATTAAGGTTGAAGGAAGACTATATGTCCATCTAGTTCAACCCATACCCTAACCTAACATGCCCTAACATGTTGATCCAGAGGAAGGCAAAAAAACCCCATGTGGCAAAGAGTAAGATCCACATTGGGGAAAAAAATTCCTTCCCGACTCCACATACGGCAATCAGACTAGTTCCCTGGATCAACGCCCTATCAAGGAATCTAGTGTATATACCCTGTAACATTATACTTTTCCAGAAAGGTATCCAGTCCCCTCTTAAATTTAAGTAATGAATCACTCATTACAACATCATACGGCAGAGAGTTCCATAGTCTCACTGCTCTTACAGTAAAGAATCCACGTCTTTTATTATGCTTAAACCTTTTTTCCTCCAAACGCAGAGGATGCCACCTTGTCCCTGTTTCAGGTCTATGATTAAAAAGATCATCAGAAAGGTCTTTGTTCTGTCCCCTCATATATTTATACATTAAAATAAGATCACCCCTTAGTCTTCGTTTTTCCAAACTAAATAGCCCCAAGTGTAATAACCTATCTTGGTATTGCAGACCCCCCAGTCCTCTAATAACCTTGGTCGCTCTTCTCTGCACCCGCTCCAGTTCAGCTATGTCTTTCTTAAACACCGGAGACCAGAACTGTGCACAGTATTCTAAGTGTGGTCGAACTAGTGACTTGTATAGAGGTAAAATTATATTCTCCTCATGAGCATCTATGCCTCTTTTAATGCATCCCATTATTTTATTTGCCTTTGTAGCAGCTGCCTGACACTGGCCCCTGAATATGAGTTTGTCATCCACCCATACACCCAGGTCTTTTTCATTGACGGTTTTGCCCAGAGTTTTAGAATTAAGCACATAATTATACATCTTATTACTTCTACCCAAGTGCATGACCTTACATTTATCCCCATTAAAGCTCATTTGCCATTTATCAGCCCAAGCTTCTAGTTTACATAAATCATCCTGTAATATAAAATTGTCCTCCTCTGTATTGATTACCCTGCAGAGTTTAGTGTCATCTGCAAATATTGAAATTCTACTCTGAATGCCCCCTACAAGGTCATTAATAAAATTAATTTATTCATTAGAATTGTTCCTCTGAATTTTATCACTTAATATTGAGCAGAATTAAGTATGCCAACACCCCCTATATACCATATGAGCCACCACATAACCTCCTATATACAATATGAGCCTCAGCATTGTTCCCTATATACAGTATGAGCCCCCAGATAGCCACCTATGTACCACATGGAAACCTATATATAGTATAAGCCACATAGCCTTCATATATACAGCATTTGTCCCACATAGCCTCCTATATATTGTGCAGTATCAGCTCCACAAAGCCTTTCACATACAGAATGTGCCCCACATAGCCTCCCATTTACAGTATGAGCCCTACATAACCTCTTATATACAGCATTTGACCCCATATAGCCTCACTACAGCATATACAGTATGAGCCCCCCTCATGGCTTCAAATATACTATATGAGCCCCAACATAGCAACCTACATACAGTATGAGCCTTAACATAGCTTCCTATTTACAGTATGAGCTCTACATAGATTCCTATACAGTATGAGCCCCCACATAGCCTCCTACCTTCAGTATGAGCCCCACAGAGATTCCTATACAGTATAAGCCCCCAGCATGTGCCACATATAGCCTCACTATATACTGTATGAGCCCCCCACATAGCCTCCAATATACTATATGAGCCCCCACATAGCCTTCAAATTTACAGCGTGAGCCCCACATAGCCTCCATATATACACTGTGAGCCCCACATAGCTTCAATATATGTGGTTTGATCCCCACATAGCCTCCTATATTAAGAATGAGCCCTTACATAGCATCCTATATACAATAGGAGCCCTCACATAGCCTCCTATATACCTGTTGTGATTTCCGTTCTTGGGCTCCCTCCGGTGGTTGTAAATGGCACTTTTGTGAATTCTGCCCTTGGGCTCCCTCTGGTGGTTTTGAGTGGAACTGCTGCTCCTTGGGTTTAGCTTTGCAGCTGCTTTCACTAATCATCTCTCCTGGCTCTGCTATTTAACCTGGCTCTAGTCTTCAGCCTATGCCACTTGTCAATGTTTTCTGGCTGGATTCACATCTCTGCTTGGATTCTCCTGCTTTCCTGACCAGTTCTGCAAAGATAAGTTCTGGCTTTGCTCATTTCAGTCCACATGTTGTGGACTTATTGTTCTGTGCATTCTATTTTTGTCCAGCTTGTCATTATGGATTTTTTCTGTTAGCTGGAAGCTCTGGGAAGCAGATTTACCCTCCACACCTTTAGTCAGGTGTGGATATTTTGTAAACTCTGTGTGGATTGTTTTGTAGTTTTTATACTGACCGCACAGTATCCTTTCCTGTCCTATCTATCAAGCTTGACTGGCCTCCTATGCTAAAATCTGATTTCATCTCTGCGTATGTTATTTTCCCCTCCTCTCACCGTCAATATTTGTGGGGGGCTATCTTTCCTTTGGGGATTTTCTCTGAGGCAAGATAGGTTTCCTGTTTCCATCTTTAGGGGAAGTTAGATCTTAGGCTATGCCGAGGGGTCTAGGGAGCGTCAGGTACCCCCCACGGCTATTTCTAGTTGCGCTGCTAGGTTCAGGGTCTGCGGTCAGTACAGAGACCACCTCCTTCAGAGCTTGTCTCATGTTGCTCCTAAACCACCAGATCATAACATATACCGTATGAGCCCATACACAGCCTTCTACATTCGATATGAGCCTCCTACATTCAATATAAGTCACATCATAGCCTCCTTAATACAGTATGAGCCCTCACATAACCTCTTATATACAGTATGAGCCCCCCACATAGCCTCCTATATACAGTATGGGCCCCCTCATAGCCTTCTATATACAGTATGAGCCCCTACAGACTCCTATATACAGCGTGAGGCCCAACATATACTCCTATGTACAGCGTGAGCCCCACATAGCTTCCATATATACAGTGTGAGCCCCACATAGCTTCCTATACACAGCAGGAGCCCTTCATAGCCTTCAATATACAGCATGTGCCCCACATAGCCTCCTATATACTGTACAGTATCATGATAACTAAGGGTGCTTGAAACGCGTTGATATCGCATTTTATTCTCTGTAATTGCTGATGTTTTTATCCTCCACTGAATATAATTTTTAAGTGAATAAAGAAAAAAGTTTTTTCACTATCTCGTTGAGCTGGATTCCTCATCATTTTCCACATACAAATATCCCATACACATGAAAAAAACAACAACACATGCTCAACTTGTTCTGTTCCCCCAACACTCTGCTTCTGTCTCCTGTGCACTGAGTCTCAGCAGTAGCACAATGAAATGACATCATTGCGTTGACTGTCTCACGCTGATTGGTGAAAGATAGAGTCGACGACCCCTCCTCCACCAATGTATTCACCGCTGTCTGCTTCCTGAGGATGCAGATAGTGGTGACAGCGGACTGTGGTGGTGGATGGAGGGTGTGTAGGACACGCATGGTATGACCAGCGGGCCACTGTTTCAGCCCTCCGTGTCTCTCGGTCCGAGGGCCAGCCCAGAACAGCTAGTGGGCTGGATGTGGCCCCGGGCCGCAGTTTGAGCAGGTTTGGCATAGAAGATACTGGGGCTGGAGCATACATATCACATATTATGCATCAT
Source organism: Ranitomeya imitator (assembly GCF_032444005.1). NCBI lineage: Eukaryota > Metazoa > Chordata > Amphibia > Anura > Dendrobatidae > Ranitomeya > Ranitomeya imitator. Next base: position 424,269,472 of record NC_091286.1, on the reverse strand, counting down.
GTCTCTTTTTGTTTATTAATCATGTCTCTTCTTTATAGATATATATAATCTAGCACTTTATGCACTATGCACTTCACATCTACACATTGTTGCACCTTTTGCACATTCCTCTCATGCACATCCTTTCTTTCTAATTAATCATGTCTCGTCTCTTCAAACAGATGATTATGGGAAGCACAGTGCGTTATTGTACGCATACGTCTGTTTTTGGTCAATAGTATATTAATATCTTGCAGAATTTTTTCCATCACCTTTTTGCACTAATGCACATGGTTATTAACTTGTTTATGCACAACTTATTCCTATCATTGCACAACTGATTTGTATGTAATTTTTTATTGCCATGTAATTCAGTCATTATCTGCATCTTTCTCCCTTTCACAAGATGGCTGCGGGGAGTGCTGTGCGACGCGCGTGTGCCTGGCTCACATCGGGAGTGGACTGACTCAGCAGCACATCATGAATGGCAAGATGCACGGCCATCGGCGCCAGGTAATAAAGCGTTCTACTTTGGGTAATTAAGTGCAGCTGCATTCACACTATATATATATATACTGTATATATATAAGAAAACTTTTGGGGCAAACTAGATATCTTTGCAGATAAAGTGAGTTTATTAAAGTCAATTATAGGAAGAACAGAACCAATGTTTCGGCATGGTTAGGCCTTCATCAAAGTTTATCTAAATAGAACATAAATATCAGGTTATATATCAAGGAGTGTGCAAAATCATATATATGCAAATAAACAAAATAGACAATATCACGTGAATAGCAAAGCATGATGGAAAGAGGGTTTCATATTGTCAAGTGAACAATGGCTGTAAAGACAATAAGTGAATATAAGGGAATATATTAGTAAGGGCTCATTCACACGTCAGTATTTCTCCATCAGCATTTTTATGCCAAAACCAGGAACGTCTTCAAAACACAGAACAGGAGTCAATCTTTCAATTGTAGTTTTTCTCTGTAAGTTCCACTCCTGGCTTTGGCACACAAACACTGATGCAAAATACTGACCAAATACTGACGTGTGAATGAGGCCTAAAGGGGCATTTCTCTGTCTTTACTGCCTCCAATATCAGGAATGGTGATTCATTCACACATCCCAGATCAGGCAAAAGATTTCCCATCAGGGGCTATTATACCTGGAGTATCTCAGGAGACGTTGGGACTAGTGATGAGCGAGTATACTCATTGCTCGCGTATTCCAGAGCATGAAAAATACTATATATAGTCCAGTGCCTACTCATGCACTGACTGTCCGGAGGCAAGAAACCCCATACAGGGAAATAAAATGAAGGCAAAATGCCGAATAATACCTATCCGAGGCAGAACAGTGAGGCATATGGACCCAGATAGGGAGAAGGTGCGGGCACCAGGCACCTGTGATGTAAAGTATATGTCCCAACCAGTGATGAGCGAGTATACTCGTTGCTCGGGTTTTCACGAGCACGCTCGGGTGACCTCCGAGTATTTGTGAGTGTTCGGAGATTTATTTTTTGTTGATGCAGCTGCATGATTTGCGGCTGCTAGACAGCTTAAATACATGTGTGGGATTCCCTAGCAACCAGGCAACCCCCACATGTACTCAAGTTGGCTAGCAGCCGTAAATCATGCAGCTGTGTGGACAAAAACTAAATCTCAGAGCACTCACAAATACTTGAAGACCACCCAAGCATGCTCGGGAAAACGCGAGCAATGAGTATACTCGCTCATCACTAGTCCCAATGTCTCCTGTGATACTCCAGCCCCAGCATCTTCTATGTGATGTATATGCTCCAGTGTCTTCTATGTGATGTATATGACCCAGCATCTCCTATGTGATGTGTGTGCTCCAGCCCCAGATTCACCTTTATGATGTATATGCTCCAACCTCAGCATCTCCTATGTGATGTACATGCCCCAGGATCTCCTGTGATATATACAGCTGTGCTCAATAGTCTACATGCCCTGGCAGAATTTTTGCTTTCTTGGCCTTTTTTCAGATAATATGAAAGATAACACCAAAACTTTTTCTCCACTCATGGTCAGTGGTTGGGTGAAGCCATTTATTGTCAAAATGCTGTGTTTTCTCTTTTTAAATCATAATGACAACCCAAAACATCCAAATGACCTTGATCAAAAGTTCACATACCCTCTTGATTTTGGCCTGATAACATGCACAGAAGTTGACACAAATGGGTTTGAATGGCTACTAAAGGTAACAACCTCCCCTGTGACCTGTTTTCTTGTATTAAGTGTGTGCATAAAAGCTGAGTGTGTTTCTGGTATCCAGACAGACTCTTGCATCTTTCATCCAGCCACTGACTTTTCTGGATTATCATGGGGAAAGCAAAAGAAATGTCAACAGATCTCCGGGAATTTCCCATCAGGTATAATAGCCCCTGATGGGAAATCTTTTGCCTGATCTGGGATGTGTGAATGAATCACCATTCCTGATATTGGAGGCAGTAAAGACAGAGAAATGCCCCTTTAGGCCTCATTCACACGTCAGTATTTGGTCAGTATTTTGCATCAGTGTTTGTGTGCCAAAGCCAGGAGTGGAACTTACAGAGAAAAACTACAATTGAAAGATTGACTCCTGTTCTGTGTTTTGAAGACGTTCCTGGTTTTGGCATAAAAATACTGATGGAGAAATACTGACGTGTGAATGAGCCCTCACTAATATATTCCCTTATATTAATTTATTGTCTTTACAGCCATTGTTCACTTGACAATATGAAACCCTCTTTCCATCATGCTTTGCTATTCACGTGATATTGTCTATTTTGTTTATTTGCATATATATGATTTTGCACACTCCTTGATATGTAACCTGATATTTATGTTCTATTTAGATAAACTTTGATGAAGGCCTAACCATGCCGAAACATTGGTTCTGTTCTTAATATAATTGACTTTAATAAACTCACTTTATCTGCAAAGATATCTAGTTTGCCCCAAAGGTTTTCTTATATATATACAGTATATATATATATATCGTGTGAATGCAGCTGCACTTAATTACCCAAAGTAGAACGCTTTATTACCTGGCGCCGATGGCCGTGCATCTTGCCATTCATGATGTGCTGCTGAGTCAGTCCACTCCCGATGTGAGCCAGGCACACGCGCGTCGCACAGCACTCCCCGCAGCCATCTTGTGAAAGGGAGAAAGATGCAGATAATGACTGAATTACATGGCAATAAAAAATTACATACAAATCAGTTGTGCAATGATAGGAATAAGTTGTGCATAAACAAGTTAATAACCATGTGCATTAGTGCAAAAAGGTGATGGAAAAAATTCTGCAAGATATTAATATACTATTGACCAAAAACAGACGTATGCGTACAATAACGCACTGTGCTTCCCATAATCATCTGTTTGAAGAGACGAGACATGATTAATTAGAAAGAAAGGATGTGCATGAGAGGAATGTGGAAAAGGTGCAACAATGTGTAGATGTGAAGTGCATAGTGCATAAAGTGCTAGATTATATATATCTATAAAGAAGAGACATGATTAATAAACAAAAAGAGACATGATGCATAATATGTGATATGTATGCTCCAGCCCCAGTATCTTCTATGCCAAACCTGCTCAAACTGTGGCCCGGGGCCGCATTCAGCCCACTAGCTGTTCTGGGCTGGCCCTCGGACCGAGAGACAAGGAGGGCTGAAACAGTGGCCCGCTGGTCATACCATGCGTGTCCTACTCACCCTCCATCCACCACCACAGTCCGCTGTCACCACTATCTGCATCCTCAGGATGCAGACAGCGGTGAATACATTGGTGGAGGAGGGGTCGTCGACTCTATCTTTCACCAATCAGCGTGAGACAGTCAACGCAATGATGTCATTTCATTGTGCTACTGCTGAGACTCAGTGCACAGGAGACAGAAGCAGAGTGTTGGGGGAACAGAACAAGTTGAGCATGTGTTGTTGTTTTTTTCATGTGTATGGGATATTTGTATGTGGAAAATGATGAGGAATCCAGCTCAACGAGATAGTGAAAAAACTTTTTTCTTTATTCACTTAAAAAATATATTCAGTGGAGGATAAAAACATCAGCAATTACAGAGAATAAAATGCGATATCAACGCGTTTCAAGCACCCTTAGTTATCATGATACTGTACAGTATATAGGAGGCTATGTGGGGCACATGCTGTATATTGAAGGCTATGAAGGGCTCCTGCTGTGTATAGGAAGCTATGTGGGGCTCACACTGTATATATGGAAGCTATGTGGGGCTCACGCTGTACATAGGAGTATATGTTGGGCCTCACGCTGTATATAGGAGTCTGTAGGGGCTCATACTGTATATAGAAGGCTATGAGGGGGCCCATACTGTATATAGGAGGCTATGTGGGGGGCTCATACTGTATATAAGAGGTCATGTGAGGGCTCATACTGTATTAAGGAGGCTATGATGTGACTTATATTGAATGTAGGAGGCTCATATCGAATGTAGAAGGCTGTGTATGGGCTCATATGGTGTATGTTATGATCTGGTGGTTTAGGAACAACAAGAGACAAGCTCTGAAGGAGGTGGTCTCTGTACTGACCGCAGACCCTGAACCTAGCAGCGCAACTAGAAATAGCCGTGGGGGGTACCTGACGCTCCCTAGACCCCTCGGCATAGCCTAAGATCTAACTTCCCCTAAAGATGGAAACAGGAAACCTATCTTGCCTCAGAGAAAATCCCCAAAGGAAAGATAGCCCCCCACAAATATTGACGGTGAGAGGAGGGGAAAATAACATACGCAGAGATGAAATCAGATTTTAGCATAGCAGGCCAGTCTAGCTTGATAGATAGGACAGGAAAGGATACTGTGCGGTCAGTATAAAAACTACAAAACAATCCACACAGAGTTTACAAAATATCCACACCTGACTAAAGGTGTGGAGGGTAAATCTGGTTCCCAGAGCTTCCAGCTAACAGAAAAAATCCATAATGACAAGCTGGACAAAAATAGAATGCACAGAACAATAAGTCCACAACATGTGGACTGAAATGAGCAAAGCCAGAACTTATCTTTGCAGAACTGGTCAGGAAAGCAGGAGAATCCAAGCAGAGATGTGAATCCAGCCAGAAAACATTGACAAGTGGCATAGGCTGAAGACTAGAGCCAGGTTAAATAGCAGAGCCAGGAGAGACGATTAGTGAAAGCAGCTGCTAAAGCTAAACCCAAGGAGCAGCAGTTCCACTCAAAATCACCAGAGGGAGCCCAAGGGCAGAATTCACAAAAGTGCCATTTACAACCACCGGAGGGAGCCCAAGAACGGAATTCACAACAGGTATATAGGAGGCTATGTGAGGGCTCCTATTGTATATAGGATGCTATGTAAGGGCTCATTCTTAATATAGGAGGCTATGTGGGGATCAAACCACATATATTGAAGCTATGTGGGGCTCACAGTGTATATATGGAGGCTATGTGGGGCTCACGCTGTAAATTTGAAGGCTATGTGGGGGGCTCATATAGTATATTGGAGGCTATGTGGGGGGCTCATACAGTATATAGTGAGGCTATATGTGGCACATGCTGGGGGATTATACTGTATAGGAATCTCTGTGGGGCTCATACTGAAGGTAGGAGGCTATGTGGGGGCTCATACTGTATAGGAATCTATGTAGAGCTCATACTGTAAATGGGAAGCTATGTTAAGGCTCATACTGTATGTAGGTTGCTATGTTGGGGCTCATATAGTATATTTGAAGCCATGAGGGGGGCTCATACTGTATATGCTGTAGTGAGGCTATATGGGGTCAAATGCTGTATATAAGAGGTTATGTAGGGCTCATACTGTAAATGGGAGGCTATGTGGGGCACATACTGTATGTGAAAGGCTTTGTGGAGCTGATACTGCACAATATATAGGAGGCTATGTGGGGCAAATGCTGTATATATGAAGGCTATGTGGCTTATACTATATATAGGTTTCCATGTGGTACATAGGTGGCTATCTGGGGGCTCATACTGTATATAGGGAACAATGCTGAGGCTCATATTGTATATAGGAGGTTATGTGGTGGCTCATATGGTATATAGGGGGTGTCGGCATACTTAATTCTGCTCAATATTAAGTGATACAATTCAGAGGAACAATTCTAATGAATAAATTAATGTTAATATTGAGCAGAATTAATATGAGCTTATTGGTTCAGCCTTCCACAACAGTCATGGTTTCTCATGTAGTCCCTCAGGGAAACCCCTCACAAGTAACACCATTTTGGAAACTAGACCCCTCAGGGAACTTATATAGATGTATGATGAGCACCTTGAACCCCCAGATGCTTTACAGAAGTTTATAAAGTTGAGCTGTAAAATAAAAAAAATTCTAATTTTTCCCCCCAAAAAATGTATTTTAACCCCAAATTTTGCATTTTTTCATGGATAACAGGAGAAATTGCACCATACAATGTGTTGTGCAAATTCTCCTGAGTACACTGATACCCAGTATGTGGGAGAAAACTACTGTTTGGGCGCACAACAGGGCTTTAAAGGGAAGAATCACTGTTTGACTTTTTTTAATGCAAAATTTGCTAGAATAATTAGCGGATGCCATGTTGCGTTTGAGCACATGGCAGGGCTCAGAAAGAAAGGAGCTCCATTTGACTTATTGACTGCAAAAATTGCTGGAATAATTAGCAGACGGACATCACGTCGCATTTGGAGAGCCCCTGTGTGTCTAAACAATGGAAACCTTCCACAAGTGACACCATTTTGGAAAATAGACCGCTCAGTTAACCTATCTAGATGTGTGGTGAGCACATTGAACCCCAGCTGCTTCACAGAAGTTTATTACATAGAGCAGTGAAAATTTAAAAAACAAACACATTTTTAACACAAAAATGAAATTTTAGCCCAATTTTTTATATTTACAAGGATAACATGAGAAAATGGACACCAAAAGGTGTTATGCAATTTTTCCTGAGTATGCTGAAACCCTATATGTGGTTGAAAACTACTTTTGAGGCATAGTGCAAAGCTCAGAAGGGAAGAAGCACCATATTTGAATTCACATTTTGCTGGACTGGTTTGAGGGTGCCATGTCACATTGGCAGAGCCCCTGAGGTGCTAGAACAGCAGAATTCCCCATAATAGACCACATTTTACAAACTACAACTTTCAGTGAATTCATCTAGGGGTGCAGTGATTATATTGACACAACAGGTGGGTCACAGAATTTTATACCATTGGGCAATGAAGAAAAAAATAATTACCACCAAAATTTAGCTTTATCCCAAGATTATACATTTTCACACAGGGAAATGAGTAAAAATGGCACCAAAATTTGTCCCACAATTTCTGCTGAATGTAGAAATGCCCCAAATGTGGCTGTAGAGTACTGCTTAGCCATTCGGCAAGACTCGGGAGGGATGGAGCGCTATTGGCAAATAGCGCTCCATTCCTCCCCAGTCTCTCTGTATGGCTAAGCAGTACTGCTATGCATCTATGGAGCGCAGAATTTTCTATAATAGTTTGCAAACTCCATATACAGAGACCTTAAGTGCTAAAAGAGCAAAATCTACCCTCAAGTGACCCGATTTTGTAAACTATACTCCTTTGGGAATTTATCTACAGGTATTGTGATGACATTTTTACTGCATGGGAGTTTTCCAGAAACAAGCAGTGGTGGATGTTTCTTAGTGAAAATTGCAGACTGCTGTTGTAGCGACCAGTACGCTGTAGTGACCAGTACATTGTAGTGACCAGTACATTATGCCCAGCTTGTGCTTCTGGAAACATGCACCCGTAAATTAGGCAGGATCTCATCGCTACAGAAATGTTAGACGCTATATGTTGTTTATGCACACTGGGGCTCAGAAGAGAGGGGGACATTTGGATTTGGGAGTAAAGAATTTGCTGAATTTCTTTTGGGGGCGAGGGCCATTTTGCTTTTACAGAGCCTTTGTGCTAACTGTAATGTGGAAACCCCCTATTTTTCCATTAACAGATGACAGACCTGAGTTGGGACTTGCTTTTTTTGTGGATTGAGTTTAAACCTTTATTGGGAACATTTTACATATCAATTTGGATCACATTTATCTGGCGCTCTTTTCTGAGCACTTACTGTACATAGGGGCTTCCCTTTCCATTTTCACTTTATGTAATTCAGATGAAACCTCTGAGGGAGGCACTCATTATAATGAGGCAGCAGAGTTACTCTTGACTATGTCTGGCCTTTGTTCAGCTGTGTTCTTTTTTTCAGAGGTGCAGAAAACTGTGGCACTTTTATGCACTCCTTATAAAAAGATGAAAATATACTACGTCACTAGGCAATATACTATGTATCTGAGCAATATACTACGTGGCTGGGCAATATACTACATCACTGGGCAATATACTACGTCACTGGGCAATACACTACGTGGCTGGGCAATATACTACGTGGCTGAGCAATATACTACGTGGCTGGCCAATATATTACATCACTGGGCAATATACTACGTCACTGGGCAATATACTACGTGGCTGGGCAATATACTACGTGGCTGGGCAATATACTACGTCACTGGGCAATATACTACGTGGCTGGGCAATATACTACGTGGCTGGGCAGTATACTACGTAACTGGGCAATATACTACGTGGCTGGGCAATATACGACGTCGCTGGGCAATATACTACGTGGCTGGGCAATATACTACGTGGACTTTGCAATATACTACGTGGACATGCATATTCTAGAATACCCGATGCGTTAGAATCGGACCACCATCTAGTGGGCTATAAACATTTTGTATGTGCCTAAGAACAAACAGACAGGTAGTTGCTTACTATTTCTTTGCTCTGCCCACCGTCGAACTCTGACGCTCCTACCCGCGATTCTGTGGTTTCCAAAGAAAGTTAAAATGTTACTCTGTTGATTGGGTGCTTATGTCATGCTGGTTGACAGCTGGCTACCTCCAACCTATCTGTTGGAAGCTGGCAGTTAATCAGTATGAAGTCGGCAAGAATCGTTTGAAGGATTGGTCTGTGACAACTCTGAGAGAGTGCCGAGTAGAATGGGCAGGTAGTTAGCAACTACCTGCCTGTTAGTTCTTATGCCCTCAGTAAAATATACAATTTTCCTTGAAAACTCTTTTAACCCCTTCCCGACATTTGCAGTACATGTACATCATGATCGGAAAGGACTTCCCGACCAATGAAGTACATGATGCTGCGATCATTGAGATTGCCTCATTGAGAGAGCAGGCAGAGGGAAGATAGCCCTTCTGCCCTTGGATCAGAGACCCTGGGACATCATCGCAGGGTCTTGATCGTTGCCATATTGACCCGATATTGTCATGACAACATCCAGGTCACCAGGCAATAGTAACTTAGTTAGATCATGCGCAGTGCATGATCTAACTATCTTGTGTCTACAAGGCAGACAAGCATAAGATATAGCAATGCTCCTGCAATGCTATACCTTACTAGATGGTGGCCCGATTCTAACGCATTGGGTATATTGCCCAACCACGTAGTATATTGCACAGCCCACGTAGTATATTGCCCAGCCACGTAGTATATTGCCCAGCCACGTAGTATATTGCCCAGCCACGTAGTATTTTGCCCAGCCACGTAGTATACTGCACAGTCACGTAGTATATTGCCCAACCACGTGGTATATTGCCCAGCCACGTAGTATATTGCCCAGTGACGTAGTATATTGCCCAGCAACGTAGTATATTGCCCAGTTACGTAGTATATTGCCTAGTGACGTAGTATATTGCGCAGCCACGTAGTATATTGCCCAGTGACGTAGTATATTGCCCAGTGACGTAGTATACAGCACAGAGCCACGTAGTAAATTGTGCAGCGACGTAGTATACAGCACAGAGCCATGTCTATATTGGCCAGTCACGTAGTATATTGCCCAGTGACGTAGTATACAGCACAGAGCCAAGTGGTATATTGCACAGCAAAGTAGTATACAGCACAGAGCCACGTAGTATATTGGCCAGTCACGTAGTATATTGCCCAGCTACGTAGTATATTGCCCAGCCAGGTTTGTCACAGTTTACAAAATAAAAAAAATACATATACTCACCTTTTCGAGGGCCCCTTGTAGTCCACGGCAGCTTCCGGTCCCAGGGTTGGTATGAGTGCAGGACCTGTGATGACGTCGCGGTCACATGACCGTGACGTCATGGCAGGTCCTTCTCACGCAGGCGCGCAGGGCCTGTGATGATGTCGCGGTCACATGACCGTGACGTCATGGCAGGTCTTTCTAGTGCAGGCGCGCAGGGCCTGTGATGACTTCGCGGTCACATGACCGTGACTTCATGGCAGGTCCTTCTCACGCAGGCGCGCAGGGCCTGTGATGATGTCGCGGTCACATGACCGTGACGTCATGGCAGGTTCTTCTCCCATACCATCTTTGCCACCGCAACCTGCAACGGAAAATGGCGGCCGGCGTGAGCGACTACGGACGGTGAGTATAGCAGGTATTTTTTTAAAATTATTTTTAACATTACATTTTTACTATTGATGCCACAGGGGCAGCGTCAATAGTAAAAAGTTGGGGACACACAGGGTTAATAGCGGCGGTAACGGAATGCGTTACCCACGGCATAACGCGGTCCATTACCGCCGGCATTAACACTGTGTTAGCGGTGACCGGAGGGGAGTATGCGGGCGACAGGCACTGACTGTGGGGAGTAAGGAGCGGCCATTTTCTTCCGGACTGTGCCCGTCGCTGATTGGTCGCGGCAGCCATGACAGGCAGCTGGCGAGACCTATCAGCGAATGAATAACCGTGACAGACAGACAGACAGACAGAAGGACAGACGGAAGTGACCCTTAGACAATTATATAGTAGATGACTGTGATCAGACCGCAGAAAGTGAAAGTCACAGAGTGGGACTAAGTAAAAAAGTAAAAAAAAGTTGTAAAAATGTAAAAAAATAAATCACAAAATAATAGCAAATATATATTGTACCCATAAATAAATATTATTATGAAAAAAAAAACAAAAACAATAAAAGTACACATATTTGGTATCGCCACATCCGGAACAGTGCCAAAACAAAAAAACTATATAAAATGTGGTATCACTGTAATCGGACTGACCCGAAGAATAAGGCTGCCTTATCAATTTTACCACACACGAAAAAAAGCTAAAAAAACAATTACTGAATTGTTGTTTTTTGTTTATTCTGCCTCGCAAAAATAGGAATAGAAAGCGATCAAAAAATATCATGAGCCTGATAATGGTACCAGTAAAAACATCAAATTGTCCTGTAAAAAACAAGCCATCATATAACTCTGTCAGCCAAAATATAAAAAATTATAGCTCTCAAAATATGGTGAAAACAAAAATATCATCTTTTAGTAAGTGACAGCAGCATAACATAAAAACCGATATAAATCTGGTATCGCTGTAATCTCACTGACTTGAAGAATAAAGTCACCTAATCGCTTATACCGCACAAAGAATGGCATAAAAAATAAATTAAACCAATTCTTCACCTGCTGTTGATTTGTTCATTATGCCTCCCAAAAATTGCAGTAAGGCTCGGCTCACATGTATCCTGCGCTTACACCGGGGTTTCCATGTAAATCTCTTAAATATGTGATTCAGACAGAACCCCCAGTGGAATATTTCTTATAATGAAGCAGATGGAGGCACTGTGGATGCTGTCTGACCTGTGATCTGGCGGTTTTCATCTTTTTATAAGGAGTGCATAAAAGTGCCACAGTTTTCTGCACCTCTGAAAAAAAGAACACAGCTGAACAAAGGCCAGACATAGTCAAGAGTAACTCTGCTGCCTCATTATAATGAGTGCCTCCCTCAGAGGTTTCATCTGAATTACATAAAGTGAAAATGGAAAGGGAAGCCCCTATGTACACTACAATGTACTGGTCACTACAGCGTACTGGTCGCTACAACAGCAGTCTGCAATTTTTACTAAGAAACATCCACCACTGCTTGTTTCTGGAAAACTCCCATGCAGTAAAAATGTCATCACAATACCTGTAGATAAATTCCCAAAGGAGTATAGTTTACAAAATCGGGTCACTTGAGGGTAGATTTTGCTCTTTTAGCACTTAGGGTCTCTGTATATGGAGTTCACAAACTATTATAGAAAATTCTGTGCTCCATAGATGTATAGCAGTACTGCTTAGCCATACAGGGAGACTGGGGAGGAATGGAGCGCTATTTGCCAATAGCGCTCCATCCCTCCCGAGTCTTGCCGTATGGCTAAGCAGTACTCTACAGCCACATTTAGGGCATTTCTACATTCAGCAGAAATTGTGGGACAAATTTTGGTGCCATTTTTACTCATTTCCCTGTGTGAAAATGTATAATCTTGGGATAAAGCTAAATTTTGGTGGTAATTATTTTTTTCTTCATTGCCCAATGGTATAAAATTCTGTGACCCACCTGTTGTGTCAATATAATCACTGCACCCCTAGATGAATTCACTGAAAGTTGTAGTTTGTAAAATGTGGTCTATTATGGGGAATTCTGCTGTTCTAGCACCTCAGGGGCTCTGCCAATGTGACATGGCACCCTCAAACCAGTCCAGCAAAATGTGAATTCAAATATGGTGCTTCTTCCCTTCTGAGCTTTGCACTATGCCTCAAAAGTAGTTTTCAACCACATATAGGGTTTCAGCATACTCAGGAAAAATTGCATAACACATTTTGGTGTCCATTTTCTCATGTTATCCTTGTAAAAATAAAAAATTGGGCTAAAATATCATTTTTGTGTTAAAAATGTGTTTGTTTTTTAAATTTTCACTGGTCTATGTAATAAACTTCTGTGAAGCAGCTGGGGTTCAATGTGCTCACCACACATCTAGATAGGTTAACTGAGTGGTCTATTTTCCAAAATGGTGTCACTTGTGGAAGGTTTCCATTGTTTAGCTCTCCAAATACGACGTGATGTCCGTCTGCTAATTATTCCAGCAATTTTTGCAGTCAATAAGTCAAATGGTGCTCCTTTCTTTCTGAGCCCTGCCATGTGCTCAAACGCAACATGGCATCCGCTAATTATTCTAGCAAATTTTGCATTAAAAAAAGTCAAACAGTGATTCTTCCCTTTAAAGCCCTGTTGTGCGCCCAAACAGTAGTTTTCTCCCACATACTGGGTATCAGTGTACTCAGGAGAATTTGCACAACACATTGTATGGTGCAATTTCTCCTGTTATCCATGAAAAAATGCAAAATTTGGGGTTAAAATACATTTTTTGGGGGAAAAATTAGAATTTTTTTTATTTTACAGCTCAACTTTATAAACTTCTGTAAAGCATCTGGGGGTTCAAGGTGCTCATCATACATCTATATAAGTTCCCTGAGGGGTCTAGTTTCCAAAATGGTGCTACTTGTGAGGGGTTTCTACTGTTTAGGCACATCAGGGACTCTCCAAACACGACATGATGTCCGCTAATTATTCCAGCAATGTTTGCATTCAAAAAGTCAAATGGCACTCCTTCCTTTCGGAGGCCTGCTGTGTGGCCAAACAGGGGTTTTCCCTCATGTCGGCATGTTCAGAAGAAATTGTGCAACAATTTTGGGGTTAATTTTTTTCCTTCTACCCTTGCAAAAATAAAGTTTTAGCTACAGAAAGTTAAATGTTAATTTTTTCTTTCCACATTCCAAAAATTCCTGTAATGCACCTGAAGGGTTAATAAACTTTTTGAATGTGGTTTTGAGCAGCTTGAGGGGTGCAGTTTTTGGAATGGTATAACTTTTGAGTACTTTCTGTCATATGGGTCCTTCAAAGTCACTTCAAATTTGATGTGGTCCCTAAAAAAGATAGTTTTGTAAATTTTGTTGGAAGAATGAGAAATCGTTGGTCAACTTTTAACCCTTGTAACTTCCTAACAAAAAATAATTATGTTTCAAAAATTGTGCTGATGTAAAGTTGACATGTGGGAAATGTTATTTAGTAACTACTTTGTGTAATATAACTCACTGATTTAAGGGCATAAAAAGTAAAAGTGTGAAAATTGCCAAATTTTCAAAATTTTTGCGAAATTTCAGTTTTTTTCACAAATAAACGCAAGTCATATCGAAAAAATTTTACCACTATCATGAAGTGCAATATGTAACGAGAAAACATTCTCAGAATCAGTGGGATCTGTTGAAGTGTTTCAGAGTTATTACCACATAAAAGTGACACTCATCAGAATTGTAAAATTTGGCCCTGTCATGAATGTGAAAACATGCTCGGAGGTGAAGGAGTTAAGATAGGGCTCTTGTACTGGGAATGTATAGTTTTAGGCTGCCGTCACACTAGCAGTATTTGGTCAGTATTTTACATCAGTATTTGTAAGCCAAAACCAGGAGTGGAACAATTAGAAGAAAAGTATAATAGAAACATATGCACCACTTCTGTATTTATCACCCACTCCTGGTTTTGGCTTCCAAATACTGATGTAAAATACTGACCAAATACTGCTAGTGTGACACCGGCCTTAAGATACCAATATTTGTGATTTAAATAAATTTGCACTTTTGGAACATATTGTACCTTCATTGTCCTCTATTGGTCAAATGTTTGTAAGTGAAGGGATCACTATGTGATCATATGTGAGGCATATTGCTTTTAGGTGTAATGTATAGATTTAGGAGTCAAATCAGAAGTCTTAGGCAGGCGTCACACTGGCGTATTGCATCCGATGCGAGAGCATCGGATGCGATATGCTGATGACACTCAGCTCCTGCTCGCAGCAGAGCAAGAACCGAGTGTCATGCGTCTGTGCTCCGATTCTCTCGCACAGGGAGGATCGGAGCACAACTGCGGAGGAGGCGGAGAAATGAATTTCTCCATCTCCTCCATTGCTGGGGTCCGCTTATAACGCACATCACTTGGATGATATCCGAGTGGTGTGCGCTGTCTCACTCGCACCCATAGGCTTATATGGGTGCGAGTGAGCCGAGAATTTTCCTCGGTCCGAGACAATCGCAGCATGCTGCGATTGTCTCGGACCGAGGAAAACGGCCGACAAAAAGTTGGCTGGTGGGAGCTGCCCCATAGCTTAAAATTGGTCCGAGTGCAATGCGATTTTTTATCGCATTGCACTCGGCCATTTAAAACGCCAGTGTGACACCGGCATTAAAGGGAACCTGTCATCAGTATTGTGCACAGTAACCTACACACATTGTCAGGTTGGCGTCATTATACTGGTTAAAATGATACCATCGTTGATTAAATCTGTCTTATGGTTGTTGTTTAATCTTTATTTTCAGATTTGAGCTTATGATATGCTCATGCCCTAGGGCGGGTCTGCATGTAGTGCTCTGATTAGATATTCATAATGCAGACTGCTGAGAGGTCGATGATCCCTCACTGACCTGCCCCCTAGTTTGCATAATGAATATCTGTATATACTTAAAAAAAAAAAAAAGAAAATCTTCTGCAGGCAGGTGCCAGCCGTGGCACCTGCTCTGCAACATAATCGCATGTTTATCGTGCCATTAATAAATTTTATTCATGTTATTCAGCTTGAAGGAAAAAAAGATCAATTTGAAAATGTTGCCTGCCGCGCCTGCGCCGTAGCTGCTATTGGTGTCTATAGCTGTGATCTGATAGCTGCTACTGCGCATGCGCCAGCGGCACCATCTTACTGGAAAAGAAAAAAAAATCCTCCAAGAGGGCGCCGCCCATGCCTGCGCAGTAGCAGCTCGGAGATAGCTGAGAGCTGCTACTGCACAGGTGCGGGCAGCGCCATCTTGAAAGAGGATTTTTTTTTCTTTTCCAGTAAGATGGAGCCGCCGGCGCTGTTTATAAAATACTAGATGGTGACCCAATTCTAACGCATCGGGTATTCTAGAATATGTATATAGTTTATTTATGAAAATTTAAGAATAATGCAATGAATACACAGGATTTTCCGGGTAAAATATATACATTATCAGTGAAGCGGTGTTTACATCCTGCGCCAATATCACTGATTGGTCATGGTGGGCCGGCCACGACCAATCAGCGCAGCGGGGTTTAAATCTCGAGCCAATATCGCTGATTGGTGGTGGCTGGCTGGGAGCGACCAATCAGCGAAGCGTGCTTCAAATCCCGCGCCAATTCGCGGCCAGACTGCACCGGTCGCTGATTGGTCACGCCCGGGCAGCCACTAATCAGCGAAGCGCGGTTCAAATCCCGTTCCAATTTGTGGCCGAACTGCGCCAATATTGCTGATTGGTCGCGGCCGGCCAGGCGCGTCCAATCAGCGAGGCATGGTTCAAATCCTGCGCCAATTTGCGGCCGGACTGTGCCTGTCACTGATTGGTCGCAGACAGCTGGCGAGACCAATCAGCGACGCGGGATTTCCATTACAGACAAACGGACAAAATTAGATGATTATATAGTAGATACCCGATGCGTTAGAATCGGGCCACCATCTAGTATTCATATAAACATTGGTGCTTACATTTATGTTTTAACCCATTGGACACACTGCCATTGTTTTTCTCCTATCTTTCTTTTAAGAGTTAAAACTTTATTAGTCATCTATCGCTGTATGACAGCTTGTTTTCTACAGGATAACTTATAGTTTTCAAAGACATCATTTATTTTACCATATGATAAACTTAAAAACGGGGAAAATTTTTATTCTCTCCCTCACAGACTGTCCTCCATGTTATTCTCTCCCTCACAGGCTGTCCTCCATGTTATTCTCTCCCTCACAGGCTGTCCTCCATGTTATTCTCTCCCTCACAGACTGTCCTTCATGTTATTCTCTCCTTCACAGACTGTCCTCCATGTTATTCTCTCCCTCACAGGCTGTCCTCCATGTTATTCTCTCCCTCACAGACTGTCCTTCATGTTATTCTCTCCCTCACAGACTGTCCTCCATGTTATTCTCTCCCTCACAGACTGTCCTTCATGTTATTCTCGCCCTCACGACTGTCCTCCATTTTATTCTCTCCCTCACACACTGTCCTCCATGTTATTCTCTCCCTCACACACTGTCCTCCATTTTATTCTCTTCCTCACAGACTGTCCTTCATGTTATTCTCTCCCTCACAGACTGTCCTCCATGTTATTCTCTCCTTCACAGACTGTCCTCCATGTTATTCTTTCCCTCACAGGCTGTCCTGCATGTTATTCTCTCCCTCACAGACTGTCCTTCATGTTATTCTCTCCCTCACAGACTGTCCTCCATGTTGTTTTCTCCATCACAGACTGTCCTCCATGTTATTCTCTCCCTCACAGATTGTCCTTCATGTTATTCTCGCCCTCACAGACTGTCCTCCATGTTATTCTCTCCCTCACAGACTGTCCTCCATGTTATTCCCTCCCTCACACACTGTCCTCCATGTTATTCTCTCCCTCACAGACTGTCCTCCATGTTATTCTCGCCCTCACAGACTGTCCTCCATGTCATTCTCTCCCTCACAGATTGTCCTCCATGTTATTCTCTCCCTCACAGACTGTCCTCCTTGTTATTCTCTCCCTGACAGACTGTCCTCCATGTTATTGTTCCCTCACACACTGTCCTTGTTACGCCGCCTAATACTTACCTTTCCGGCCGGCGCGCTCCCGATGCTCCTCCTCACTCCTCTCCATCTGGATTCCCTGGTGCTCTTCCCTTCGGCGGTCCACGCATGTGCAGACATGCTCTTCTCACCGCTGGGGCTTCTGGGAGGTCGTGACCTGCTGGCTCCGCCCCCAATATGGCGGCGCCCGTCGGGTATTTCTCTCCTGCATCCGTCCAGGTAAGACGCCTTTGCGTCTATTGTGTTGGCCGGCTTCTAGACGGCGTCTCTTTAGCTTCTTAGGCTCCACTGGCGTTTACCCTGTCTAGGCTTGTGTCTCATTCTCGTCTTCTGCCTTCCTTGTCAATCCTGTGTGCCAGTCATCCCTGCCAGTCCTGTGTTCCTGCCGTCTTAGCCAGTCCTGTGTTCCTGCCGTCCTTACCAGTCCTGTGTCCCAGTCTTCCCTGCCAGTCGTGTGTTCCTGCCGTCTCAGCCAGTCCTGTGTTCCTGCCGTCCTTGCCAGTCCTGTGTGCCAGTCATCCCTGCCAGTCCTGTGTTCCTGCTGTCTCAGTCAGTCCTGTGTTCCTGCCATCTCAGCCAGTACTGTGTTCCTGCCGTCTCAGCCAGTCCTGTGTTCCTGTCGTCCCTGACAGTCCGGTGTGCCAGTCTTCCCTGCCTATCCTGTGTTCCTGCCATCCCTGCCGGTCCTGTGTTCCTGTCATTCCCCATTTATCGTGTGTCTCCTCCATACCGGTCAGTACATAGTCTCAGCAGGCTCTGTCCCTCTGGTGTCTCTTCCATTCTGTTTTCCTCAGTGACTCCATCTCTTTCCTGTCCTCTGACCCATCTTTGGTCCAGTCATCAGTCGTTCCTTTGGCTCCGGCAGTTGCGGCCTCACCCTCCTTGGGGCTGTCCCAAACACTCCCTGTACAGGGGGTGGCCCCATCCGGTCCGCTCGCCTTCGGGGACTCTGAAGCTGTGACCCAGAGGGTCCACTTCTCGGGTTCTAATAGTCCTCCGTGTTATTCTCTCCCTCACAGACTGCTCTCCATGTTATTCTCTCCCTCACAGACTATCCTCCATGTTATTCTCTCCTTCACAGACTGTCCTCCATGTTATTCTCTCCCTCACAGACTGTCCTCCATGTTATTCTCTCCCTCACAGACTGTCCTCCATGTTATTTTCTCCCTCACACACTGTTCTCCATTTTATTCTCTCCCTCACAGACTGTCCTCCATGTTATTCTCTCCCTCACAGCCTGTCCTCCATGTTATTCTCTCCCTCACAGCCTGTCCTCCATGTTATTCTTCCCTCACACACTGTCCTTGTTACGCCGCCTAATACTTATCTTTCCGGCCGGAGCTCTCCCGATGCTCCTCCTCACTCCTCTCCGTCTGGATTCCCTGTTGCTCGTCCCTTCGGCGGTCCACGCATGTGCAGACATGCTCTTCTCACCGCTGGGGCTTCTGGGAGGTCGTGACCTGCTGGCTCCGCCCCCAATATGGCGGCGCCCATCGGGTATTTCTCTCCTGCATCCGTCCAGGTAAGACGCCTTTGCGTCTATTGTGTTGGCCGGCTTCTAGACGGCGTCTCTTTAGCTTCTTAGGCTCCACTGGCGTTTACCCTGTCTAGGCTTGTGTCTCATTCTTGTCTTCTGCCTTCCTTGCCAGTCCTGTGTGCCAGTCATCCCTGCCAGTCCTGTGTTCCTGCCGTCTTAGCCAGTCCTGTGTTCCTGCCGTCCTTACCAGTCCTGTGTCCCAGTCTTCCCTGCCAGTCGTGTGTTCCTGCCGTCTCAGCCAGTCCTGTGTTCCTGCCGTCCTTGCCAGTCCTGTGTGCCAGTCATCCCTGCCAGTCCTGTGTTCCTGCTGTCTCAGTCAGTCCTGTGTTCCTGCCATCTCAGCCAGTACTGTGTTCCTGCCGTCTCAGCCAGTCCTGTGTTCCTGTCGTCCCTGCCAGTCTGGTGTGCCAGTCTTCCCTGCCTATCCTGTGTTCCTGCCATCCTTGCCGGTCCTGTGTTCCTGTCATTCCCCATTTATTGTGTGTCTCCTCCATACCGGTCAGTACATAGTCTCAGCAGGCTCTGTCCCTCTGGTGTCTCTTCCATTCTGTTTTCCTCAGTGACTCCATCTCTTTCCTGTCCTCTGACCCATCTTTGGTCCAGTCATCAGTCGTTCCTTTGGCTCCGGCAGTTGCGACCTCACCCTCCTTGGGGCTGTCCCAAACACTCCCTGTACAGGGGGTGGCCCCATCCGGTCCGCTCGCCTTCGGGGACTCTGAAGCTGTGACCCAGAGGGTCCACTTCTCGGGTTCTAATAGTCCTCCGTGTTATTCTCTCCCTCACAGACTGCTCTCCATGTTATTCTCTCCCTCACAGACTATCCTCCATGTTATTCTCTCCTTCACAGACTGCCCTCTATGTTATTCTCTCCCTCACAGGCTGTCCTCCATGTTATTTTCTCCCTCACAGACTGTCCTCCATGTTATTCTCTCCCTCACAGACTGTCCTTCATGTTATGCTCGCCTTCACAGACTGTCCTTCATGTTATTCTCGCCCTCACAGACTGTCCTCCATGTTATCTCTCCATCACACACTGTCCTCCATGTTATTCTCTCCCTCACAGACTGTCCTTCATGTTATTCTCACCCTCACAGACTGTCCTCCATGTTATTCTCCCCCTCACACACTGACCTCCATTTTATTCTCTCCCTCACAGACTGTCCTCCATGTTATTTTCTCCCTCACAGACTGTCCTCCATGTTATCTCTCCATCACACACTGTCCTCCATGTTATTCTCTCCCTCACAGACTGCTCTCCATGTTATTCTCTCCCTCACAGACTATCCTCCATGTTATTCTCTCCTTCACAGACTGCCCTCTATGTTATTCTCTCCCTCACAGGCTGTCCTCCATGTTATTTTCTCCCTCACAGACTGTTCTGCATGTTATCCTCTCCCTCATAGACTGTCCTTCATGTTATTCTCGCCCTCACAGACTGTCCTTCATGTTATTCTCTCTCTCACAGCCTGTCCTCCATGTTATTTTCTCCCTTACAGACTGTCCTCCATGTTATTCTCTGCCTTACAGACTGTCCTTCATGTTATTCTCACTGTTGTGAATTCCGCTCTTGGGCTCCCTCCGGTGGTTGTAAGTGGCACTTTTGTGAGTTCTGCTCTTGGGCTCCCTCTTGTGGTTTCAAGTGGTATGGCTGCTCCTTGGAGTTAGCTGTCATCAGCTGCCTCCACTTATCGTCTCTTCTGCTCTGCTATTTAGGCCTGGCTCTTTCCTTCAGCCAGTGCCACTTGTAAATGTTTCCTGGTTGGATTCACATCTCTTTGGATTTCCCTGTTATCCTGACCAGTTCGGCAAAGCTAAGTTTTTGCTTGCTCTTTTCTGTCCATAGATTGTGGACTTATCCGTTCTGTGCTTTCTTTGTTTGTCCAGCTTATCAGTATGAATTAATTCTGTCTTGCTGGAAGCTCTGGGAAGCAGATTTACCCTCCACACCTTTAGTCAGGTGTGGAGATTTTTTGTAAACTCTGCGTGGATTTTTTGTAGTGTTTTATACTGACCGCACAGTATTCCATCCTGTCCTATCTATTTAGCTAGACTGTCCTCCTGTGCTCATCCTGGTTTCATTCTGTGTATGTCTTTTCCCTCTCCACTCACAGTCATTATTTGTGGGGGGCTAATCTATCCTTTGGGGATTTTCTCAGAGGCAAGATAGCTTTCCTGCTTCTATCTTTAGGGGTAGTTAGCTCTTAGGCTGTGATGAGATGGCTAGGGAGAGTTAGGAGCATTCCACGGCTACTTCTAGTGTTGTGTTGAGCTTAGGGACTGCGGTCAGTACAGTTACCACGTCCTTCAGAGCTCGTTCCATGTTGCTCCTAAACCACCAGATCATAACAGTACAAGTGGCCAAAAATGAATTAAATGCATCTCAAAAGAAGGAAAAGAAAGTTCTGAACCATTTTTTTTTCTGTGCTCTGGTTTGTCTTTTTTTCCTCTTGATATCTGGGTGGTTCAGGATATATGCTTTGGCATGGATGTTCAGGGTTTGTTTTCTCGTGTGGATCAACTTGCTGCAAGAGTACAGAGTATCCAGGACTATGTTGTCCAGACTCCTGCTTTAGAGCCTAGAATTCCTACCCCTGATTTGTTTTTTGGGGAGAGATCCAAGTTTTTGAACTTTAAAAATAACTGCAAATTGTTTTTTGCTTTGAAACCCCGTTCTTCTGGTGATCCCATTCAGCAAGTAAAAATCATCATATGCTTGCTGCGTGGTGACCCTCAAGACTGGGATTTTTCTCATGAAACAGGGGATCCGGCATTATTGAATGTTGATGCATTTTTTCAAGCGCTCGGATTATTGTATGACGAACCTAATTCTGTGGATCATGCAGAAAAAACCCTGTTGGCCTTGTGTCAAGTTCAGGAAGCGGCAGAGTTATACTGCCAGAAATTTAGAAAATGGTCTGTGCTCACTAAATGGAATGAAGAGGCTCTGGCTGCTATTTTCAGAAAAGGTCTTTCTGAAGCCCTTAAAGATGTTATGGTGGGCTTTCCTACGCCTGCTGGTTTGAGCGAATCTATGTCTCTAGCCATTCAGATTGATCGGTGTCTGCGCGAGCGCAAAGCTGTGCACCATATGGCAGTATACTCTGAGCAGAGTCCTGAACCTATGCAATGTGATAGGATTTTGACTAGAACAGAACAGCAGGAATTTAGATGTCAGAATAGGCTGTGTTTTTACTGTGGTGATTCTGCTCATGTTATCTCTGATTGCCCTAAGCGTACTAAGAGAGTCGCTAGGTCTATTACCATTAGTACTATACAGCCTAAATTTCTCTTATCTGTGACCCTGATTTGCTCATTGTCGTCCTTTTCTGTTATGGCATTTGTGGATTCAGGCGCTGCTCTGAACTTAATGGACTTAGAATTCGCCAGGCGCTGTGGTTTTTCCTTGCAGCCTTTGCAGAGCCCTATTCCTTTGAGGGGTATTGATGCTACACCCTTGGCCAAGGATAAACCTCAGTACTGGACACAGATGACTATGTACATGGCTCCTGCACATCAGGAAGATTGCCGTTTTCTGGTGTTGCATAACCTGCATGATGTTGTTGTACTGGGTTTTCCATGGTTACAGGAACATAATCCGGTGCTGGATTGGAAAACTATGTCGGTGACTAGTTGGGGTTGTCAAGGGGTACATAGTGACGTTCCTTTGATGTCAATTTCCTCTTCCCCCTCTTCTGAGGTCCCTGAGTTTTTGTCTGATTTCCAGGATGTATTTGATGAGCCCAAGTCCAGTTCCCTTCCTCCGCACAGGGACTGTGATTGTGCTATTAACTTGATTCATGGTTGCAAATTCCCTAAGGGCCGACTTTTCAATCTGTCTGTGCCAGAGCATGCCGCCATGCGGAGTTATGTTAAGGAGTCTTTGGAGAAGGGGCATATTCGGCCCTCTTCGTCACCATTGGGAGCGGGTTTCTTTTTTGTTGCTAAGAAGGATGGCTCCTTGAGACCCTGTATTGATTATCGTCTTCTTAATAAGATCACGGTCAAATTCCAATACCCCTTGCCTTTGCTTACTGATTTGTTTGCTCAGATTAAGGGGGCTAGTTGGTTTACTAAGATTGACCTCCGAGGGGCATATAATCTTGTTCGTATTAAACAGGGAGAAGAATGGAAAACTGCATTTAATACGCCCGAAGGTCATTTTGAATACCTTGTGATGCCATTTGGGCTCTCTAATGCTCCATCTGTGTTCCAGTCTTTCATGCATGATATTTTCCGCAAATTATCTTGATAAATTCATGGTCGTATATTTGGATGATATTTTGATTTTTTCCGATGATTGGGAGTCTCATGTGACGCAGGTCAGGATGGTGTTCCAGATCCTTTGTGATAATGCTTTATTTGTGAAGGGGTCTAAGTGCCTATTCGGAGTTCAGAAGGTCTCTTTTTTGGGTTTTATTTTTTCTCCCTCGTCTATAGAAATGGATCCTGTTAAGGTCCAAGCTATTCATGACTGGATCCAACCCACATCTGTGAAAGGCCTTCAAAAATTTTTGGGCTTTGCTAATTTCTATCGCTGTTTCATTGCCAACTTTTCCAGTGTGGTTAAGCCCCTTACTGATTTGATGAAGAAAGGCGCTGATGTGACGAATTGGTCCTCTGAGGCTGTTGAGGCCTTTCGGGAGCTTAAACGCCGATTTACTTCTGCCCCTGTGTTGCTTCAGCCGGATGTTTCTCTTCCATTTCAGGTTGAGGTTGACGCGTCTGAGATTGGGGCAGGGGCCGTTTTGTCTCAGAGGGAGTCTGATGGTTCTTTGATGAAACCGTGTGCTTTTTTTTCCAGAAAGTTTTCGCCTGCGGAACGCAATTATGATGTCGGCAATCGGGAGTTTTTGGCTATGAAGTGGGCGTTTGAGGAGTGGCGACATTGGCTTGAGGGAGCTAAACACCGCGTTGTGGTCCTGACCGATCATAAGAATCTGATTAACCTCGAGTCGGCCAAGCGGCTGAATCCTAGACAGGCTCGATGGTCCCTGTTTTTCTCCCGTTTTGATTTTGTGGTCTCGTATCTTCCGGGATCTAAGAATGTTAAGGCTGATGCCCTCTCTAGGAGTTTTTCGCCTGATTCTCCTGGAGTCCTTGAGCCGGTTGGCATTCTTAAGGAGGGGGTGATTCTTTCTGCTATCTCCCCTGATTTGCGGCGGGTACTTCAGGAATTTCAGGCTGATAGGCCTGACCGCTGTCCAGTGGGGAAGCTGTTTGTTCCTGATAGATGGACAAGTAAGGTAATTTCTGAGGTTCATTGTTCAGTGTTGGCTGGTCATCCTGGGATTTTTGGTACCAGAGATTTGGTTGCTAGGTCCTTTTGGTGGCCTTCCTTGTCGCGCGATGTGCGTGCTTTTGTGCAGTCCTGTGGGACTTGCGCCCGAGCCAAGCCTTGCTGTTCTTGCGCTACTGGGTTGCTTTTGCCTTTGCCGGTGCCTGAGAGGCCCTGGACGCATATTTCCATGGATTTTATTTCGGATCTTCCTGTTTCCAGAAGATGTCTGTTATCTGGGTTGTTTGTGACCGGTTCTCTAAAATGGTCCATCTGGTGCCTTTGCCTAAGTTGCCTTCCTCCTCAGATCTGGTTCCATTATTTTATCAGCATGTGGTTCGTTTGCATGGCATTCCGGAAAATATTGTGTCTGACAGAGGTTCTCAGTTTGTCTCTAGATTTTGGCGGGCCTTTTGTGCTAGGATGGGCATTGATTTGTCTTTTTCTTCGGCGTTTCATCCCCAGACCAATGGCCAAACTGAGCGAACTAATCAGACCTTGGAGACCTATTTGAGATTCTTTGTGTCTGCTGATCAGGATGATTGGGTGTCTTTTTTGCCGTTGGCCGAGTTTGCCCTTAATAATCAGGCTAGTTCGGCTACTTTGGTTTCACCTTTCTTTTGTAATTTTGGTTTTCATCCTCGTTTTTCTTCTGGGCAGGTTGAGCCTTCTGATTGTCCTACTGTTGATTCTGTGGTGGACAGGCTGCAGCAGATTTGGACTCATGTGGTGGACAATTTGACGTTGTCTCAGGAAAGGGCTCAACGTTTTGCTAACCGCCGTCGGTGTGTTGGTCCCCGGCTTCGTGTGAGGGATTTGGTTTGGTTGTCTTCTCGTCATGTTCCTATGAATGTTTCTTCCCCTAAGTTTAAACCTCGGTTTATTGGCCCTTATAAAATTTCTGAAATTATTAATCCGGTGTCTTTTCATTTGGCTCTTCCAGCCTCTTTTGCCATTCATAATGTTTTCCATAGATCTTTGTTGTGGAGATATGTGGTGCCCGTTGTTCCCTCTGTTGACCCTCCTGCCCCCGTGTTGGTTGAGGGAGAGTTGGAATATGAGGTTGAGAAGATTTTGGATTCTCGTTTTTCGAGGCGGAGGCTTCAGTATCTTGTCAAGTGGAAGGGTTATGGCCAGGAGGATAATTCTTGGGTTGTTGCCTCCGATGTCCATGCCACCGATTTGGTTCGTGCTTTTCATTTGGCTTGTCCTGATCGGCCTGGGGGCTCTGGTGAGGGTTCGGTGACCCCTCCTCAAGGGGGGGTACTGTTGTGAATTCCGCTCTTGGGCTCCCTCCGGAGGTTGTAAGTGGCACTTTTGTGAGTTCTGCTCTTGGGCTCCCTCTTGTGGTTTCAAGTGGTATGGCTGCTCCTTGGAGTTAGCTGTCATCAGCTGCCTCCACTTATCGTCTCTTCTGCTCTGCTATTTAGGCCTGGCTCTTTCCTTCAGCCAGTGCCACTTGTAAATGGTCCCTGGTTGGATTCACATCTCTTTGGATTTCCCTGTTATCCTGACCAGTTCAGCAAAGCTAAGTTTTTGCTTGCTCTTTTCTGTCCATAGATTGTGGACTTATCCGTTCTGTGCTTTCTTTGTTTGTCCAGCTTATCAGTATGAATTAATTCTGTCTTGCTGGAAGCTCTGGGAAGCAGATTTACCCTCCACACCATTAGTCAGGTGTGGAGATTTTTTGTAAACTCTGCGTGGATTTTTTG
Source organism: Ranitomeya imitator (assembly GCF_032444005.1). NCBI lineage: Eukaryota > Metazoa > Chordata > Amphibia > Anura > Dendrobatidae > Ranitomeya > Ranitomeya imitator. Next base: position 424,243,528 of record NC_091286.1, on the reverse strand, counting down.
TAGTGTTTTATACTGACCGCACAGTATTCCATCCTGTCCTATCTATTTAGCTAGACTGGCCTCCTGTGCTCATCCTGGTTTCATTCTGTGTATGTCTTTTCCCTCTCCACTCACAGTCATTATTTGTGGGGGGCTAGTCTATCCTTTGGGGATTTTCTCTGAGGCAAGATAGCTTTCCTGCTTCTATCTTTAGGGGTAGTTAGCTCTTAGGCTGTGACGAGATGCCTAGGGAGAGTTAGGAGCATTCCACCGCTACTTCTAGTGTTGTGTTGAGCTTAGGGACTGCGGTCAGTACAGTTACCACGTCCTTCAGAGCTCGTTCCATGTTGCTCCTAAACCACGAGATCATAACATCTCACCCTCAGACTGACCTCCATGTTATTCTCTCCCTCACAGACTGTCCTCCATGTTACTCTCTCCCTCACAGACTGTCCTCCATGTTATTCTCTTCCTTACACACTGTTCTCCATTTTATCCTCTCCCTCACAGACTGTCCTCCATGTTATTCTCTCCTTCACAGACTGTCATTCATGTTATTCTTTCCTTAACAGCCTGTCCTCCATGTTATTCTCTCCCTCACAGACTGTCCTTCATGTTATTCTCTCCCTCACAGACTGTCCTCCATGTTGTTTTCTCCCTCACAGACTGTTCTCCATGTTATCCTCTCCCTCATAGACTGTCCTTCATGTTATTCTTGCCCTCACAGACTGTCCTTCATGTTATTCTCTCCCTCACAGACTGTCGTCCATGTTATTCTCTCCCTCACAGCCTGTCCTCCATGTTATTCTCTCCCTCACAGACTGTTCTCCATGTTATTTTCTCCCTTACAGACTGTCCTCCATGTTATTCTCTACCTCACAGACTGTCCATCATGTTATTCTCACCCTCAGACTGACCTCCATGTTATTCTCTCCCTCACAGACTGTCCTCCATGTTACTCTCTCCCTCACAGACTGTCCTCCATGTTATTCTCTCCCTCACACACTGTTCTCCATTTTATTCTCTCCCTCACAGACTGTCCTCCATTTTATTCTCTCCCTCACAGACTGTCCTCCATGTTATTCTCTCCTTCACAGACTGTCCTTCATGTTATTCTTTCCCTCACAGCCTGTCTTCCATGTTATTCTCTCCCTCACAGACTGTCCTCCATGTTATTCTCTCCCTCACAGACTGTCCTCAATGTTATTTTCCCCCTCACACACTGTCCTCCATGTTATTCTCTCCCTCACACACTGTCCTCCATGTTATTCTCTCTCTCACAGACTGTCCTCCATGTTATTCTCTCCCTCACAGACTGTGCTCCATGTTATTCTCTCCCCCACAGACTGTCCTCCATGCTATTCTCTCCCTCACAGCCTGTCCTCCATGTTATTCTCACCCTCACACATTGTCCTTCGTGTTATTCTCTCCCTCACAGACTGCTCTCCATGTTATTCTCTCCCTCACAGCCTGTCATCCATGTTATTCTCTCCCTCGCACACTGTCCTCCATGTTATTCTCTCCCTCACAGATTGTCCTCCATGTTGTTCTCTCCCTCACAGACTGTCCTCCATGTTATTCTCTACATCACAAACTGTTCTTCATGTTATTATCTCCCTCACAGACTGACCTCCATGTATATTCTCTCCCTCACAGACTGTCCTCCATGTTATTCACTCAAACACACTTGTCTCCATGTTATTTTCTCCCTCACAGACCATCCTCCATGTTATTATCTCCCTCACAGACTGTTCTCCATGTTATTCTCTCCCTCACAGACTGTCCTCCATGTTATTCTCTCCCTCATAGCCTGTCCTTCATGTTATTCTCTCCCTCACACACTGTCCTCCATGTTATTCTCTCCCTTACAGACTGTGCTCCATGTTATTCTCTCCCTCACAGACTGTTGTCCATGTTATTCTCTACCTCACAGACTGTTCTTCATGTTATTCTTTCCCTCACAGACTGTCCTCCATGTTATTCTCTCCCTCACAGACTGTCCTTCATGTTATTCTTGTTCTAATATATGTATGTAGTTTATTTATGAACGCTGAGTGGTCGAAGCCGGCCGGGCGTGACCAATCAGCGACGCGAGATTTCGGTTTCAGACAAACAGACCCTTAGACAATTATATATATAGATTGTTTAAAAACAGGATCACAGAAAGAATCAACATTGATCCCCAGTTGAAATGTCTGTATACTCTCTTTTGCTTCCCAGGAGATGTGGTGTGATCAGACCATGTCTCTGTACGGTCAGACACAGACATTACACAGCACACAGCAGGGGCACATTTGTAAGATTATCTCAGCACAGGAACATTTTATTTAACCCCTTTTTGACCACCAATGTGTCTTTTTACTGACCTGAGATATAAGAGAGTTGCGTCCCCACACAGGTGACAATCCAGAAGCTGTCGGCTGTGCAATATTGCTGACTACTTGTTGCATTAGCCACAATCAGTGTTGGCACCATCCATATCTGTTTAACCCCTTAGATGCTGCTGTCAAAAGTGACTACATCATACAAATGGTTAACAGAGTGTATGGGCTTCTTATTTAACCCCATTGGCACCCTGAGATCATGATTGTGTGGTCCTGATGTTAACCATGGCAATTCAAAGCCAAATAGCAGCCTTAGAGTCTGTTGGCTATAGTGGTAAAATGCACTTTTTCATTCCTATCATGCCACTTTGCATTAATTCTTGAATATCACTTGAAGGGTTAATGAACTACCTGACATCAGTTTTCATTATGTCAATTGGTGCAGTTTTTAAAATGATATCACTTTTGGGGGTTTTCCAATTTGTAGGAGCCTCAAAGTCACTTTAAACATTTTTAAACCTCCTAAAATGCTAACAAAATGCAGCTGATTTTCTACATTATAAGCGTCTTTAACAGATTGAACAGGTGAGTTTAACTCCTTAATCCCATATGACGTACTATCCCGACAAGGTGACCTGGGACTTAATTCCCAGTGACGGGATATTATGTCATAGTTGATCGGCCACGCTCACTGGGGGAGCACGGCCGATTGCCGACGGGTGTCAGCTGATTATTACAGCTGACATCCGGCACTATGTGCCAGGAGCGGTCACGGACCGCTCCCGGCACATTAACCCCCGGCACACGACAATCAAAGATGATCGCAGCGTTCCGGCGGCACAGGGAAGCATCGCGCAGGGAGGGGGCTCTGAGGGTCTCCTACCTCCTCCTCCCTGCAGGCACAGGATCCAAAATGGCCACGGGGGCCTTCCGGATCCTGCAGGGAGGTGGCTTTCAAGCGCCTGCTCAGGGCAGGCTCCGGGAAGCCTCACTGCAGTGCCTGTCAGATCGCTGATCTGACACAGTGCACTGCAAAGTGTCAGATCAGCGATCTGTCACTACACAGTGATGTGCCCCCCCCCGGGCAATGTAAAAAAGTAAAATAAAAAAAAATTACATGTGTAAAAAAAAAAAAAAATTTCTAAATAAAGAAGAAAAAATAAAAATATTGTTGCAATAAATACGTTTCTTTATTTAAATAATAAAAGTACACATATTTAGCATCGCCGTGTCAGTAACGACCTAACATAGTAACATAGTAACATAGTTAGTAAGGCCGAAAAAAGACATTTGTCCATCCAGTTCAGCCTATATTCCATCATAATAAATACCCAGATCTACGTCCTTCTACAGAACCTAATAATTGTATGATACAATATTGTTCTGCTCCAGGAAGACATCCAGGCCTCTCTTGAACCCCTCGACTGAGTTCGCCATCACCACCTCCTCAGGCAAGCAATTCCAGATTCTCACTGCCCTAACAGTAAAGAATCCTCTTCTATGTTGGTGGAAAAACCTTCTCTCCTCCAGACGCAAAGAATGCCCCCTTGTGCCCGTCACCTTCCTTGGTATAAACAGATCCTCAGCGAGATATTTGTATTGTCCCCTTATATACTTATACATGGTTATTAGATCGCCCCTCAGTCGTCTTTTTTCTAGACTAAATAATCCTAATTTCGCTAATCTATCTGGGTATTGTAGTTCTCCCATCCCCTTTATTAATTTTGTTGCCCTCCTTTGTACTCTCTCTAGTTCCATTATATCCTTCCTGAGCACCGGTGCCCAAAACTGGACACAGTACTCCATGTGCGGTCTAACTAGGGATTTGTACAGAGGCAGTATAATGCTCTCATCATGTGTATCCAGACCTCTTTTAATGCACCCCATGATCCTGTTTGCCTTGGCAGCTGCTGCCTGGCACTGGCTGCTCCAGGTAAGTTTATCATTAACTAGGATCCCCAAGTCCTTCTCCCTGTCAGATTTACCCAGTGGTTTCCCGTTCAGTGTGTAATGGTGATATTGATTCCCTCTTCCCATGTGTATAACCTTACATTTATCATTGTTAAACCTCATCTGCCACCTTTCAGCCCAAGTTTCCAACTTATCCAGATCCATCTGTAGCAGAATACTATCTTCTCTTGTATTAACTGCTTTACATAGTTTTGTATCATCTGCAAATATCGATATTTTACTGTGTAAACCTTCTACCAGATCATTAATGAATATGTTGAAGAGAACAGGTCCCAATACTGACCCCTGCGGTACCCCACTGGTCACAGCGACCCAGTTAGAGACTATACCATTTATAACCACCCTCTGCTTTCTATCACTAAGCCAGTTACTAACCCATTTACACACATTTTCCCCCAGACCAAGCATTCTCATTTTGTGTACCAACCTCTTGTGCGGCACGGTATCAAACGCTTTGGAAAAATCGAGATATACCACGTCCAATGACTCACCGTGGTCCAGTCTATAGCTTACCTCTTCATAAAAACTGATTAGATTGGTTTGACAGGAGCGATTTCTCATAAACCCATGCTGATATGGAGTTAAACAGTTATTCTCATTGAGATAATCCAGAATAACATCCCTCAGAAACCCTTCAAAATTTTTCCAACAATAGAGGTTAGACTTACTGGCCTATAATTTCCAGGTTCACTTTTAGAGCCCTTTTTGAATATTGGCACCACATTTGCTATGCGCCAGTCCTGCGGAACAGACCCTGTCGCTATAGAGTCACTAAAAATAAGAAATAATGGTTTATCTATTACATTACTTAGTTCTCTTAGTACTCGTGGGTGTATGCCATCCGGACCCGGAGATTTATCTATTTTAATCTTATTTAGCCGGTTTCGCACCTCTTCTTGGGTTAGATTGGTGACCCTTAATATAGGGTTTTCATTGTTTCTTGGGATTTCACCTAGCATTTCATTTTCCACCGTGAATACCGTGGAGAAGAAGGTGTTTAATATGTTAGCTTTTTCCTCGTCATTTACAACCATTCTTTCCTCACTATTTTTTAAGGGGCCTACATTTTCAGTTTTTATTCTTTTACTATTGATATAGTTGAAGAACAGTTTGGGATTAGTTTTACTCTCCTTAGCAATGTGCTTCTCTGTTTCCTTTTTGGCAGCTTTAATTAGTTTTTTAGATAAAGTATTTTTCTCCCTATAGTTTTTTAGAGCTTCAATGGTGCCATCCTGCTTTAGTAGTGCAAATGCTTTCTTTTTACTGTTAATTGCCTGTCTTACTTCTTTGTTTAGCCACATTGGGTTTTTCCTATTTCTAGTCCTTTTATTCCCACAAGGTATAAACCGCTTACACTGCCTATTTAGGATGTTCTTAAACATTTCCCATTTATTATCTGTATTCTCATTTCTGAGGATATTGTCCCAGTCTACCAGATTAAGGGCATCTCTAAGCTGTTCAAACTTTGCCTTCCTAAAGTTCAATGTTTTTGTGACTCCCTGACAAGTCCCCCTAGTGAAAGACAGGTGAAACTGCACAATATTGTGGTCGCTATTTCCTAAATGCCCAACCACCTGCAGATTTGTTATTCTGTCAGGTCTATTAGATAGTATTAGGTCTAAAAGTGCTGCTCCTCTGGTTGGATTCTGCACCAATTGTGAAAGATAATTTTTCTTGGTTATTAGCAGAAACCTGTTGCCTTTATGGGTTTCACAGGTTTCTGTTTCCCAGTTAATATCCGGGTAGTTAAAGTCCCCCATAACCAGGACCTCATTATGGGTTGCAGCTTCATCTATCTGCTTTAGAAGTAGACTTTCCATGCTTTCTGTTATATTTGGGGGACCTGACCTATAAAACTGTCCCAATAGTTAACCCCTTCAGTGTACACCATAAAAAAAAAAAAGTGGCAAAAAACAACGCTTTATTATCATACCGCCGAACAGAATGTGGAATAACACGCGACCAAAAAAACGGATATAAATAACCATGGTACCGCTGAAAACATCATCTTGTGCCGCAAAAAATGAGCCACAATACAGCATCATGAACAAAAAAATAAAAAAGTTATAGTCCTCAGAATAAAGTGATGCAAAAATAATTATTTTTTATATAAAATAGTTTTTATCGTATAAAAGCGCCAAAACATAAAAAAAATAAATGAGGTAGGTATCGCTGTAATCGTACTGACCCGAAGAATAAAACTGCTTTATCATTTTTACCAAACGTGGAACGGTACAAACGTCCCCCCCCCCCAAAAGAAATTCATGAATAGCTGGTTTTTGGTAATTCTGCCTCACAAAAATTGGAATAAAAAGCAATCAAAAAATGTCACATGCCCGAAAATGATACCAATAAAAACGTCAACTCGTCCCGCAAAAAACAAGACCTCAAATGACTCTGTGGACCAAAATATGGAAAAATTATAGCTCTCAAAATGTGGAGACGCAAAAACTATTTTTTGCCATTAAAGCGTCTTTTAGTGTGTGATAGCTGCCAATCATAAAAATTGCTAAAAAACCACTATAAAAGTAAATCAAACCCCCTTCATCACCCCGTTAGTTAGGGAAAAATAATAAAATTTAAAAAAAATGTATTTACCCTTCAGTTAGGGTAAGGGTTAGGGTTGGGGCTAAAGTTAGGGTTAGGGTTGGGGCTAAAGTTAGGGTTGAGGTTGGGCTAAAGTTAGGGTTAGGGTTGGGGCTAAAGTTAGGGTTAGGGTGGGGGCTAAGGTTAGGGTTAGGGTTGGGGCTAAAGTTAGGGTTTGGATTACATTTATGGTTGGAATTAGGGTTGCGATTAGGGCTATAGGTGTGATTAGGGTTATGTTTAGGATTAGGGTTAGGGGTGTGTTGGAGTTAGGTGTGTGATTAGGGTTGTGATTAAGGTTAGGGGTGTGTTGGGGTTAGGGGTGTGATTGGGATTAGGGCTAGGGGCATGTTCGGGTTAGGGGTGTGGTTAGGGTTATGGTTAGGGTTGGGATTAGGGTTAGGGGTGTGTTTGGGTTAGGGTTTCAGTTAGAATTGGGGGTTTCCACTGTTTAGGCACATCAGGGGCTCTCCAAACGCGACATGGCGTCCGATCTCAATTCCATCCAATTCTGCGTTGAAAAAGTAAAACAGTGATCCTTCCCTTCTGAGCTCTCCCATGTGCCCAAACAGGGGTTTACCCCAACATATGGGGTATCATCGTACTCAGGACAAATTGCACCACAGTTTTTGGGGTCCAATTTCTCTTGTTACCCTCAGGAAAATAAAAATTTTGGGGGCCTAAAAAAAATTTGTGGGACAAAAATGATTTATTATTTTCACGGCTCTGCGTTATAAACTGTAGTGAAATACTTGGGGGTTCAAAGTTCTCACAACACATCTAGATAAGTTCCTTGGAGGGGTCTAGATTCCAATATGGGGTCACTTGTGAGGGGTTTCTACTGTTTAGGTAGATCAGGGGCTCTGCAAATGCAACGTGACGCCTGCAGACCAATCCATCTAAGTCTGCATTCCAAATGGCGCTCCTTCCCTTCCGAGCTCTGCCATGCGCCCAAACGGTAGTTCTCCCCACATATGGGGTATCAGCGTACTCAGGACAAATTGAACAACAACTTTTGGGGACCAATTTCTCCTATTACCCTTGGGAAAATACAAAACTGGGTGTTAAAGTTAATTTTTGTGGAAAAAAAATGAATTGTTATTTTCACGGCTCTGCGTTATTAGCTGTAGTGAAACACTTGGGGGTTCAAAAATCTCACAACACATCTAGATAAGTTCCTTGGAGGGGCTAGTTTCCAATATGGGGTCACTTGTGGGGGGTTTCAACTGTTTAGGTACATTAGGGTCTCTGCAAACACAATGTGACGCCTGCAGACCATTCCATCTAAGTCTGCATTCCAAATGGCGTTTCTTCCCTTCCGAGCTCTGCCGTGCGCAGAAAAGGTGGTTACCCCCCACATATGGGGTATCAGCATACTCAGGATAAATTGCACAACAACTTTTTTGGGTCCAATTTCTCCTGTAAATACAAAACTGGGGGCTAAAAAATAATTTTTGTGGAAAAAAAAGAATTTTTATTTTCACGGCTCTGCGTTATATACTGTAGTGAAACACTTAGGGGTTCAAAGCTCTCACAACACATCTAGATAAGATCCTTAGGGGATCTACTTTCCAAAATGGTGTCACTTGTGGGGGGATTTCAATGTTTAGCCACATCAGGAGCTCTCCAAACACAACATGGCGTCCCATCTCAATTCCAGCCAATTTTGCATTGAAAAGTCAAACGGCGCTCCTTCCCTTCAAAGCTCTGCCATGCGCCCAAACAGTGGTTTATCCCCACATATGGGGTATCCAGGTACTCAGGACAAATTACACAACAACTTTTGGGGTCCATTTTCTCCTATTACCCTTGGCAAAATAAAGCAAATTGGAGCTGAAGCAAATTTTTGGTGAAAAAAGTTAAAAGTTCATTTTTTTTTAAACATTCCAAAAATTCCTGTGAAACACCTGAAGGGTTATAAACTTCTTGAATGTGGTTTTGAGCACCTTAAGGGGTACAGTTTTTAGAATGGTGTCACACTTGGTTATTTTCTATCATATGGACCCCTCAAAGTGACTTCAAATGTGATGTGGTCCCTAAAAAAAATGGTGCTGTAAAAATGAGAAATTGCTGGTCAACTCTTAACCCTTATAACTGTGAGATCTTTTGGAACACCTGGAGTGAACCCACAGATCATACTGCTTCTGGTATTCAGTTCTTGTACATTCATCAACATCTTCCAATACAATATGATATTCCTACTGTCACGGGTGTGTCAGAGGCTGCAGAAAGTTGCATAGTATCTGGCTGCAGAAGATGTCTTCCTAGTCCTTCTGACTCTTGGACCCAGTGGCAACCTCCCCCCGGCACTAATTGACACACCTGGACTGGGTGTTCATAGACTTACTGTCTGATTCTGGGAATCGCTGGTGATATTTCCATTTTTCCCTGTTGAGGCTTGGAGCTGTAATAGTCGGCTATCTTCCTCTTTGGTGCTGCTGGAGTATGTCTGTGTTACCTTTCTGAGTCTACTCAAGGTAAGTGTTCTCCTTGTTTGTCTATCCCAGCTGGCTTCAGTTGTAGTGGAGATTGTCTCTACTTCAGCTCACCACAAAGAAGGGATTGGTTATAAAACCCTCCGACAAGGGGGGGAATCTCGTGATCATGACAGAGCTGAAATATATTGAAATGTGTAAAAAGATCTTGGAAGATCAAGACACCTATGAGACTCTATCATTAGATCCTTCAGCTATGTATAAAAGTGAACTGTCCTCCCTTCTTGCAACAGCACTGTCTAGAAAACTCATCTGTAGAAATGAATTTGACTTTCTTCTACCCTTGTTTCCCCTGATTGCCACCTTTTACACCTTGCCTAAGGTGCATAAGGGTTTAAATCCGATCAAAGGCCGTCCTATAGTCTCGGGATCGGATTCACTCATACAGAACTGTGGTATTTACATTGATGAGATACTTCGTCCCTTTGTACTAGCCCTTCCCTCATACATCAGGGACACTTCTGACCTCCTCCTCAAATTGGAGGGCATCCATGTCATTGAGGGTTCCTTCTTGGCCTCTATAGATGTGGAGAGTTTATATAGCAACATACCACACAACCTGGGATTGAGAGCAGTTGAACACTTTTTGAAATCTAGAGCTGTACAGTGCAAAGATCACAGCCAATTTGTCGTGGATCTTTTACAATTTACACTTACGAAGAATTTTTTCATCTTTGACAGGAAGTACTTCCACCAGCTCAGGGGCACGGCTATGGGCAGTCCCTGCGCCCCTTCTTACGCAAACCTGTTCCTGGGCTGGTGGGAGGAAACCATTGTCTTCACTGATGACATAAGATGGTGGCATCAACACGTCAGTGTGTGGTATAGATTCATTGACGACATCTTTGTCATTTGGCAGGGCACACAACAAGAGTTTATCAACTTCATGGATGAGCTCAATGTCAATGAGATAGGGATGAAGTTCACCTATGAGTTCAAGGAAACTTCACTACCGTTCCTGGATGTCCAAATAACAAGGGGGAGCGATGGATTGTTGAGATCTCAGATTTTTCGTAAGCCGACAAGCACGAACAGCTTACTTAGATGGGAGAGCCATCATCCACAGGCTCTAAAAAGTGGCATTCCCAAAGGCCAGTTTTTGAGGCTGAGGAGGAACTGCTCTGACATGGATGCCTTCCTTAAACAAGCGGTGGATATGAAAAAGAGGTTCACCGAGAGAGGGTACCCAAGAGATATCATTGAGAGGGCCTTCAACCATGCCCTCCAGCAAGATAGAAATTCTCTGTTACAAACACAGTCTCGTGATCACAGGGATAGTCAAATTCCATCTAAAATTAGAATTATTGGCACGTATGATTGCCAGAATAATAGAATAATGAAAATCCTCTCCAAGCACTGGGATATTTTAACAGCTGATCCAGATTTGGCGGATCTTGTGGGCCCCCGGCCATTTGTTACCTATAGAAGGGGTCGCTCACTTAAGGATAAATTAGTACACAGCCATTTTAAGAGATCAGCCCCAGAAGGCACTTGGCTAGATCGCAGAACGTGCGGTTTTTTCAAATGTGGAGACTGTGTCAACTGCAAATACATGCGGCCATGTAAATCAATCATCAGTGTATCGAATAACAGAGAATACTATCTGCGTGAATTCTCAAACTGCAAGACCAGTGGTGTAATATATGTAGCCACTTGTGGTTGCCCAAAAAATTATGTTGGAAAGACAAGGAGAGAGCTGAGGAGGAGGGTGGGGGAACACATTGGCGATATCAGATATAAACGTGATACTCCGGTCGCCAGACATATGAATGAAATCCATGGCGGTAATGTGTGTGATATTTCATTCAGTATCATTGAAACATTCACTCCGAACCCTCGGGGTGGGAATTTTGACAGGCTACTGCTGCAGAAGGAGTGTGCCTGGATCTATCGTTTCAACTGTGTTGCCCCCAGGGGCTTAAATGAAAATGTATCATATGCATGTTTTCTCTAAAGGGGTTATACCATGACTCTGATCTATTATTATCATTTTCTACAATTCAATAGTTTTTTATTTATTTTTTAGATATATTGGTATATAATTTAGGTCTGGTTCTCAACTTTTGACAAACAGGATGTTAAGGATAGTTGGTTTCCTGATCTTTATCTAGAAGTGTTTTTGCCATACTAGAGCGTCATATCCCATGTTTTGTGGGAATCACAAATTATTGTGGTTTATTATTTATTATTTATAATGTCATGCTATTATAGTCACAGAGGTATTCATGCACCCGGTTGTCTATCTTATTTGATATGTGCATATGATTGCCCAGTATATTTGTTTAGATATAATGTCTGAGGGACTTTTGTACATTGTCAACTATAGTCCAACACTCACTTCATGAGGCTATTATGTATTAGTACATGCCAGGATAAAGAGATATCGGTAAAGCCTTGATGGCATCAAATTGATATCTGTGCTCTGTGAGCCTCAAGAAAATGGCGCCCGTGAGATTTCCGGTTATGCGCAATTATTGCTCATGAATCTAGGGCCGTTTCGAATATAACATCGAGAAAATGGCGCCCGGGGCATTTCCGGTCATGCGCAAGTGGCATCTAAATATAGGGATAGATGTATCCAGAGCCTCTAGAATATGGCGCCCGGACATCTTCCGGTCATGCGCAAGGGGTCTTTACACACAGGCCGGGTTACCGATATTTCCGGTCATGTGCTAATGGCGTTCAAACATAGGGATAGATGTATCCCGAGCCTCTGTAATATGGCGTCCGGACACCTTCCGGTCATGCGCAATGGGTCTCCACATACAGGCCGGTTTACCATGCGCTATGGACGCCAGTCTCACTTCCGGTTTAGCGATTAACAACCTGTTGGGGACCGGTGCTAAGGTGAGAACATTATCTACATGCTGGGCTTAATCGTGTGTCTATCTATCAATGGGACCCGCATTGTGGAGGCTCCTTTCTCCACCTCTAGTGGTTAAGGTGTCTCCTCCTGATTGGTGCAGGGCCCACTTTCATCGTTTATAAATAGTTGCAACGAGGGTGGCCACCATGCAGCATCTGAATATCCAAGCCTCCTGATGATCCAATCGGTGAAACGCGTTGAGGCATGAGGAACTTATCCTCTGAAACATCAAATGATGAGTACCTTATTGAACTTAACTGTTATCTTTTTTAACAATAGAATATGAGTGCACAAGCGTTTATCTAGATTGTGCTCTTTTTGATATAGTTCATATCTGTTTTGTGTCTATAAGCTGTGGTGGTTATATTAGCTATATGCCCACTGTACTGCAGTGTATCTGTAGGGCCATTTGCAGGGTGAGCCGTCGATGAGTGGGGGCGCCGTTTCCGCTGTACAGTAGGGTGCCAACCTCCACGGTTAGGCAGGCTACCAGAGCAGGGAACAGTTATAGAGAGGTACTCTATGCATGTTATGCACTATTTTGCACTTTTATATTAGTTTGTCATTCACTCTACCTCACACTGTCTATTTTGATTGCTATAGATGATTAATGTTGAAAAGCAATCACTGTCCTTTTCATATTTTTCCCTGTCAGGTTTGACTGATATCTAACTGCATCACATTATTATTAGGGGCTGGACAGGAGAAAAAGGGACAGCCGCCGTTGAGCGGGGGCGCCAATCTCGAACATATCTAGGGTGCCAACCTCCGCTGCATAGGCAGGGTAATTTAGGTTATTTACAGTGTGAGGGTCATATTGTAGCTAAGCACGGTTGTGTGCATGGTGGTTGTGTTGTTGTTGTTTTTAATAATAAAAACGTAATTTTATCTAGTATCAGTTAGCTAAAAGGTTTTTTGGTATATTTTTCAATATTTTTTTTGGAGATTGTCTAGTGCCAAACCCATCCTAGGCAGGGTTTATTGCAGTGTCAGGCAGGGATTAGGTTCTTGCTTGGTCCTCTTACACATTATTATGTGAAAATGCTGCCCGCGTGCAGAATGATGTCTCCACATACAGCCTCCATGGATAATGATGTCCCCACACATCCCTCATTGAGAATGATGAACCCCCACAAAGCCCCCTTATGTAAGGATGAAGACCAGGCTGCAAGTACCTGTATTGAGCCGGGTCCGTAACTGCTGAGGCTTTATCCCCTGTGTCCTGGGGGAAGGAATAGGGGATCAGACAGGCCCCATGACCCAGGAAGAGGGGGAAAGAGAACCCGGCCAAAAGCTGAGGTAGAAAGCACGCAAAGCTGCAGAGAGGCCCCCGCCATCAGTGTCCAAGCAGCAGGGCAGGCAGCGCACTCCGCACTCGAACCATTGGCACTGCGACGGATTGCAGCAGGCAGACCCGGTGGCCTAGAGAGAGATCGGGTGCAGGACTGCCATCTGCGCCCCGATTCACCAAGGTATATCTGCTGGGCCATATCGGGATCAGACAGTGCCGGTGCCCACCGCAGTAATAAGGAATGAGCCGGGAGCCCTGTTTAGCTAAGCGCCGCACGCCAGCCTAAGAGCCAGGGCAGAGTTCAGGACTGTTCACTGCTGCCCTAGTTGTTGGACCGTGGTCTGCAGGATCACGATGGAGAAGCAGCAAGGCAGTGGTTGTCGGCTCTTTAGTCTTGGCAGGAACAGGCAGCGTGCAGCATAGAAAGAAGTGCAGCGTAGCTGATAGAGATCGAGATGCCGCGTGCTTCGTGACCCTGAGTACAGTGCACGTGCCGCAAAGGGAGAACAGAGTACTGGATAGACATTTGTAACCCACCTTACCAGCATATACTTTCCTGCCCATGGGAGACAATGATTGTGTTGTGGCCTTGTTTGCTCCGGCCACATATGTTCATGGACCATATGTTCATGGACTAAGGGCTCAATGGAAGGTACCGTAAACGACCACTGCCGCCAGAAGTTGGACCGTTGTTTGCAGGACCCCACTAGAACAGCACCGTGCCAGCCGTTGTTGGCGTCATCGCCTGCTCCGTAATTGCCATGGCCTGGAAGATGACTGACAGGCTAAAGGTACCGTCACATTTAGCGACGCTGCAGCGATCTAGACAACGATCCCGATCGCTGCAGCGTCGCTGTTTGGTTGCTGGAGAGCTGTCACACAGACAGCTCTCCAGCGACCAACAATGCCGGTCCCCGGGTAACCAGGGTAAACATCGGGTTATTTAGCGCAGGGACGCGCTTAGTAACCCGATGTTTACCCTGGTTACCAGCGTAAACATAAAAAAAAAAAAACACTACATACTTACATTCCGGTGTCTGTCCCCCGGCGCTGTGCTTTCCTGCACTGTCAGCGCCAGCCAGCCATAAAGCAGAGCGATGACGTCACCGCTGTGCTTTACGGCTGGCCGGTGCTCACAGCCAGTGCAGAAAAGCACAGCGCCGGGGGACTGACACCGGAATGTAAGTATGTAGTGTTTGTTTTTTTTACATTTACGCTGGTGACCAGGGTAAACATCGGGTTACTAAGTGCGGCCCTGCGGTTAGTAACACGATGTTTACCCTGGTTACCAGTGAAGACATCGCTGAATCGGCGTCACACACGCCGATTTAGCAATGTCTGCGGGAGGTCCAGCGACAAAATAAAGTTCTGGACTTTCTGCGCCGACCAACGTTGGCACAGCAGGATCCTGATCACTGCTGCCTGTCAAACTCAATGATATCGCTAGCCAGGACGCTGCAACGTCACGGATCGCTAGCGATATCGTTCAGTGTGACGGTACCTTAAGTTGATCTAACTTGAACTGCCACTATCTTTTCCCTTGTTTTCATTGACTCTGCACATCTTTTTGCATCTTAACTGTTTTTGCTCCCTTTAACTGTTTGCCTCCCTGCATGGAGTATTCCCCTGCTAAGTAAACTTGTTAACCCTTGCTCTGCCTCCTGTCTGTCACTGCATCCTGCAACCTGCTCACACACAATGCTGCCCCCATGCAGTTCCTATCGACAACAATGTCCCAACACAACCCCGATGCAGAAGGATGTCCCCTCATAGCCACCATGCAAAATCATGTCCCCACACTGCCCCCATGGAGAATGATGTCCTTACACAGCTCCCTCCTCCACACAAAATGATATGTATCTAAAAAAGAAAACTGTTCACCTCACTCTGTTCCCTCACTGCTCCAGTCTGCACTGTGTACTGAGGAAGAGCTGTCACGATTTAGTGACATTGTCACGCGTTCTGCTCTCTCAGCCACACAGGCTCAATGGAAGAGGGAGCTGACAACTCCCTGTTCCATCATTGTATCCACTGGTATCTAATCCAGAGGATGAAAATATCGGTGAGTGTGAAATGCTGGGCAGGTGGAGGGCGTATAGTATGCAAGAAGCCCTTTGGCTACCCTGTTTTGTACTAGAACATTCTAAGGGCCACATGTGGCCCGTGGGCCTCACTTTACCTAGGTATGTTGTAGACTATAGACACAGCTCAGCAGTTCAGCAGTGGAATAGGATCCAAGTGGGGAGGCATAAGCAGTCCTTGGAAAATTATACCACACGTACTCCACACTGATTGCTCTCACTAATACGAATGCATTGTAGCAAACTCTCAGAACAGAGAATAGTAACACTCAATATACAATATATCAACGTCAAATAAATTATAGGAAACCATGAAGTATTTTACAAAGAATTGAAAACCGTCTATAATGGGCTTCTATACCTCAAGATGAAAAATATCACTTTGTTTTGTTTGCCTACATTTTTAGAATTAAACAAAAAAATCAATGATGTACTTTGTAAATATGTTTTTCTTGTAGATTACCTTTGTGATACTTTTGAGTTTCATCTGCGCTTCTTAATAAAAATGTCTGTTCATTACTATTCATTAGTTTTGCCTCTGTCTGGCCAGATTTAGAATAAAACTCACAGTTCATTTTCTCAACAATTTTACAAGTTTAAGTCTTTAGACTCATTGTTGTATAGTTAATATGGTTGAGAAAAAGACGAATCTCCATTAAGTTCACCTGAGGTTGTCACGACGGACGCAGTTTAGCTTACTTAGCTTACACTCCCGCGTCGCCAGGTCACAACAACGTGGGGCATGCGTCCCAAGTGGTAATAGAATGTGGACCCACTGGACCACAGGGGGAGACCCGGGCCTACCCGGACTAAGGAAGGGCAGCGACCGGGGTGTATGGCAGCTGAGCATGTGGGCAAGATGGCACCGCACAACTTCAGGTATGAAAAAACATAAAGTTTACTAAACAAAGTCACCATACAGAAACAAGACATTGCAATGCTAGGCTCCCAATTCCGCACATCATGCAAGGGTGAGCATCACAGGACAGCAGACATCAGACGATGGCAAGTGGTCATCACGGGTTGATGAAGTCCAGGGTCATCAGGCACAAACATATCAGGAGAACCTCTCTCTCAGGCCTCAGGCGTAGCACAGGCGCAGCAGGAGAACATCAGACACCGCCCTTAGACAGACGTCAGGGTGAGCAGATGCCGGGATGCAATAACGGACAGGAGGCAGAGCAAGAGTTAACAGGTTTATTAACAGGGGTATACTCCACGCAGGGAGGTAACGGGTTAAGCAGGGGGTATGGGGGTTGATATGAGCACGATATGATTGCGGGACGAGATAACAGATTAAGCGACTGTTCATAAAAGGGTTAGCTTATCAGTCCGCCGGCTTCCTGGCTGCAGAGCCTTAAGTTCCAACGGCGGCACCTACGCAACTGACGTGTGATGACTCCGATTTCATCCTGTAGAAGCTGGAGGTCCGGTTCCCAGCAATGGCGGTGAGTCCTGGATCCATGGTTCATCGTACGGTGTGCAGTAGAGTCTGTAACACCGTCGGAGCATGACTCAGCTCGGCAGTAATATGCGGGTGAGAAATGGCACAGTACTTGTTGAGTCACCCGGTTTGTCTTATGCAGCACGCGAACAGTAGCCACCGGCCTGGAGCATCTGTAACATGCGGTCATGGGAAACAACGGGCACCAACCTTCCCCTGCTGCGCGCTCTGTATTCCCATCAAGTCTCCTCTCTCTTTCCCACACGCAGGGCCTTTTATCATCGTCACGCACCCTGCTGTCAAGTGCAAATGTTGGTCCGGGTTGGAAAGCTTTCCCCCCAACAACAATGGTGACAGCCCTAACAGTCCCGAAACCTTCGCAAGAGAGGTACCCCCAGTCCGGTTTATCTTCTTACATCATCACAAGATGGACCCCAGGGAACAGGCCAAACAAGGGAAACAGGCAAAACACAGACAGCACAGGCCCAGGAACATTGATATAGCAACTCAGGACATCGGCTGGTCATATCCAGGACACAGGCAGAGTCGTCACCAGGAAACAAGGCTGGAAACTCCCCAGGAACATGTAGGAGGAGCTCATCCAGGAACACAAGTGCAACCAACTCAAAAACTCAGGCTGGACCAATAGGACATGGACTGGATATCTGGACACATGCTAGACATCTAGGATGAAGACAGGACATCTGGACTCCGGACAACAGACACGGCTCCAGGCAGAAAAAGGCAGGACATCAGGGACACCGACAGAACATCGAGCAGTGGTCACCAGACTCCAGGCACCAGGCAATAGTCATCAGACTCCATGCACCAGTAAGAGGTAGTCAGTCTCCAGGCACCAGGCAGCGGTCATCAGGTTCCAGGCAGCAGGCAGAGAAAGTCAGGCACCAGGCAACGTTGTCAGGCTCCAGACACCAGGCAAAGACAGTCAGGCACCAGACAACGGTCGTCAGGCTTCAGGCACCAGGCAATGGTCGCCAGGCTCCGGACACCAGGTAGAGACAGTCAGGCTCCAGGCACCAGGCAGCGGTCGTCAGGCTCTAGGCTCCAGGCAAAGGTAGTCAGGCTCCAGGCACCAGGCAGAGGTAGTCAGGCTCCAGGCACCAGGCAGAGAAAGTCAGGCTCCAGGCACCAGGCAGCTGTCGTCAGGCTCCGGAGAACGGACACGACCTAGAAAGGAACTCAAACGGTATGGTGCAAGCACCACAGCATCGGACCGGAGCTGGACTGAGCTAGAACCGCATTGTAGGCTGAGCACAGTATAGTAGACACTCAGCACGAACATCTGACTCCATCTTCAGAAGACGAACACAGGTTTATTTTCAAGACACAGGTTACAGGAAACTCACAGTCACTGGGTACAAGTTTCAAGACACAGAAGGACTTCATAAACATCACACAGCAGGAAATCCCATTTAAGGGCAAGGACTTTGGTAACAGTACATAAACAGGACGGGACCAGGGACAAAGGCATCAGCTTTCCCAGAAATGGTGGCGGCAGAACAGGAGCTGAAGGCAACGCAGACCAGGAGCAACATGCTGGACCAAACACACATGGCTAGGTTATGCAGCCTAATGAGAAGCTCTGGCATCGCCCAACAGGGAAAAGCAACTTTAAATAGGAGCTGTCCCTCAACAATAGGCCAAGAAAGCAATTCAAGTACACTCACTGCCCCTAATGAAAGCGGGGAAGGTGTGGCCGCGCGCACCCTAAGCACAGACAGAAACCAGTGCAGCATAGCCAGCACAGGAACTGAGGCCTAAGGCACCTGGCAGCAGCTGCAAGCCTGGACACATATGGAAAGTTATGCACCAGCTGCAGAGGACCTCACAACCCGTGGATAGTTTCCATAGCGGCAGAGAGGGACGGCACACGCGGATGGCCGTACAGCGGAGCAAAGACTCCACAACACATGCATGGCTATGCAGCAGAGCAGGGAACTGAGCAGAATCTATACAGGTAACAGACAACAGTATCACAGCTGGTTAGAGGGAAAGGAGCAAAGGGTAAGAGCACAGACATGCAGAGTAACGCTGGGGAAACAAGGTACAAACACACTGGCATTACAGAGGTATGGGAAAAAATAAAGGGAATAGTGTATAGGTACAACCATAATACATGACCCAGTCTGCCCTAAGAGAAATTTTTCCCTCCTGATTGCCTGGATAAACATTCAAAATGAATGTAAGCCCGCAAGGGCAGGGTTCTCGCCCCTTTGTATCAGTCTGTAATTGTTAGTTTGCTTACTGTAAGTGATATCTTTAATTTGTATGTAACCCCTTCTCATGTACAGCACCATGGAATCAATGGTGCTATATAAATAAATATTAATAATAGAAATGTTATACATATATATAATTATGTGTCATTTTCTTCTAATAAAGCATCTAGTCCTTTTTGAAAACCGTTGACGGTTCTCTCTGTGACCAGCTGCTGAGATATAATACTAATTAAAAGGATTGTCCAGGCTTGGGGCTCAAGTCTGCAGTCACTCTATGTGACTGCAGACTTGTAAATCATCACAGTACGCACAGTGTGCACTATCAGGATTCTCAAGTGTCGACGCCAGAAGTGGGTGGTCATGTGACCGCTGGCATGCCACTGCATACTTATGGCCACCTTCCAATTAGACATGTCATTGAATTAACTTGTATTTAGAGGGGACGCGCAAATTGTAGTCGACATGTGCAAACTGTACACTTGCAATCAAACACCTAATTGTTCCCAGCACTGACAACAAACAATCCTCACAGCGTACAGTGTGCGTGCTGTGAGGATTGACAAGTCTGCAGTCACATAGAGTGACTGTAAAATCGAACCTCAAGCCTGGATACCCGCTTTATTGATAAATTGTGACACTTCATCGTTTTTATGGATTATACAAATTTGTAACTTATTTACTAGCTTTTGTAGCTGTCCACGGAGTTATAAGAACAGTTCACTTTCTTTTGCATTATCACATTCTTTTCCTGAAAGGTTTCTCACCTTGACTATGTGTTGAAGGTTGTTGCAGTCCTGGCATGACTAAACATTTGTAATCGTCCATATGCCATGGATTAAGGAAGCTGGCACAGAAAGTAAAGACAATAGGGAAGCCAACAGAAAGCTAAGACGTATGACACTTAAGCAATGAAATGGGATGAGAAAATTACCACACAAAAGCTTTCTGTTCTCAACTGACATTTCTGGCAAAATCTTCATTTGCATTTATGCAAGAAGCCGTATTTTCCCCACCAGGAAGCACAGCCAATCATAAATGCTACGTCTGTTGAACTAGGGGGCCGTAGTGAGATGTTCGCTTCTATTATACAAAAAGAAGAAAAAGAATAGACCATAAAAGGGGATCACCTAAGGCATGGATCACATGAAAAAATATATAAATTTTTATTTCATACAAATATACAACATGGACACAAAAAACCAACAGAGAACAAATATTAAAAACATTTAAAATCGGTCAACCATGTGACCTACAAACACGTAACCTAGGCCTATAATAGGGCCAAACCCCCTGAATATCCACACCCCTTTACATATAATATCTCATACGAATAACATATATACATGTAACAGTGGTAATTATAACTGTGAGGTCTATGTGAACAATACTCAGCACAATGGAAGAGTGAAAAAAGACCCCTTGAAAAATCACATAACGAGTTAGCAACATCAGTAAACAGAGAAATCTATATAGGCATATAGTACAACACTTAAAGGGGGAGCCAGTAAATAATGCAATACCAACACGTTTATCTATTGAATGGTGTATACGTGGTGTAGAAGCAGATCACGTCCATCAGTCTCATTACAGGCTGAATGTCCACTGACCCAATAACACACAATGTACCCCCATTAGCGGCCTCAAACAATGAAAAATGTAGCGTTATCCAAAAAGACGCTTGCTAACACATTACCAAGGCCACCAGGCCTAAATAGTCATGAGATCCATAGTAGCGTGGTGACAACCAGAGCTGCAGAGCGCACACAGAGCCACCTGGGGAGTGGAAGACAGGAGGTGTGCTGACCCGACACGTGTCGCCACACACAGTGGCTTCGTCAGGGGTTTTTGTATAATGGTATATTGTAGTTAGACCTGGTTGGATCCCTTTAGAAATTGTGGTGCCCCCTCTCTTTGTTTAATATAATGAGATGTTCGCTTCTGTTTCAGAACACAAGTATGCACATTGAAAACGTGAACTGATATGTGTGATGTCACGGTGTCTCTGTTCATGACGGCCAGGAAGATATAAAAAGAGCTTCTATAGACAGGCTAATAAGTGGAGCAGCGCAAAGTATACAGTTCACCAGTTTCCATAGAATGGCTGTATGCAGCCTCGGCGCAAAAACTAAGAAAATAAAGGTGTCCAACCATTTAGATATAACATTTCAACAATTAATTAGTACAGCTTAAACTCCAGGTACACAAAAGTGTTTGTATCAGGCAAGAACTGACGTGTTTTAGACATAGAACTATCCTTAGTCATGGTAGTGAATAGTCTTAAGGTACCTTCACACATAACGATATTCTTAACGATATCGTTGCTTTTTGTGACATAGCAACGATATCGTTAATAAAATCGTTATGTGTGACAGCGACCAACGATCAGGCCCCTGCTGGGAGATCGTTGGTCGCTGAAGAAAGTCCAGAACTTTATTTCGTCGCTGGACTCCCTGCTGACATCGCTGGATCGGCGTGTGTGACACCGATCCAGCGATGTCTTCACTGGTAACCAGGGTAAACATCGGGTAACTAAGCGCAGGGCCGCGCTTAGTAACCCAATGTTTACCCTGGTTACCATCCTAAAAGTAAAAAAAAAAACAGTATATACTTACCTACAGCCGTCTGTCCTCCAGCGCTGTGCTCTGCACTCCTCCTGTACTGGCTGTGAGCGTCGGTCAGCCGGAAAGCAGAGCGGTGATTTCACCGCTCTGCTTTCTGGCCGCTGTGCTCACACAGACAGTACAGGAGGAGTGCAGAGCACAGCGCTGGAGGACAGACAGCGGTAGGTAAGTATGCACTGTTTGTTTTTTTTACTTTTAGGATGGTAACCAGGGTAAACATCGTGTTACTAAGCGTGGCCCTGCGCTTAGTTACCCGATGTTTACCCTGGTTACCGGCATCGTTGGTCGCTGGAGAGCGGTCTGTGTGACAGCTCTCCAGCGACCAAACAGCGACGCTGCAGCGATCCGGATCGTTGTCGGTATCGCTGCAGCGTCGCTTAATGTGAAGGGGCCTTTAGTCAATAACCAGCGCAAGCTGGGATAGGATGGCCTGGAGATAAGTCAATATCAGATGGGCACGAACAGGGACAGAAATGTCAGACAAAAGAGTTGTCAAAATATAGGCCAAAGTCAAAGATCAGGAATCAAAAGCAGACTAGAAGCTGTAAAACAGACTTATAACTGTCCACTAATGGGGAAAGTCAGCGGATTAAAACTATGGCCTCCAACCAAGTTAACAGAAGGGAGCAACTAGCTAACAGCTTTAGGAGTTAACCCCCAAGTTCTAGGGCTCGCTTCGGGGCCAATTATGCTAATGACACTCAGCTCAAACTGTCAGAGTATGATACGAGTGCCATCTAAAGGCCCCGTCACACATAGCGACGCTTGAGCGTTTCCGACAACGATACGACCTGTCAGGGATCGCTCAAGCGTCGCTATGTGGTCGCTGGTGAGATGTCAAACAGTGAGATCTCACCAATGACGCAGCAGCGATGCGGCGACCTGTAGCGACCTGTACAACGATGCTATTTCATGACGATTCAATGGGACGTCCTGTCAGCGAGGTCGTTGGTAAGTTGTCAAACACAGCGATGTGTGCTACCCAGCGGGACCTCAACGATCAAAAAATGGCCCAGGCCATTCTGACACGACCAGCGATCTCACAGCAGGGGCCTGGTCGCTGCTACGTGTCACACATAGCGAGATCGCTACTGAGATCGCTGTTGCGTCACAAAACTTGTGACTCAGCAGCGATCTCGCTAGCGATCTCGCTGTGTGTGACGGGGGCTTTACTGTGATCTGATTCTCTCACGTGAGAGAATCACAGCACAGTGTGGAGAAGGCGAATAATGTGCTTTGTCCATCTCCTCCATTGTCTCTGTGTGTGTACATTAAACTGCACTTAGATGACATCTGAATGCAGTATGATGTTTTACAAACACCCATAGACTTGTATGGGTGCACATGTTCCAATTATTGGAACTGAAGGCTTTTTGCCAAGAAGAGTGGGCAGCTTTACTATCTGAGAAAATAAAGAACCTCATCCACAACTGCCACAAAAGACTTCAAGCTGCCATTGATGTTAGAGGGGGCAATACACGGTATTAAGAAATGGGGTACGTGAACTTTTGATCAGGGTCATTTGGATGTTCTTCGGTTGTCATTATGCTTTAAATGATTTAAGATTTAAGAAGAGAAAATACGATAGTTTGATAATAAATGGCTTCACCCAACCACTGGGGTTTGTTAAATTTTGAGCACAACTGTAGGGGAGCACTCCGCCATGCTATAATCTAGTGTGAGCGAGCCCTTACACTGTCACTTAGTGGAGTCCACAGTGGAGGCACGGCTCTGCTGGGCAACAGAAGCAGAAACCACGGCAATGAATATGGAAGGGAAGATTCCAGATGTGATAGCCATAAAAGCAGTATTTGATGCCAAGCACAATTACTGCTGTTAACTATTTAAATGCCACTGCCAAATCTCAAACATCTGCATTTAGACACAATCACGGAGGAATGATTGATCAACACAGTAGCCAGGAGTCTGCTGAAAACCCCTGATGCTGACATCTTTGTACTCCTATGAAGCTGTAGGGCGCAGCTAGACGGCCATATAACACTTATGACGATTGCATCGCAGTGCTCAGACGGGCCATGGGCTCTCATGACCCGTGCCTAACAGCATTTATTTGTATGCAGCTGAGCTGCCGGCCAGTCCCAGCAATGCAAAGCGATCGTCGTCCATGTTATATAGCTGACTAACTGCGCCCACAGACTGAGCTTCAAAAGAGGCCACAATTGATACTATATACTGCAATACTGTGATTTTGTAATAAATATGAAAGTGATCAAAGTATGTCAGGTTAAACTAAACTAAAAAGTAAAGTAATAAAACAATGTTTAAATATATATATATATTTTTTCCCAGTGTTAAAACAAAGAAATAAAATCATAATAATAATAAACATATTTGGTATTGCCGGGTCCATAAGAGTCTGGTCTATCAAAATGTAAAATTATTTAAAGCATATGCTGAACTCTGAAAAAAAGTCAAAACGTCAGATTTACAGTTTTTCAGTGACCATAGTTATTGAAAAAAAAGGCAATAAAAATCATAAATATGTTGTTTGTGCACCAAAGTGGTATTTTATATATTTATTTTACTTCTTATACAGAACCATTAAATTCCACTGCACTTTACAAACGTCATCATTTGCACTGTCCTTATTGAGGTTCACAATCTAAATTACTTATCAGTATGTCTTTGAAGTGTGGAAACAGCCACACAACACACAAACAGGAGGAGGACTACAAACTCCATGGTATCAATGAAAACTACATATCGTCGTTATCCAAAAAAATAAGCTAGGACAAAGCACCATCAATAGAAAATTGATAGCTATAGGCCCACATACATCTATATCGATGGAAAAATAAAACAATGTTATGGCTATTGTAACTGGAGGGCAATATAAGAAACTTGCTGGTCCAGAAGGGGTTAATGCGTTTGTCTGATACCACAGCTGTGATTAGCTGCAGTGGTTAGTTGACTAGAGTGTCAATGGATGTTTAGCTGATGATTCAATCTTGCATTCACTTTACCGCTACAGCCAATCACAGTCTGCAGCGGTCCTGGTACCTTCTGATTACAGCAGACCGCTCATTCATGCTGCGGGGAGCTAATGGGAGCCAAGGTGCACTGGCAATTACGTCAGTTAGGCTACGTTCACATTTGCGTTGTGCGCCGCTGCGTCGGCGACGCAACGCACAACGCAAATAAAAACGCACCAAAACGCACGCAAAAACGCTGCGTTTTGCGACGCATGCGTCGTTTTTTGCCGAAATTTGGACGCAAGAAAAATGCAACTTGTTGCGTTTTCTTGGTCCGACGCTTGCGGCAAAAAAGACGCATGCGTCGCACAACGCAACAAACAAAAACGCATGCGTCCCCCATGTTAAATATAGGGGCGCATGACGCATGCGTCGCCGCTGCGTCGTCCGACGCAAACCCGACGCAAACTAGCATAACGCTAGTGTGAACGTAGCCTTACAGCTGTCAGAGAGTCACAGCAACACTTAACTTATTATCTGATGAGGGCTTCTGTCTGGAGACGAAAACCGGTTTGTGGTCTGTGGATTTATGGATTTTTATAAAAGATAATATTATTAGTTGAATATTGCACTGCATACTTTCACTGCGCAGCGCACCATCACCTTGCTGATTCCTTCATCTTGCCTTTACAATGACCTTTGCGCGAGCATATTAGATGCTTCTTTAAAAAACATGGGGTCAGAGGCCCGGATACATCAAGACCGGTATTATTCACTGTTCATTCGCTGCTGTGAATGGCGGTGATGTATGAAATATACATACTCCCGGCCAGAACCCAACTAGTGGGTGTGGTCTTGCTCCATACACTTGTATTGAGGGAGGACACGCCCATCTAATTATGTGCCAGTCGAGTGGGCGGAGCCTCACTCAATACAAGTGTATATGGCATACATCACCGCCTTTCCTGGTTCAGAAACAGTCAAAACCACACAGTGCACTGGGGGGATTTATAAGTCTGCCATCACACACAGACCGGACAACCCCCTTAAGAATATACTGGCGTACAATGCCTAGGACAGCATCAAGTGGCTTATTTTATGTGATTGGTCTTTAGTTTTAGTGATGGAAATACTATCTTGTAAATAAATGATCATGATAACAATAATTGTTCGGCTTCTGGCTCTTACTTTAGATGAACAGCGAAGGTTAATTATTCCTTCTTCCAGACACAAAAGGAAATAGAGATATTTTGGACCGCGGCCAGTCTCATTCTGCTTATGAGTGCTCTATTAACAATAGTAGGTCACTTCTATGACTACAGATATTGTTGCACAATGTTCTAGTTCAAACATTTATCGCCTAAAAATTTCCTGTTGCTTTAACTCATTAACTGACATGGACGCCGTAGTTCCACCGACTCATTGCAGTATCTTCTTTCTGTCA
The DNA here is from genome assembly GCF_032444005.1 of Ranitomeya imitator. Taxonomy (NCBI): domain Eukaryota; kingdom Metazoa; phylum Chordata; class Amphibia; order Anura; family Dendrobatidae; genus Ranitomeya; species Ranitomeya imitator. The sequence goes on along the minus strand of NC_091286.1, from coordinate 424,217,253 downwards.
TATTATATTCAGTTTTTCCCGAGTTATATGTAAATTTCCTCAGAGTTTTCAACAGAGAGAAGTCTTAAGTAAGCGTTGTCAGACCCCTGAACGGCTGCACGGGTGAATACAGCTTCACTTGCCCAGCAGGGTTTTGCTATGTTTGCGGTGTTGTATAAATCGGTTTATAGTGTATATATTGTATATAATATTGTATATAGGACGATGTGAATGGAGTTGAGGTTGTATATAGTAGTATGAATGAAGCTGGGCCGGGGGTCTTGTATGATTTTATACTATTATTTATTATTTTACTGGGGTATTCATGTAGTTATAGTTATTTTGTTTTTTTTCTTTATTTTATTTGAATTTCTTCTTTCCTGTCCATGATTTGTAGGTCATGAACTTTCTCCATTTTGTTTCCGTTTTTAGTTTATTTCTTTGTGATTTGTGTCTGATTGGAGTTTTGTTCTTATGTTTTGTTGAGTTGTGTTTTATTTGTAATGTATCATAGTTAGTGTCACGTGAAGTCTTTTTTATGTAATAAAAGACCTACAGCTTCACTTGTCTTCATGGATCTGCTTCATGGATTATTGTAGGTTTACAAGCTAGGCTCCTGGTAGGATTTTTGTAACTCTGACGTGTACGATGCTGCTATCTTTTTTTAATAGCTTCTTAGATATGCAGTTGTATGTTGTCAGGCGTTATGTTGCAACATAAATAGGCCGATCTTTCCTGTAAAAACTTAATGTCCACAAAAGCTGTGAACTTTCAGATATAGGATTAATCTGAAGTTAGTGTTCCAACAGTGTCTGGCCACCTCACGGAAAGTGTGGCTACCAGGAGAAAATTAATGTTATTCTTCCCGAGAGCTGCCGACTTTCAGTCATAGAAGAGTGCCGCAGGGATTTCAGTCTCGTTTCAGTATACAGTGAGTGTCAGCTGTAAGCACGCCCAGGAACTTTGATTGACAGCTCGCTCTGCACAGATGTACTGCCGAGTAGGCAGTCAAACAAAGTACCAGGGGTGTGCTTACAGCCGTCACTCACTGTATATGGAACCGTGACTGAAATTGCTTTGGATATCCCTATGACTGAAAGCCGGCGGCTCCCAGTAAAAATAAAGTAAATTTTCTTCCGTGGTTTCAGTAAGGAATTGTAATTCTATTACCCTTTTGATTAACCCCATATCTGCAGGTTAATAGCCTTTAGCGTAATTTCAGGTTCCCCTTAACTGCTTAGTGATGGGGCCAGTTTTCATTCTTGTGCTGTAGTTTTTTCCTCCTTTTCCAAGAGACCTATTTTTTTTCAATGATACAACTGTGTGAGTGCTTTGCTTTTTTACAAGACGACTTGGAGATATGAATACCCCCATTTACTTGACCATATAATAAAAATGGAAAAAAGTAAAGATGGTAAAAACCCCACAAATTCTTCCATTGTTTTATGGTTTCACCAATTACAGCATTCAGTGTGCAATAAAAACATGCAGATTCTCTAGCTCAGTATAATTACAGCAATACCAAACAAGTATAGTTTTGTGGGGTCTTTTTTTTTTTTTGCTATTTTAGTTGCTTACAAATATTCTGAATTTAGTAAAAAAGACATTTTCTTTCTCTCCATTTTCCAAGGTCCATAACTTTATTATTTAATAGATAAAGTTGTGTTAGGCCTATGTTTTTGCTTTTGCCCGCAGAGCTGTAATCTTTAATGATACATGCAATGTTTTGATAACTTTTCTACAGCATTTTTTGAGAGGTGCGACATTAAAAAAAACAGCAATTTGGGAGTTTAGATTCCTTTTTTTACAACATTTTTGTACTATATATTTATAGTTTTTATTTTTTACTTAGGAAAGTGGGGTAATTTGATTTTTTTCTGCTTTTTTTAGCTAAACATTTTAAAACTTTTTTTAACTATACACTTTTTTTGTGTTTAATTCACACAGTGGACGTGGACCTATGATCATTTCATCACTTGTACAACATACTGATGAAGTAGTGCACTGATTAGTGCAAATCAAGGTCTCCTATGAAGCTTAAATACTGTTGCCAGTGATTGACAGTGGAAAACCCCATTATTCTCTATCTTTTTTTCTATAAAGAAATGTCCTATGTAGAAATGATGCAGGGATCAGCAATAATAAGAAATAATTGCTGGTATTAAAAGTAAATGTTGTTAACAGGATACCACATTTGCACATATTTTACATCTCATTTGTATGATTTATCCTCACAGGGTGATAATTATTCTGTAAATTCTATCACTTTACAGTAATGGAAACCATACATAACAAGGAAATGATTTTACTCTGCTTGTTGTATGTGTCTTCCACATATAATGTATTCACTTTCATATTGAGCCATAAATAATCCTGCTGTTTTTTTTCCTTATTCTTGCCGGAAAGTTATGCAAAGCATTGCTTACCATATGAGTGAACGTGACTTTTGACAGTTTCCAGCAAGTATCAGTCATGATGGGATCCTAGCTGATAACCTCCCCTAAAAACTACTGTCATTCAAGCGCCAGCTTGCAACATGAGAACTGATAGTACTGAAAGGCAGCCAGTGACTGAGAATATTTTTTTTCATGAACTGAGAATGTGCATGTAGTGTACTGATAGTGTATTAAAAGGGAATCTGTCAACAGGGTTTTGCCATGTACCGTAATCTGAGGACAGCATGACATAAGGGCTGAGACACAGATTTCATGGATGTGTCACTTATTAGGCTGTGTGCTGACTGTTTATCAGCCCTCTGGTCCGGACACATCCCCTCTTCTAATAAGCAGCTCACTGTCAATACACAATGTACATACAGAGCCTGGTGTGGGTGGGTTGAGCTTTCAGAGCTCTACTACATGCTACATCTAAGAAATGTTATTGTGCCACAATTACTGCACACAGTAAACTAAGTGACACATCGTTGGAATCAGAAAAATGAAGAAATGGATCCAGCACTTCAGATAAAATCCTAGGCTTTATTTAATTATTTAAAACATAGTATCAGGGTAAAGTTCACACTTGACATTGGTTATATATCATATCAGAGGAGACAGTCCCAAGAGAAATTCATTAACAAGGTTGACGCGTTTCGAAGCGATACTTCTTAATCAGGGTTATGATTAAGAAGCAACGCTTCAAAACGCATCAACTTTGTTTATGAATTTCTCATAAGACTGTCTCGGATATGATATATAATCCATGTCAAGTGTGAACTTTATAATAATAATAATTTTTTATTTATGTAGCGCCAACGTATTCCGCAGCGCTTTACAAATTATAGAGGGGACTTGTACAGACAATAGACATTACAGCATAACAGAGATCACAGTTCAAAATAGATACCAGGAGGAATGAGGGCCCTGCTCGCAAGCTTACAAACTATGGGGAAAAGGGGACTTTACCCTGATGCTATGTTTTAAAGCATGAAATGAAGCCTAGGATTTTATCTCAAGTGCTGACCCATTTCTATTTCCCCCTGGATTGTGGGATCCCGCACTGATCATTTTTTCTTTATCGTTAGAATCAGGGTTTCTTGTTCTACATTATGATGCTCTCAGATGAAATAGGTAAAACCTGCCGACACATTCCCTTTAATATAATCACCTACTGCCGTGACATCACCAAACTTCAGAATAGTCAGCTCACTTTAATCTCTATGCGTGACCCGTAAGTCTCATTTACATTGTAAGTCTATGGAGCCTCCTCCTAATGCTACTGTATATACAGTTAGGTCCATATATATTTGGACAGAGACAAAATTTTTCTAATTTTGGCTATAGACATTACCACAATGAATTTTAAACAAAACAATTCAGATGCAGTTGAAGTTCAGACTTTCAGCTTTCATTTGAGGGTATCCACATTTAAATTGGATGAAGGGTTTAGGAGTTTCAGCTCCTTAACATGTGCCACCCTGTTTTTAAAGGGACCAAAAGTAATTGGACAATTGACTCCAAGGCTATTTCATGGGCAGGTGTGGCCAATCCTTTCGTTATGTCATTCTCAATTAAGCAGATAAAAGGCCTGGAGTTGATTTGAGGTGTGGTGCTTGCATTTGGAAGGTTTTGCTGTGAAGTAAACATGCGGTCAAAGGAGCTCTCCATGCAGGTGAAACAAGCCATCCTTAAGCTGCGAAAACAGAAAAAAACCATCCGAGAAATTGCTGCAATATTAGGAGTGGCAAAACCTACAGTTTGGTACATCCTGAGAAAGAAAGAAAGCACTGGTGAACTCATCAATGCAAAAAGACCTGGGCGCCAACGGAAGGCAACAGTGGTGGATGATCGCAGAATAATCTCCATGGTGAAGAGAAACCCTTTCACAACAGCCGACCAAGTGACCAACACTCTCCAGGAGGTCGGCGTATCAATATCCAAATCTACCATAAAGAGAAGACTGCATGAAAGCAAATATAGAGGGTTCACTGCACGGTGCAAGCCACTCATAAGCATCAAGAATAAAAAGGCTAGACTGGACTTTGCTAAAAAAAATCTAAAAAAGCCAGCACAGTTCTGGAATAACATTTTTTGGACAGGTGAAATCAAGATCAACCTGTACCAGAATGATGGAAAGGAAAAAGTATGGCGAAGGCGTGGTACAGCTCATGATCCAAAGCATACCACATCATCTGTAAAACACGGCGGAGGCAGTGTGATGGCTTGGGCATGCATGGCTGCCAGTGGCACTGGGTCACTAGTGTTTATTGATGATGTGACACAGGACAGAAGCAGCCGAATGAATTCTGAGGTATTCAGAGACATACTGTGTGCTCAGATCCAGCCAAATGCAGCAAAACTGATTGGTCGTCGTTTCATACTACAGATGGACAATGACCCAAAACATAAAGCCAAAGCAACCCAGGAGTTTATTAAAGCAAAGAAGTTGAATATTCTTGAATGGCCAAGTCAGTCACCTGATCTCAACCCAATTGAGCATGCATTTCACTTGTTAAAGACTAAACTTCAGACAGAAAGGCCCACAAACAAACAGCAACTGAAAACCACCACAGTGAAGGCCTGGCAAAGCATCAAAAAGGAGGAAACACAGCGTCTGGTGATGTCCATGAGTTCAAGACTTCAGGCAGTCATTGCCAACAAAGGGTTTTCAAACAAGTACTAAAAATAAACATTTTATTTAAAATTATTCAAATCTGTCCAATTACTTTTGGTCCCTTTAAAAACAGGGTTGCTCATGTTAAGGAGCTGAAACTCCTAAACCCTTCATCCAATTTAAATGTGGATACCCTCAAATGAAAGCTGAAAATCTGAACTTCAACTGCATCTGAATTGTTTTCTTTAAAATTCATTGTGGTAATGTCTATAACCAAAATTAGAAAAATGTTGTCTCTGTCTAAATATATATGGACCTAACTGTAGATTACATTGTAAAAAACACTTCTGGATTACGGAAAATGCTGTGCGACCTGGAGAGTCTGCAGAGTCACTGAGATGTCACTCAGAAACGGAGCAGAACAGCGCTGGGGCCCAGAGAAAGCTACGGTAGGTGAGAATATTAATACACTCACATTATACTACATGCATATATACACAGAATTGAAGAGGTTGTCCACTACTTTTACATTGATGACCTATCCTAAGTCTGATCGGCTGGGGTCCGACACTTGGAACCGCACATCCGCCTTCTATTCAAATCAATAGGAGGTGGGTGTGCAGTACCCTGCGGGGCCACTGCCAGAAGTTGAAGCAGTTTGGCAAGCGAGCACTTCCGGACGGAGACCGCCACCATCACCAATAACAGCTGTACGGTGGGGGTGCCAGGTGTCAGATCCCAGCTGAACAGACATAGATTACCTTTCCTAAAGATAGGTCATCAATGGAAAACTAGTGGACAACCTCTTTAATGAAAAAAAAAATCATGGGGTGCTTCGTTAATTAGTCATATATTTCTGTAAAACCCTTCAAATTATATTTAGTGTGCATTGTGGATTGCCTTATATAGATGAATTACGTATAATTATGGCAAGTTATGCCCAGACAGAAGCATAGCTGTAAATCCATTTCTTTGATGCCTTGCTATTTAACTGCTTAGATGCCACTTGTCAATAGCAATTGTGTCATCTAAAGAGTTTGACAAAGGGCACTGCTCATCTGTCTCTCCATTGGCAGTCCCTTTACTTAATTGCAGAGTGCTGATGGGCTAGAGAGGCAACCACAGGCCTAATAAAGGCCCCCAATGTCTGCCTTAGCATGACTAAATAGACTGCCCATCAATGTAGTTTTGACTACTGAGCTCAGCTTACTAAACTTACGTAACAATCCATAGAACAGACTTAATGTAATCATTTTAAGGCTGCGCACGTTGTGGATTTGCTTGTGGAAATTTCTGCGCAGTTTCTGCATCTCTTGGCAGAAAACGCAGTCGAAATTCCACGTGGATTTGATGCGTTTTTGATGCAGATTTTCATGCAGATTTTTATGCGGATTTGTATGCTAAAGATATTAAAAAAATGTGATGTAATTTCCTTGTTCAACCTTTTCAGCCAGATACCCTTATTAATATTAAATAAAGACACACCCACACACACAGACACACAATTAAATACAGACACACACACAGTCACCAGCCTATGTAGGAGCATTAACATAAATAACCTACATATGCTGTAACAAAACAGCAACTGTTATTAGGCTACATCCCCACAGTCAGTAATCTGCAGCACTGTCCACTGTGTCCAAAGCGCTGCTAGCTTTTGAACGCAGGTGTTCATTGAACCGTGCAGAATCACCGCACCCTATACATTGGACGGGTGATATTTATCTTGTGGAGACTGAGCATCTCCGCATGATAAATAGACATGCTGCAGTCTGGAAAGATGCTCCGCATGTCCATCTCCGCAGGGGAGCTGTGGATACCGGTGCACGCATAGTGGACATGGGATTTCTTGAAATACCATCCACTATGCTATAACATCTGGCCGCTACGGGTTGGACGCAGCATTTACTGTCTGTGGGAACATACCCTCAGAAATCTGCGTGAAATGCAATATCTGTTTATTTTTCCAAAAAATGTAAAAAAGAAATTGCGTGGGCTCCCGCATAATTTCAATAACCAGCAGAGGAAAAGCCGACGGCTGAGGGCTGATGTTATTATTCTGGGAAGGAGCATGGAGTATATGTTGGTTTATTATTTTACATTTTTTCTAGGAGACAAAGGCGTCGGGAATTTGGTGTGAGGTGAGTATAATGGGTTTTTATTTCTATGTGAATATGTATGTAATTTTACTTGTTTTTTTAACTGTGAGCACAGGCATTGGCAGATGATACTACTCTCCCATCAGCGGCACCTGTTGTCACTGATATCAATGACAGCAGACATAGCCAGATGGGAGCAGTAGTCTCATAAGCCCGCACCTGCATTTGTACCGCAGGTCACGTCTGTAGGTCACAGTCAGCTGCAGAATCACGCTGACATCTGCCAGCATGATCCCGCAGTGCTGTAACTATTAGTAAGTAATGACACAGAAATACGTTAAATTTATTTTTCAAAATGTGCTATTAGTCTGCCAAATACTAACATCTGAGTTGAATAATGACTACACTTATGTGACATCAATATATTTGTGCTAATTTGTAAAATAAACCTAACAATTTATTCATTCCAAAAGGTGTGCAGTGTAGAAAAAAAACAATTGTTGAATTGATATTTTTTTTACAATGTACAAGTAAAAATGTAAAAAAAGCAATTATTAGCACTGCAAAATAAAACCTATAAAAAGTATAAATTGACTATGTAAGAAAAACAAACCTCTAGAAGGAGATTGAAAACATACGCCTCTGGTCGTGACTGAGAAAAAAATATTTTGAGACAAATGCTCATTCATGAAGGCTGAACTTCAGCAAGAAACATTCTTACTGCTTTCCACTCTGGCAAAGAGATGGGGATCCAGAAAAAAGGATCTCCCTCTATTAACACCATCCAAGAGACGTGTTAGGCTGCCGTCACACTATCAGTATTTGGTCAGTATTTTACATCAGTATTTGTAAGCCAAAACCAGGAGTGGAACAATTAGAGGAAAAGTATAATAGAAACACATCACCACCACTTCTGCATTTATCACCCACTCCTGGTTTTGGCTTGCAAATACTAATGTAAAATACTGACCAAATACTGATAGTGTGACGGCAGCCTTAGGATATGTTTCAACGTGGCGTATTCCGAGCGCTTTTGATGCAGCGGACACCCACCCCGTTCAAAGTGCTGCCGACTTTTGTATTTGTGGTGATTCCGCATGTGTTCATTGAAAAAGCCCTCTCTTGACCCATCCTCTGTATCTAGCTATCGCCCTATATCACTTCTTCCCTATGCCTCAAAACTACTGGAACAACACGTTCATCTTGAACTGTCCTCCCATCTCTCTTCTTGCTCCCTCTTCGACTGCTTACAGTCTGGCTTTCGGTCCCACTATTCCACTGAAACTGCCCTAACTAAGGTCACCAATGACCAATTAACCGCCAAGAGCAAGCAACACTACTCTGTCCTCTTTCTCCTGGACCTGTCCTCTGCCTTTGACACAGTGGACCATTCTTACAGACCCTCTCATCCCTTGGCATCACAGACTTGGGCCTATCCTGGATCGCATCATACCTAACAGACCGGACATTCAGCGTCTCCCATTCACACACCACCTCCTCACCTCACCCCCTATCTGTCGGAGTCCGGCAAGGTTCAGTCTTAGGGCTACTGCTCTTCTCCTTTTACACCTTTGGCCTGGGACAGCTCATAGAATCTCATGGCTTTCAGTATCACCTCTATGCTGATGACACACAGATCTACATCACTGGACCAGATATCACCAGCCTACTAACCAGAATCCCTCAATGTCTGTCCGCTATTTCATCCTTCTTTTCCGCTAGATTACTAAAACTTAACATGGACAAAGCAGAATTCATAATCTTTCCTGTTTTGAGTTCTGTTTTTGGGCTCCCCCTGGTGGTTACTGATGGTACTGGGTGATTTGTGTTCTGCTGTCTCTGGTGTCCACCTGTTCTATTAGGATTTGGGAGTTTCCTATTTAACCGGGCTTTCTTGTCATTTCCCCGCCGGCTATCAAGGTTATCAGAGTGTTTGTTACCTCAGCTTCTGGCTTCAGTAATCTTCAGGACAAGCTAAGTTTTTGATTTTCTTGTTCCACGTTTTGCTTTATTTTTGTCTTGTCCAGCTTGCATATAATTGTTTCTTTGCTGCTGGTTGCTCTAGTGGGCTGTAATTGCTCCTCATGTTCCATGAGTTGGAACATGAGTTCAAGTAATTGCAGGATGGTTTTTTGAAGGGTTTTTTGCTGACCGTGCAGTTTACTTTTGTATCCTCTGCTATCTAGTTTTAGCGGGCCTCATTTTGCTGAATCTGTTTTCATACTGTGTATGTGCCTTCCTCTCATTTCACCGTCATTATATGTGGGGGGCTGCTATTTCTGTGGGGTATTTCTCTGGAGGCAAGAGAGGTCTGTGTTTCTTCTAATAGGGGAAGTTAGATCTTCGGCTGGTGCGAGACGTCTAGGATCAACGTAGGCACGTTCCCCGGCTATTGTTATTTGTGTGTTCAGGTTTAGGGTCGCGGTCAGCTCAGGTTCCATCACCCTAGAGCTCGTTGGTGCTTGTCCTTTTGTGATTCCCTGCCATTGGAATCATGACAGTATAGCCGGCCAAAATGTTCGGGCTGAAGTAGGAGGAAAAGTAGTCTGAGGAAGTTTTTTTTTTTTTTTTCTCTCCTCTGAGGTTGCTGCCTAGCCTTAATTGCAGCCTGGCTGATTTTTTTTTTTTTTTTCCTCCTCTTAATCCTTGAATGGCTCTGACCTTAGCTGTTTATCATGGACGTCCAGAGTTTAGCTTCCAGCTTGAATAATCTTGCTGCTAAGGTTCAAAATATACAAGATTTTGTTGTACATGCTCCTATGTCTGAACCTAGAATTCCTATTCCAGAGTTCTTTGCTGGAGATAGATCTAGTTTTCTGAATTTTAGGAACAATTGCAAGCTGTTCCTTTCTTTGAAATCTCGCTCTTCTGGAGACCCTGCTCAGCAGGTTAAGATTATTATATCTTTCCTGCGGGGTGACCCTCAAAATTGGGCATTTGCATTGGCACCAGGGGATCCTGCGTTGCTTAATGTGGATGCGTTTTTTCTGGCATTGGGTTTGCTCTATGAGGAACCTAACCAGGAGATTCAGGCTGAAAAAGCTTTATTAGCTCTCTCTCAGGGGCAAGATGAAGCAGAAATATATTGTCAAAAATTTCGGAAATGGTCAGTGCTTACTCAGTGGAATGAGTGCGCCCTGGCTGCAAAGTTCAGAGATGGCCTTTCTGAGGCCATTAAAGATGTTATGGTGGGGTTCCCTGCGCCTACGGGTCTGAATGAGTCTATGACTATGGCTATTCAGATTGATCGGCATTTACGGGAGCGCAAACCTGTGCACCATTTGGCGGTGTCTTCTGAACAGGCACTTGAGACAATGCAATGTGATAGAGTTCAGTCTAGAAGTGAACGGCAAAACTATAGGCGGAAAAATGGGTTGTGCTTTTATTGTGGTGATTCAGCACAAAAAAGGTTGATAAGTCTGTTGCCATTAGTATGTTACAGTCTAAGTTCATTCTGTCTGTGACTCTGATTTGCTCATTATCATCCATTTCCGTCGATGCCTATGTAGATTCAGGCGCTGCCCTGAGTCTTATGGATTGGTCATTTGCCAAGCGATGTGGGTTTAGTCTTGAGCCTCTGGAAGTCCCTATTCCTTTGAAGGGAATTGACTCTACACCTTTAGCTATGAATAAACCTCAGTACTGGACACAAGTGACCATGCGTATGACTCCCGTTCATCAGGAGGTGATTCGCTTCCTGGTATTGTATAATTTACATGATGTTCTAGGACTTGGTCTGCCATGGTTACAAACTCATAATCCAGTCCTTGACTGGAAAACAATGTCTGTGTTAAGCTGGGGATGTCAGGGGGTTCATTATGATGCACCTCCGATTTCTATCGCTTCATCTACTCCTTCTGAGGTTCCTGTATTTTTGTCTGATTATCGGGATGTTTTTGAGGAGCCTAAGCTCAGTTCGCTTCCTCCTCACAGGGATTGCGGTTGTGCTATAGATTTAATTCCTGGTAGTAAATTTCCTAAAGGTCGTTTGTTCAATCTGTCAGTGCCAGAGCATACTGCTATGCGGGATTATGTTAAGGAGTCCTTGGAAAAGGGACATATCCGTCCATCTTCGTCCCCTTTGGGAGCAGGTTTTTTTTTCGTGGCCAAAAAAATGGGTCCTTGAGGCCTTGTATAGATTATCGTCTTTTGAATAAGATTACCGTAAAATATCAGTATCCTTTGCCTTTGTTGACTGATTTGTTTGCTCGCATTAAGGGGGCTAAATGGTTCACTAAGATTGATCTTCGGGGTGCGTATAATCTTATACGAATAAAGCAAGGTGATGAGTGGAAAACCGCATTTAATACGCCTGAGGGCCATTTTGAGTATTTGGTAATGCCTTTCGGACTTTCTAATGCTCCTTCAGTCTTCCAGTCCTTTATGCACGATATTTTCCGTGAATATCTGGATAAATTTATGATTGTGTATTTGGATGATATTTTGTTTTTTTCTGATGACTGGGAGTCTCATGTTCAGCAGGTCAGGAAGGTGTTTCAGGTCCTGCGGGCTAATTCCTTGTTTGTAAAGGGCTCAAAGTGTCTCTTTGGAGTCCAGAAGATTTCTTTCTTGGGGTATATTTTTTCCCCTTCTACTATTGAGATGGATCCCGTCAAGGTTCGGGCTATTTGTGACTGGACGCAGCCTGCATCTCTTAAGAGTCTGCAGAAGTTCTTGGGCTTTGCTAATTTCTATCGTCGTTTTATAACTAATTTTTCTAGTGTTGTTAAGCCTTTGACGGATTTGACTAAGAAGGGTGCTGATGTTGCTGATTGGTCTCCTGCGGCTGTGGAGGCCTTTCAGGAACTTAAACGCCGGTTTTCTTCTGCTCCTGTGTTGCGTCAGCCTGATGTTTCGCTTCCTTTCCAAGTTGAGGTTGATGCTTCCGAGATTGGAGCGGGGGCGGTTTTGTCACAGAGAAGCTCCGATTGCTCGGTGATGAAGCCATGTGCGTTCTTTTCTAGAAAGACTAGAGACTTGGTGGCCAGGTCTTTTTGGTGGCCTTCCTTGTCGAGGGATGTGCGTTCTTTTGTGCAGTCTTGTGAGGTTTGTGCTCGGGCTAAGCCTTGCTGTTCTCGAGCCAGTGGATTGTTGTCACCTTTGCCTATCCCGAAGAGGCCTTGGACGCACATTTCCATGGACTTTATTTCGGATCTCCCTGTCTCTCAAAAAATGTCTGTCATCTGGGTTGTTTGTGACCGCTTTTCTAAAATGGTTCATCTTGTACCCTTGCCTAAGTTGCCTTCCTCCTCTGAGTTGGTCCCTCTGTTTTTCCAGAACGTGGTTCATTTGCATGGGATTCCGGAGAACATCGTTTCTGACAGGGGATCCCAGTTTGTGTCTAGATTTTGGCGGACGTTCTGTGCTAAGATGGGCATTGATTTGTCCTTTTCGTCTGCATTCCATCCTCAGACGAATGGCCAGACGGAGCGAACTAATCAGACCTTGGAAACTTATTTGAGGTGTTTTGTTTCTGCTGATCAGGATGACTGGGTTACCTTTTTGCCGCTGGCCGAGTTTGCCCTTAATAATCGGGCTAGTTCTGCTACCTTGGTTTCTCCTTTCTTTTGTAATTCGGGGTTTCATCCTCGTTTTTCCTCTGGTCAGGTGGAGCCTTCTGATTGTCCTGGAGTGGACATGGTGGTGGATGGGTTGCATCGGATTTGGAGTCATGTGGTGGACAATTTGAAGTTGTCCCAGGAGAAGGCTCAGCAGTTTGCTAATCGCCATCGCCGCGTGGGTCCTCGACTTCGTGTTGGGAACTTGGTGTGGTTGTCTTCTCGTTTTGTTCCTATGAAGGTCTCTTCTCCTAAGTTCAAGCCTCGGTTCATCGGTCCTTATAGGATCTTGGAAATTCTTAACCCTGTGTCGTTTCGTTTGGATCTCCCGGCATCGTTTGCTATTCATAATGTGTTCCATCGGTCGTTGTTGCGGAGGTATGAGGTACCTGTTGTTCCTTCGCTTGAGCCTCCTGCTCCGGTTCTGGTGGAGGGAGAATTGGAGTATGTTGTAGAGAAGATCTTGGATTCTCGTGTTTCCAGACGGAAACTCCAATATTTGGTCAAGTGGAAGGGTTATGGTCAGGAGGATAATTCTTGGGTGGTTGCCTCTGATGTTCATGCTGATGATTTGGTCCGCGCTTTTCATAGGGCTCATCCTGGTCGCCCTGGTGGTTCTCGTGAGGGTTCGGTGACCCCTCCTCAAGGAAGGGGTACTGTTGTGAGTTCTGTTTTTGGGCTCCCTCTGGTGGTTACTGATGGTACTGGGTGATTTGTGTTCTGCTGTCTCTGGTGTCCACCTGTTCTATTAGGATTTGGGAGTTTCCTATTTAACCGGGCTTTCTTGTCATTTCCCTGCCGGCTATCAAGGTTATCAGAGTGTTTGTTACCTCAGCTTCTGGCTTCAGTAATCTTCAGGACAAGCTAAGTTTTTGATTTTCTTGTTCCACGTTTTGCTTTATTTTTGTCTTGTCCAGCTTGCATATAATTGTTTCTTTGCTGCTGGTTGCTCTAGTGGGCTGTAATTGCTCCTCATGTTCCATGAGTTGGAACATGAGTTCAAGTAATTGCAGGATGGTTTTTTGAAGGGTTTTTTGCTGACCGCGCAGTTTACTTTTGTATCCTCTGCTATCTAGTTTTAGCGGGCCTCATTTTGCTGAATCTGTTTTCATACTGTGTATGTGCCTTCCTCTCATTTCACCGTCATTATATGTGGGGGGCTGCTATTTCTGTGGGGTATTTCTCTGGAGGCAAGAGAGGTCTGTGTTTCTTCTAATAGGGGAAGTTAGATCTTCGGCTGGTGCGAGACGTCTAGGATCAACGTAGGCACGTTCCCCGGCTATTGTTATTTGTGTGTTCAGGTTTAGGGTCGCGGTCAGCTCAGGTTCCATCACCCTAGAGCTCGTTGGTGCTTGTCCTTTTGTGATTCCCTGCCATTGGAATCATGACACTTTCCCCCATCTAACACGACCCCCCGAACGAACCTATCCATTACAGTAAACGGCTGCCCACTCTCCCCAGTCCCACAAGCTCGCTGCCTCGGGGTAATCCTTTGCACTGATCTCTCCTTCAAACCACATATCCAAGCCCTTTCCACTTCCTGATGCCTTCAACCCAAAAATATTTCACGGATCCGTACATTCCTAAACCAAGAATCTGCAAAAACCCTAGTCCATGCCCTCATCATCTCCCGCCTTGACTACTGCAACCTCATGCTCTGTGGCCTCCCCTCAAACACTCTCACACCCCTCCAATCTATTCTAAACTCTGCTGCCTGACTAATCCACCTGTCCCCCCGCTATTCCCTGGCCGCTCCCCTCTGTCAATCCCTTCACTGGTTCCCCATTGCCCAGAGACTCCAGTACAAAAAATTAACCATGACATACAAAGCTATCCACAACCTGTCTCCTCCATACATCTGTGACCTCATCTCCTGGTACTTACCTGCACGCAACCTCTTATCCTCACAAGATCTCCTTCTCTACTCCCCTCTTATCTCCTCTTCCCACAATCGCATACAAGATTCTCTCGCGCATCATCCCTACTCTGGATCGCTCTACCACAACATATCAGACTCTCGCCTACCATCGAAACCCCTCAAAAAGAACCTGAAAAACTACCTCTTCCAACAAGCCTACAACTTGCAGTAACCACCGATCGACCAAACAGCTGCACGACCAGCTCTACCCTCACCTATTGTGTCCTCACCCATCCCTTGTAGATTGTGAGCCCTCGCTGACAGGGTCCTCTCTCCTACTGTACCAGTCGTGACTTGTATTGTTTAAGATTATTGTTCTTGTTTTTATTATGTATAACCCTCCTCAAATATAATAATAATAAATAATAAAATTAATAATAATAATAACATACCCTAAGGAGTGGATATATTTTTGTATCCCTTTTCTGTTTTATACAGTTCAATTGCCTTTTCCCGTAGATCCATTGACAATTCTTTTGCTTTCCCCATGACTAACAATCCAGAAACGTCAGTGGCTGGATGAAAGATGCAAGAGTCTGTCTGGATCTCAGAATCTCACTCAGCATTTATTCACCCACACACTGATTACAAGCAAACAGGTCACAGGTGAAGATGTTACCTTTACTAGCCATTCAGATCCATTTGTGTCAACTTCTGTGCATGTTATCAGGCCAAAATCACCAGGGTATGTGAACTTTTGATCAGGGTCATTTGGATGTTTTGGTTTGTGCTTATGATTTAAAAAGAGAAAACACAGTAGTTTGACAATAAATAGCTTCACCCAACCACTAACCATGAAGTTTTGTTGTTATCATTCATATTCTCTGAAAACAAGTCAAAAAAGCAAAAATTCTGCAGGGGTATGTAAACTTTTGAGCACAACTGTATATATACAGAGAGCGAAAGACAGAATTAGGTCCAAAAATAATTGGACGGTGATTCATGATTTGGGCTCTGCATGCCAATGTTTTTCATTTATCCTCTTCCTGACCTCAGCTGACACTCGACACTCACTGGTAGAAATAGACAAGTCATCATTTATCATGTATCCAGAGGATAGGTGATAAGTTATTGATTGGTGGGATCAGACCGATGGGAACCACACCAATTGGAAGAACGAGCAATTTTAATCTCCAAATCAACACTTTTATCCCATTTATTGCTATTAGCAGTACGCATGCTGCACCACTGCACCACCCAGGGCCGGCTCCAGGTTTTTGAGGGCCCCGGGCAAAAGAGTCTCAGTGGGCCCCCCTTTAACACATACCCCGATTCATGATCGCATATAAACACAGCCATGTAGTATATAACACTCCCCACGTAGTATATAGCAGCCCATGTAGTATATAGCAGCCCATGTAGCATATAGCAGCCCATGTAGTATATAGCACAGCCCACGTAGTATATAGCAGCGCAGCCCACGTAGTATATAGCAGCCCACGTAGTATATAGCAGCGCAGCCCACGTAGTATATAGCAGCGCAGCCCACGTAGTATATAGCAGCGCAGCCACATAGTATATAGCAGCGCAGCCACATAGTATATAGCAGCGCAGCCCACGTAGTATATAGCAGCGCAGCCCACGTAGTATATAGCAGCCCACGTAGTACATAGCAGCGCAGCCCACGTAGTATATAGCAGCGCAGCCCACGTAGTATATAGCAGCGCAGCCACATAGTATATAGCAGCGCAGCCACATAGTATATAGCAGCGCAGCCCACGTAGTATATAGCAGCGCAGCCCATGTAGTATATAGCAGCGCAGCCCACGTAGTATATAGCAGCGCAGCCACATAGTATATAGCAGCACAGCCACATAGTATATAGCAGCGCAGCCCACGTAGTATATAGCAGCGCAGCCCACGTAGTATATAGCAGCGCAGCCCACGTAGTATATAGCAGCGCAGCCCACGTAGTATATAGCAGCGCAGCCCACGTAGTATATAGCAGCGCAGCCCACGTAGTATGTAGCAGCGCAGCCCACATAGTATATAGCAGCGCAGCCCACGTAGTATATAGCAGCGCAGCCCACGTAGTATATAGCAGCGCAGCCCACGTAGTATATAGCAGCGCAGCCCACGTAGTATATAGCAGCGCAGCCCACGTAGTATATAGCAGCGCAGCCCATGTAGTATATAGCAGCGCCACTCACTCAGGCACTGGTAGGACTAGGAGCTCCTCCTGAATCTGCCTCATAACTTCAGCAGCAGGGCAGCCAGCCAGGGGCGGAGATCAGAGCAGAGAACGTGCTCTCTCCGCCCACAAACAATGTCACACTGGCTGCCTTCTCTTAACCCCTATGTGTGCCTGCCTGGCTGCACTGACTGAGTGAGAAGATGCTTGTGTCAGAGCTGGCACATAGGGGTTAAGAGAACGCAGCCAGCAGTGACTTTGTGGGTGGAGAGATTATGTTATCTCCTGCTCTGCTCTCCCAGCTGTATCTATGACAGCGTGAGTGGGCCCCCCTCTCTCCCCAGGGCCCCGGCATTTGCCCGGTGCGCCGGGTGCTGACGCCGGCCCTGGCACCACCATTCATTCTTTATAGGGCTGCTGGAAAACTCTGAGCGCCGCTCTCTGCAGCATTATAGGGAATACATGAAGAGTCAGTTGAACATACCCTCTATTGCTCCAAAAGTGCCTGGATCTGCTGATTTTACTGATATTCGCTGTTTCATGCAAATTCAAACAATTTTCAAAAGTACAAAACAAACTTTTCCGACTCAATTTCCCACACAGTTGAAGAATCAGAGCACAGACTAATGATGATGATGCTTTGCATGGCTCCACATGCTTATTAATAATGCCCTGTGGCAATTACATCATGCGGTCTCTCCTAGTTTAGCAAGATGATTATCATACCTTATACTGTGGTGGCCAGTATTTGGGTTATCAATGATCTTCAGGTCCCATTGGATCCCTTTAGAACACTTTGGATCCCAATGAGTATAGACTATACAGATCATTTCTTTCTCTCACTGTTGCCTTAAAAAAGCTACTTGTTCTACAAGTATTTTCTGAACAGTTTACAACTTTCCAATAATGCGATCTGCAACTAATTTGTTCGGTGCACATTAGATTTTGGCAGAAAATTTTCCAAAAATCGCAAATTTGAATTTCTTTTATTATTATTATTATTATTATACGTTTTTTATAGCGCCATTTATTCCATGGCGCTTTACATGTGAAAAGGGGTCAAATATAGACAAATACAATAAACATCAGAAAAAAACAAGGCACTAACATGTACAGAAGTAGAGAGGACCTTGCCCGCGAGGGCTCACAGTCTTGCAGATAGATGATAACTTGCTTTAACCCGACAGATCTAAATGATCTGAGCACCCCAAACAGAAGAAATAGGACATGAACATATTTTGTTACTGTTGTCTGAACACTACTGTAACCACAAAATGTTGTCATAGTTCTTTCCTGTAATGTGGGACAAAAAAGAGCGGACTTTGTATGTCATCTCTAACGATGTTTTTATGTCAGAGCTATTACAACTCGGTAATGAATGTGTTATTACCGAGGGATAAAGTGGTACATTTAGAAGAGTTTAGCATTACAATCACTTCCCACAGTAGATTTAAGGAAAGGAATTTGTGATTGCTCCACTCTTTATTGTAATTTGTATTTAGAATTTGTGCACATATCAAGTAATATGTCTAGCCATTTAATATGCTGAAATCCTCTGCGCCGTCATTATATTCCGTCCGATTGCACAGGTGTTTGTAACTTCTATATGAAAACAAAAACCAAGCAGGTATAAACTTTCTACATTAGAGCCCTAAAAACACCTTGTGCAAGAATAACCTGCTATGTCTTTCTGTATTATAGGGGGACCATCTGCAATAAGAATCCATAGTAATAGAGTGACACCTTTGTAATTTTTTGAAACCAGCATTATTTAATTAGTCTTTATTAGTCAGATAACATCTGAGTACAGTCCGGTTTCCGCCCACTCACAGAAAGGAGAAGATGGAGAAATAGTTTTCTCCATCTTCTCCTCATCCAAGAGAATCGGATCACACTATGCTGATACTCTGATCAGAGTTTGGTCAGAGTGTCATTTGCATAATCGGCCAGATTGTCTCAGATGAGAGGTTCTGTGGCCATCTGCACCTGTCTTTATGTCTTCCTCTTATGACTAGATGCACATTTTATAAATGCTCATGTGGTTTTACAAGTTGTGCATCATTCATACTTTCCTTTTTCCATGTGGAAATAAATGGACTATTTTTACCAATGTGTTGGATCCCATTTTCATTCATTTTGGGTTCTTGCCCATCATTTTTACCAGTGTTTTTCTGTGTAGCATCTACGGTACTTAAAAAAGTAAACATTTCTAGCTTTTGCCACTCAATAAATTGTATTGAATGGACCAGTCCATTTCTTTCATGGACTTATTGATTTGAATAGGCCAGTTTTATCAGTGACTTTTCCATGTTTTGGATTATTTTTCTGACACTCGCTTTGCAAAATAACATGGACATATGAATAGCCCTTATACAAAGCCAGGTAGGCTAGGGTTAAATCCTAGCAATACATGCTCTGACTATTTTCACCTGGCTGGCTCTGCATACAACCAAGTTCACCTTAGTCAGTCACCTGGGGGGAAGCTGACCAGAGTGGATTTGTGCTGGAGCTGAAGAGAGAGAGACAATCCATAATCTCGCTCTGAGAAGAGACTGCTCAGCCGTGTATTATTAGCCAGGGTCTGTGTTGTTCAGATAGTTCCTGGACAAGGCTAGTGATTTCTGTTTATGATTTTGTTTTGGTGGTTTTATTTGGTACTGTACAACCAGTGAAAAATAAATGTCACATTGAATCCAGTCCACAAGAATCCAGTGCCTGTATGAATGCTAACTACTGCCTACCTGAGAGCGTGAGACCCTACACCCCATAGACTATAATATCTGCCAAAACTATGTAGTTCCATTGTGTATTTTTCATCAGACCACAGTCTTATCATTGCAAAGTTGTGATTGCAAGGTGTCTCTACCTTTAGTAGATTTACTTAGGATATAGTCTGATGGGACATGTAAGATACTACAGAAGGGGACACGTTAACCCATTGACTTGCTTTTACCTGTGCCATTTTTATATCAATTATTTCTAATTAAATGTTTCCAAGCACAATAGCAGATTATACAGTATATCAACAGCTATAAAATGGTACAGAAATAAATATGAACAGAAAGTTAGTACAAGAAGTCAAAAGTGTGGACAATCCGTTACGTGCAAAGGTTTTTCTTATTCTTATTGGAACATACACATCGTAGATTTAGAGATTCAGACTGAAAGTATCAAAACCACGAAGGAACACATATAATAATAATTTTATTTATATAGCGCCAACATATTCCGCAGCGCTTTACAAATTATAGAGGGGACTTGTACAGACAATAGACATTACAGCATAACAGAAATACAGTTCAAAACAGATACCAGGAGGAGTGAGGGCCCTGCTCGCAAGCTTACAAACTATGAGGAAAAGGGGAGACACGAGAGGTGGATGGTAACAATTGCTTTAGTTATTCGGACCAGCTATAGTGTAAGGCTCAGGTGTTCATGTAAAGCTGCATGAACCAGTTACCTGCCTAAGTATGTAGCAGTACAGACACAGAGGGCTAATACTGCATAAAGTGTATGAGAACATGATGCGAGGAACCTTTTTTTTTTTTTATTATAAATAGGCCACACAGGGATCGTTAGGTTAATGCATTGAGGCGGTAGGCCAGTCTGAACAAATGAGTTTTTAGGGCACGCTTAAAACTGTGGGGATTGGGGATTAATCGTATTAACCTAGGTAGTGCATTCCAAAGAATCGGCGCAGCACGTGTAAAGTCTTGGAGACGGGAGTGGGAGGTTCTGATTATTGAGGATGCTAACCTGAGGTCATTAGCGGAGCGGAGGGCACGGGTAGGGTGGTAGACTGATACCAGGGAGGAGATGTAGGGTGGTGCTGAGCCATGGAGTGCTTTGTGGATGAGGGTAGTAGTTTTGTACTGGATTCTGGAGTGGATGGGTTGCCAGTGTAATGACTGGCACAGGGTAGAGGCATCGGTGTAACGGTTGGTGAGGAATATGATCCTGGCTGCAGCATTCAGGACAGATTGGAGCGGGGAGAGTTTTGCAAGAGGGAGACCGATTAGTAGAGAGTTACAATAGTCCAGACGAGAATGAATAAGTGAAACAGTCAGAGTTTTTGCAGAGTCGAAAGTAAGAAAAGGGCGAATTCTAGAAATGTTTTTGAGATGCAGGTAAGAAGAGCGAGCCAGTGATCGGATGTAGGGGGTGAATGAAAGGTCAGAATCAAGGATGACCCCAAGGCAGCGGGCATGTTGCTTTGGAGTAATGGTGGAACCGCACACGGAGATGGCAATGTCAGGCAAAGGTAGGTTAGTAGAGGGAGAGAACACGAGGAGTTCAGTTTTTGACAGGTTTAGTTTCAGATAGAGGGAGGACATGATGTTAGAGACAGCGGTAAGACAATCACTGGTGTTTTCTAAAAAGGTCGGTGTGATATCGGGAGCAGAAGTGTATAATTGGGTGTCGTCAGCATAGAGATGGTACTGGAAACCAAATCTACTGATTGTTTGTCCAATAGGGGCAGTATACAACGAGAAGAGTAGGGGGCCTAGGACTGATCCTTGAGGAACCCCAACAGTAAGGGGAAGGTGAGAGGAGGAGGAACCAGCAAAACATACAGTGAAGGATCGGTCAGAGAGATAGGAGGAGAACCAGGAGAGAACGGTGTCCTTGAGGCCGATGGAGCGGAGCATAGTGAGGAGGAGCTGATGATCCACAGTGTCGAATGCTGCAGAGAGATCCAAGAGAATTAGCATGGAGTAGTGACCATTAGATTTAGCTGTTAGTAGGTCATTAGAGACTTTAATGAGGGCAGTTTCAGTAGAGTGTAAAGAGCGGAAGCCAGATTGAAGAGGGTCGAGAAGAGAGTTATCTGAGAGATAGCGGGTAAGACGGGAGTGGACCACACATATGAAAACAAGGAGTAAAGAGTCATGTGAAACAAGCTAGAATATGTGTTAAACCTTAGATTACTCAAAGTGCCCCCTTTAGTGCTGATGAAATCTTTACACCCCCTTGGCGTTCTCTCAAACAGCTTCATTAGGCAATCTACTTCATTTGTATCCATCAGAAAGTGTTATTTATACTATTTATTATTAATTCAATGAATTTTCTATGCATTACTAATTTATGCACTAACTACTTTTTCCATATAGATCTGCCTCTGTCACTGGTGAAATTATCGTAAAAAAAAATACAGTATACAGTATATATTAGGAACCGTCACAATTTTTATGGAATTCATTCTTCCCCTATTCTGCTATTTTTTTCTGTACCTGCAACACTATATCAACTGGGGGTTGAGGGTGTTAGGGGGGATATTATGAAATGGTTTGAATATGGAGGGACAGTATGGAGTGGTGGGAGTGTGGGCAGCATGGGGTGCTGGGAGATTGGGGGCAGCATGTAGAGGTGGGAGTGAGGATTGAGTGTATGGAAAGGTGCGAGTGTGGGGGACACTGAAGATGGGGACAGCATGAGGAAGGACAGTGTTAAGGCCATGGATTGTAATGGGGGTTATAATGATACTTTTGTTTTAAAGAGCACTGTGTCAGGAAGTGTGGCAGAAGTCCAGAGAAGACATATGTCTACAGAGATGAGTTTTAGGTGTGAAATCTCATCATGACATCGTCTTTACATGGAGACAAAAGGGATGGGAACAGCTTCAATCATAAAAGATGTCCCCAATAAGGTATCTCAATGGAAATTATATTTGGTGATACGGCCTGCCTGTCATCACTAATGTGGTTTCTGTATGGGCCACAGCCTGATGATGGCTGGTGACAACAGCTCCCAGTGTCTCCTCACCATAATTAAATTGTAGTTGTAGATTCATGTGTACCTGACATTGATTACTGTATTAAGCTTGGCGATGTATTCATGTAGTGATGACAGTTCTGGTGAAGCATTCCTTTACTGATGGTGGTCCTGGTGCTGTATTCCTGTTCTGGTGCTGTGGAAGTTCTGGTGCTACCTCCATGTACTGATGGTGGTTCTGGTGCTACATTCATTTACTGACAGTGGTTCTGGTTATGTTTTCATTTACTAACAGTGGTTCTGGTGCTGCATTCATGTACTGATGGTGGTTTTGGTGTTGAATTCATGTATTGACAGTGGTTTTGAGGTTGCATTCATGTACTGATGGTGGTTCTGCTGATGGTTTCATGTACTGACGGTGGTTCTAATATGTTATACATGCAGCAATCCTTAACTGGTCAGATGATGTGCTACAGGGCTACATTAAGTCTCCAAAATCCTCAAAACTTGGAGTTTGAGATTATGTGAAGGATTTGAAGAGTTTCTGTACAGTTTCTGCTCCAATAACTTAGTAAAAATTTGGGTGTGTTGACATAGATTTTTTGCAGCAGAAACTCTCCAAATCCATTCTGGTGAGGTATTCGCGATAGTTCTGATGATATATTCTTGTAAGTATACCCCATAGGATTAGTTCAGAATTACAATATGGATCAAAAAATGTTGTTCACCCCAGATGTATAGGCATATAGTGGAACATCTCTTTTGTCTACATGTTTACATGTCTGGAGATTGGTGTCTTAAGAATGAAACAAAAAGAAGCACATTACTAAAAGCAATTATCTAGATCTGACACATTTAGCTGATTCCACATTGATTGTTATCACAGCGTAGTACATAACAGTATGTCCCACAAAGCAGTCAATATCACTTAAGTGCATGACGTACTGGTGTTTTGATGCATCATTCTATAGATATATTTACTTTCTATCCATAAATGACTAAGGTAAATGAAAAATCAGAGCATGTTGGAGCTAGATATTTTGCTTGCCATGGGCATTAATAAGGCATAGATAATGACAGATTGCAAATTATTATTATTATTATTATTATTATTATTTATTGTTATAGCGCCATTTATTCCATGGCGCTTTACATGTGAGGAGGGGTATACATAATGAAAACAAGTACAATAATCTTAAACAATACAAGTCATAACTGGTACAGGAGGAATGAGGACCCTGCCCGCGAGGGCTCACAATCTACAAGGGATGGGTGAGAATACAGTAGGTGAGGGTAGAGATGGTCATGCAGCGGTTTGGTCGATCGGTGGTAGCTGCAGGTTGTAGGCTTGTCTGAAGAGGTGGGTCTTCAGGTTCTTTTTGAAGGTTTCGATGGTAGGCGAGAGTCTGATGTGTTGTGGTAGAGAGTTCCAGAGTAGGGGTGATACGCGAGAGAAATCTTGTATACGATTGTGGGAAGAGGAGATAAGAGGGGAGTAGAGTAGGAGATCTTGTGAGGATCGGAGGTTGCGGGTAGGTAAGTACCGGGAGACGAGGTCACAGATGTATGGAGGAGACAGGTTGTGGATGGCTTTGTACGTCATGGTTAGGGTTTTGTAGTGGAGTCTCTGGGCAATGGGGAGCCAGTGAAGGGATTGACAGAGGGGAGAGGCCGGGGAATAGCGGGGGGACAGGTGGATTAGTCGGGCAGCAGAGTTTAGAATAGATTGGAGGGGTGCGAGAGTGTTAGCGGGGAGGCCACAGAGCAGGAGGTTGCAGTAGTCAAGGCGAGAGATGATGAGGGCATGGACTAGGGTTTTTGCAGATTCATGGTTGAGGAATGAACGGATTCGTGAAATATTTTTGAGTTGCAGTCGGCAGGAAGTGGAAAGGGCTTGGATATGTGGTTTGAAGGAGAGATCAGCGTCAAGGATTACCCCGAGGCAGCGAGCTTGTGGGACTGGGGAGAGTGGGCAGCCATTTACTGTAATTGATAGGTTCGTTGGGGGGGTCGCGTGAGATGGGGGAAAGATGATGAATTCTGTTTTGTCCATGTTAAGTTTCAAAAATCTAGCGGAGAAGAAGGATGAAATAGTGGACAGACATTGAGGGATTCTGGTTAGAAGGGAGGTGATATCTGGTCCAGAGATGTAGATCTGTGTGTCGTCAGCATAGAGGTGATACTGAAAGCCATGAGATTCTATGAGCTGTCCCAGGCCAAAGGTGTAAATGGAGAAGAGCAAGGGCCCAAGGACTGAACCTTGTGGGACTCCGACAGATAGAGGGCGAGGTGAGGAGGTGGTGTGTGAGTGGGAGACGCTGAATGTCCGGTCTGTTAGGTATGATGAGATCCAGGATAGGGCCAAGTCTGCGATGCCAAGGGATGAGAGGGTTTGTAATAATAGGGAATGGTCCACTGTGTCAAAGGCAGCCGACAGGTCGAGGAGGAGGAGGACAGAGTAGTGTCGCTTGCTCTTGGCGGTTAAGAGGTCATTGGTGACTTTAGTTAGGGCAGTTTCGGTGGAATGGTGTGACCGGAAGCCAGATTGTAGGCGGTCAAAGAGGGAGCAGGAAGAGAGATGGGAGGACAGTTCAAGGTAAACGTGTTGTTCCAGTAGTTTGGAGGCATAGGGGAGAAGTGATATAGGGCGATAGCTAGATACAGAGGATGGGTCAAGAGAGGGCTTTTTGAGGATAGGTGTGATGGAGGCATGTTTAAAGCTTGAGGGGAAAACACCAGTTGTTAGAGATAAGTTGAAGAGATGGGTTAGGGTTGGGATGAAGATTGTGGTGAGGTTTGGGATGAGGTGGGATGGGAGTGGGTCAAGTGCACAGGTGGTGAGATGTGATCTTGAGAGTAGAGTGGAGAGTTGATCTTCTGTAATGGTGGAGAAGTTGGTTTTGGAGGTGGAGGGCTGTGAAATCGGGAGGAAGAGCTCTGGGGGTTGTTGACCAAAACTGTCTCTAATGCTATCAATCTTCTGCTTGAAAAATGAGGCAAAGTCTTCAGCAGAGATAAGTGGGGAGGGAGGAGGTGCTGGGGGACGGAGGAGAGAATTGAAGGTGTTGAATAACTGTTTAGGGTTGTGAGAGAGGGAGGATTGTTGTGAATTTGCTTTTTGGCTCCCTCTAGTGGTTACTAGTTTTTTGACTCTGGTTTTTCTGTCTTTCCTTTTATCCGCACCTGGGTCGTTAGTTAGGGGCGTTGCTTTATAAGCTCCCTGGACACTCAGTTCTATGCCTGGCAACGTAGTTATCAGAGCTAATCTGCTGTACTCTTGTCTACTGATCCTGGTCCGGTTATTCAGCTAAGTCATTTACTTTGCTTTTTGCTATTTGTTTTTGGTTTTGTATTTTTGTCCAGCTTGTTCCTAATCTGTATCCTGACTTTTGCTGGAAGCTCTAGGGCGCTGGTGTTCTCCCCCCGGACCGTTAGACGGTTCGGGGGTTCTTGAATTTCCAGTGTGGATTTTTGATAGGGTTTTTTGTTGACCATATAAGTTACCTATCTATATTCTGCTATTAGTTAGCGGGCCTCTCTGTGCTAAACCTGGTTCATTTCTGTGTTTGTCATTTCCTCTTACCTCACCGTTATTATTTGTGGGGGGCTTCTATCCTGCTTTGGGGTCCCTTTCTCTGGAGGCAAGAGAGGTCTTTGTTTTCCTCTACTAGGGGTATTTAGATTCTCCGGCTGGCGCGAGTCATCTAGGATCAACGTAGGTATGACCCCCGGCTACTTCTAGTGTTGGCGTTAGGAGTAGATATATGGTCAACCCAGTTACCACTGCCCTATGAGCTGGATTTTTGTATCTTGCAGACTTCCACGTTCCTCTGAGACCCTCGCCATTGGGGTCATAACAGTTTGCCAGGCCTATATTAAATGTTTAATGCATTGCAAAAGAGGGATTATAAGAAAGAAGATTCTGAGTTTTTTTTTTTCTCCTCTCTCATTTTTTTTTTTTTTCTTCATCCCCTTTACCTCAGAGTGGCTTATGCTTGCTGCAGACATGAATGTCCAGACCTTGATTACAAGTGTGGACCAGCTGGCTACTCGTGTGCAGGGCATACAAGATTATGTTATCAGAAGTCCTGGGTCAGAACCTAAGATACCGATTCCTGAACTGTTTTCCGGAGACAGGTTTAAGTTTAGGAATTTCAAGAATAATTGTAAATTGTTTTTGTCCCTGAGACCCTGTTCATCTGGAGACTCCGCTCAGCAAGTAAAAATTGTTATTTCGTTCTTACGGGGTGACCCTCAAGATTGGGCTTTTTCGCTGGCGCCAGGAGATCCGGCATTGGCTGATATTGATGCGTTTTTTCTGGCGCTCGGTTTACTTTATGAGGAACCCAATCTTGAGATTCAGGCAGAAAAGGCCCTGCTGGCTATGTCTCAGGGGCAGGACGAGGCTGAAGTGTATTGCCAAAAATTTCGGAAATGGTCCGTGCTGACACATTGGAACGACTGTGCACTGGCCGCTAATTTTAGAAATGGTCTTTCTGATGCCATTAAAGATGTTATGGTGGGTTTTCCCATTCCCACAGGTCTGAATGATGCTATGGCACTGGCTATTCAAATTGACCGGCGATTGCGGGAGCGCAAGACCGCAAATTCCCTCATGGTGTTGTCTGAACAGACACCTAATTCGGTGCAATGTGATAGAAAAACCGCAAATTCCCTCATGGTGTTGTCTGAACAGACACCTGATTTAATGCAATGTGATAGAATCCTGACCAGAAATGAGCGGAAAATTCATAGACGCCGGAATGGCTTGTGCTACTACTGTGGTGATTCTACACATGTTATCTCAGCATGCTCTAAACGTATAGCTAAGGTTGTTGGTCCGGTCACCGCTGGAAATTTGCAACCTAAATTTATTCTGTCTGTAACTTTGATTTGCTCACTGTCGTCTTATCCTGTCATGGCGTTTGTAGATTCAGGTGCTGCCCTGAGTCTTATGGATCTGTCATTTGCTAAGCGCTGTGGTTTTACTCTTGAACCATTAGAAAATCCTATTCCTCTTAGGGGTATTGATGCTACGCCATTGGCAGCAAATAAACCGCAGTATTGGACACAGGTTACCATGTGCATGACTCCTGAACACCGCGAGGTGATACGTTTTCTTGTTTTACATAAAATGCATGATTTGGTTGTTTTAGGGCTGCCATGGTTACAGACCCATAATCCCGTCCTGGACTGGAAGGCTATGTCAGTTTCTAGTTGGGGCTGTCGTGGTATTCATGGGGATATCCTGCCTGTGTCTATTGCTTCTTCTACGCCTTCGGAAGTTCCGGAGTATTTGTCTGATTATCAGGATGTCTTTAGCGAGTCCAGGTCCAGTGCATTGCCTCCTCATAGGGACTGTGACTGTGCTATAGATTTGATTCCAGGCAGTAAATTTCCTAAGGGAAGACTCTTTAATCTGTCGGTACCTGAACATACCGCTATGCGTTCGTATATCAAGGAGTCTTTGGAGAAAGGACATATTCGTCCGTCTTCTTCCCCTCTTGGTGCAGGATTCTTTTTTGTGGCTAAAAAGGACGGATCTTTGAGGCCTTGTATTGATTATCGGCTTTTAAATAAGATCACTGTCAAATTTCAGTATCCTCTGCCGCTGTTGTCTGACTTGTTTGCCCGAATTAAAGGTGCCAAGTGGTTCACCAAGATAGACCTTCGTGGTGCGTACAACCTTGCGCGCATTAAGCAAGGTGATGAATGGAAAACCGCATTCAATACGCCCGAAGGTCATTTTGAGTACTTGGTGATGCCTTTTGGGCTCTCCAATGCGCCTTCAGTTTTTCAGTCCTTTATGCATGACATTTTCCGGAAGTATCTGGATAAATTTTTGATCGTTTATCTGGATGATATTTTGGTTTTTTCTGATGATTGGGACTCGCATGTGGAGCAGGTCAGGTTGGTCTTTAAAATTTTGCGTGAAAATTCTTTGTTTGTCAAAGGCTCAAAGTGTCTCTTTGGTGTACAGAAGGTTCCCTTTTTGGGGTTTATTTTTTCCCCTTCTGCTGTGGAGATGGACCCGGTCAAGGTCCGAGCTATTCTTGATTGGACTCAGCCCTCGTCAGTTAAGAGTCTTCAGAAGTTCTTGGGTTTCGCTAACTTCTACCGTCGTTTTATCGCTAATTTTTCTAGCGTTGTGAAACCTTTGACGGATATGACCAAGAAGGGCTCCGATGTAGCTAACTGGGCTCCTGCTGCCGTGGAGGCTTTCCAGGAGTTGAAACGCCGGTTTACTTCGGCGCCTGTTTTGTGCCAGCCCGATGTCTCACTTCCCTTTCAGGTTGAGGTGGATGCTTCGGAGATTGGAGCAGGGGCCGTTTTGTCGCAGAGAGGCCCTGGTTGCTCTGTTATGAAACCTTGTGCCTTTTTCTCTAGGAAGTTTTCGCCTGCCGAGCGAAATTATGATGTGGGCAATCGGGAGTTGTTGGCCATGAAGTGGGCATTTGAGGAGTGGCGTCATTGGCTCGAGGGTGCTAAACATCGTGTGGTGGTCTTGACTGATCACAAAAATCTGATGTATCTCGAGTCTGCTAAACGCCTTAATCCGAGACAGGCCCGCTGGTCATTGTTTTTCTCCCGCTTTGATTTTGTTGTCTCGTATTTACCAGGTTCAAAGAATGTGAAGGCCGATGCTCTTTCTAGGAGCTTTGTGCCTGATGCTCCTGGAGTCGCTGATCCTGTTGGTATTCTTAAGGATGGAGTTATCTTATCAGCTATTTCTCCGGATCTGCGACGTGTGTTGCAGAGATTTCAAGCTGATAGGCCTGAGTCTTGTCCACCTGACAGACTGTTTGTTCCGGATAAGTGGACCAGCAGAGTCATTTCCGAGGTTCATTCCTCGGTGTTGGCAGGTCACCCGGGAATTTTTGGCACCAGAGATCTGGTGGCCAGGTCCTTTTGGTGGCCTTCTTTGTCAAGGGATGTGCGGTCATTTGTGCAGTCCTGTGGGACTTGTGCTAGAGCTAAGCCTTGCTGTTCTCGTGCCAGCGGGTTGCTCTTGCCCTTGCCTGTCCCGAAGAGACCTTGGACACATATCTCCATGGATTTCATTTCTGATCTTCCGCTATCTCAGGGCATGTCTGTTATCTGGGTGATATGTGATCGCTTCTCCAAGATGGTCCATTTGGTTCCTTTGCCTAAGCTGCCTTCCTCTTCCGATCTGGTTCCTGTGTTTTTCCAGAACGTGGTTCGTTTGCACGGCATCCCTGAGAATATTGTGTCAGATAGAGGATCCCAGTTCGTTTCCAGGTTCTGGCGATCCTTTTGTAGTAGGATGGGCATTGATTTGTCGTTTTCCTCTGCTTTCCATCCTCAGACTAATGGACAGACGGAGCGAACCAATCAGACTTTGGAGGCTTATTTGAGGTGTTTTGTCTCTGCTGATCAGGACGATTGGGTGACATTCTTGCCGTTGGCTGAGTTTGCCCTTAATAATCGGGCTAGTTCCGCCACCTTGGTTTCGCCTTTTTTCTGCAACACTGGTTTCCATCCTCGCTTTTCTTCAGGTCATGTGGAGTCTTCTGACTGTCCTGGGGTGGATTCTGTGGTGGATAGGTTGCAGCGGATCTGGAATCATGTGGTGGACAACTTGAAGTTGTCACAGGAGAGGGCTCAGCGCTTTGCCAACCGCCGCCGCGGTGTGGGTCCCCGACTACGCGTTGGGGATTTGGTATGGCTTTCTTCCCGCTTTGTTCCTATGAAGGTCTCCTCTCCCAAATTTAAACCTCGTTTTATTGGTCCTTACAAGATATTGGAAATCCTTAATCCTGTATCTTTTCGTCTGGATCTTCCTGTGTCGTTTGCTATTCACAATGTATTTCATAGGTCCTTGTTGCGGCGGTACGTTGTGCCTGTAGTTCCTTCTGCTGAGCCTCCTGCTCCGGTGTTGGTTGAGGGCGAGTTGGAGTACGTGGTGGAGAAGATCTTGGATTCTCGCCTCTCCAGGCGAAGACTTCAGTACCTGGTCAAGTGGAAGGGCTATGGTCAGGAGGATAATTCCTGGGTGGTCGCCTCTGATGTTCATGCGGCCGATTTAGTTCGTGCCTTTCATGCCGCTCATCCTGATCGCCCTGGTGGTCGTGGTGAGGGTTCGGTGACCCCTCACTAAGGGGGGGGTACTGTTGTGAATTTGCTTTTTGGCTCCCTCTAGTGGTTACTAGTTTTTTGACTCTGGTTTTTCTGTCTTTCCTTTTATCCGCACCTGGGTCGTTAGTTAGGGGCGTTGCTTTATAAGCTCCCTGGACACTCAGTTCTATGCCTGGCAACGTAGTTATCAGAGCTAATCTGCTGTACTCTTGTCTACTGATCCTGGTCCGGTTATTCAGCTAAGTCATTTACTTTGCTTTTTGCTATTTGTTTTTGGTTTTGTATTTTTGTCCAGCTTGTTCCTAATCTGTATCCTGACTTTTGCTGGAAGCTCTAGGGCGCTGGTGTTCTCCCCCCGGACCGTTAGACGGTTCGGGGGTTCTTGAATTTCCAGTGTGGATTTTTGATAGGGTTTTTTGTTGACCATATAAGTTACCTTTCTATATTCTGCTATTAGTTAGCGGGCCTCTCTGTGCTAAACCTGGTTCATTTCTGTGTTTGTCATTTCCTCTTACCTCACCGTTATTATTTGTGGGGGGCTTCTATCCTGCTTTGGGGTCCCTTTCTCTGGAGGCAAGAGAGGTCTTTGTTTTCCTCTACTAGGGGTATTTAGATTCTCCGGCTGGCGCGAGTCATCTAGGATCAACGTAGGTATGACCCCCGGCTACTTCTAGTGTTGGCGTTAGGAGTAGATATATGGTCAACCCAGTTACCACTGCCCTATGAGCTGGATTTTTGTATCTTGCAGACTTCCACGTTCCTCTGAGACCCTCGCCATTGGGGTCATAACAGAGGATATGAGAGATGAGAAGTAGGTTTGTTTAGCTGTGGCAAGTGTGGTCTTGAAAGTAGTGAGGGACTGTTTGAATGCGATGAAGTGCTCGTTAGAGTGGGATCTTTTCCATCTGCGCTCAGCAGCTCTGGAAGCTCGCCTAAGTTCTTTGGTCAGGCTGGTGTGCCAGGGCTGTCTGTTGATTTTGCGAGCTTTGGTATGTGTAAGTGGGGCAGCAGATTCCAAAGCTACAGCTATTGTGGTATTATATAGAGCAGCAGCGTCATCCGCATTGTGTATGGAACTTATGCCTGTGAGGGGGAGGAGGGATTCAGAGAATGAATGTAGGTCAAGATGTTTAATATTTCTGCGAGGGTGTGAAAGTTTGTGGGGTGGGGATTGTAGACATGGAGTGGAGAGAGATGAGAATGTGAGAAAGTTGTGGTCAGAGAGAGGAAGAGGTGAGTTAGAGAGGTTAGATAGAGAGCAGAGGCGGGTGAAGATGAGGTCCAGTGTGTGACCGTCTTTGTGAGTGGCTGCAGAAGACCATTGAGTGAGGCTGAAGGAGGAAGTGAGAGATAGAAGTTTAGTGGCAGCTGAGAGGGAAGTGTCAATGGGTATGTTGAAGTCGCCCATGATGATAGTGGGGATGTCCGCAGAAAGGAAATGAAGTAGCCAGGTGGTGAAGTGGTCAAAGAAGATGGTGGCTGGCCCTGGGGGGCGGTAAATGACAGCCAGTTGGAGGTTGGTGGGGGAATAGATGCGCATAGAGTGCACCTCAAAGGAAGGGAGGGTAACAGAGGGTGGCAGTGGGATTGGAGTGAAGGAGCAGTTATCTGACAGGAGAAAACCAACTCCTCCGCCATGTTTGCTGCTGGGGCGGGGTGTGTGGGAAAGGTGGAAGCCACCGTAAGAGAGTGCAGCAGGGGAGACTGAGTCAGAGGGGGTGAGCCAGGTTTCGGTGATGGCAAGGAAGGAAAGTTTGGTAGAAACAAAGAGATCATGGATGTAGGAGAGCTTGTTGCAGACAGAGCGAGCGTTCCACAGAGCTCCCGTTAGTGGGACTGGGGAAGCGGGGGCTGGGTGAATGGGTATTAGGTTAGAGAGGTTACGGAAGTTTGTGCTAGAGCGTGGATGGGAGGTAGAAATGATTGTGGGAATATGGTGAGGAGGACCAGGATTTGGAGAGATATCACCAGCAGTAAGAAGGAGCAGAGAAAGTGTTAGCAGGTGGGAGCAGGAGAGGGCTTGAGGGGGCTGTCTGTGCTTGGAGACAGAGGATTGTATGTTAAGGAACAGTTTGGAGGAGGAGGTGAGATGGATGGGGAGGATTGAAGAGGAGATGAACATTTCCTTACTAGGTGTAGGGATCAGGGGAGGTAGCAGAAAGTGAAGGATTATAGGAGTGAAAGTGAAAACAAACAGAAACATTCTTTTCAAAGACTGTGGCCAGTTACCTTCAGTTCCCTTCAGGTTCAATTCAGGTTTTAATTCTACTGTAATCCACACTTTTAAGGACACACTTCTAAGGGATCACACTGCAGACTGAAGTCCATGCAGACTTATACTATGCAATATATGGCAAACTAAGTGCGTTCAGGTGTGAAGCAGAGAGGAGTGGTCTCTGCTCATCTTGGTCAGAGAATTAAGGGTGGACCAGATGCATACAATCAGGCCTGAGTAAACAAGGTCATAAATAACACAGGGTATGCTGGGGTTAGCTGAAAAGCATACCATGAGAATGCTAGGAGCAGAGGAAAGTCTGTGTGGAAAGCTGGGTGATGTAATTATGTGCACTTCATAGACAGACAGCGCAGGGAAGCTGGCTGGATAGACATACCATGAGAATGCTAGGAGCAGAGGAAAGTCTGTGTGGAAAGCTGGGTGATGTAATTATGTGCACTTCATAGACAGACAGCGCAGGGAAGCTGGCTGGATAGACATACCTGTTGGAAGAATAGAGATGCTTGTTAGAGTGCGATGGTGGCAGGTAGCAGGGCACAGTCTGTATACATCTTTCAGGTTTTAATTCTACTGTAATCCACACTTTTAAGGACACACTTCTAAGGGATCACACTGCAGACTGAAGTCCATGCAGACTTATACTATGCAATATATGGCAAACTAAGTGCGTTCAGGTGTGAAGCAGAGAGGAGTGGTCTCTGCTCATCTTGGTCAGAGAATTAAGGGTGGACCAGATGCATACAATCAGGCCTGAGTAAACAAGGTCATAAATAACACAGGGTATGCTGGGGTTAGCTGAAAAGCATACCATGAGAATGCTAGGAGCAGAGGAAAGTCTGTGTGGAAAGCTGGGTGATGTAATTATGTGCACTTCATAGACAGACAGCGCAGGGAAGCTGGCTGGATAGACATACCATGAGAATGCTAGGAGCAGAGGAAAGTCTGTGTGGAAAGCTGGGTGATGTAATTATGTGCACTTCATAGACAGACAGCGCAGGGAAGCTGGCTGGATAGACATACCTGTTGGAAGAATAGAGATGCTTGTTAGAGTGCGATGGTGGCAGGTAGCA
This sequence comes from Ranitomeya imitator, assembly GCF_032444005.1. Classification (NCBI taxonomy): domain Eukaryota; kingdom Metazoa; phylum Chordata; class Amphibia; order Anura; family Dendrobatidae; genus Ranitomeya; species Ranitomeya imitator. The sequence goes on along the minus strand of NC_091286.1, from coordinate 424,183,398 downwards.
GGGCACAGTCTGTATACATCTTTCAGGTTTTAATTCTACTGTAATCCACACTTTTAAGGACACACTTCTAAGGGATCACACTGCAAATCAGAATAGTACTACATAGTAAGGAAAGTATATACAGTACTGACCAAAAGTTTGGACACACCTTCTCATTTAAAGAATTTTCTGTATTTTCATGACTATGAAAATTGTACATTCACACTGAAGGCATCAAAACTATGAATTAACACATGTGGAATTATATACTTAACAAAAAAGTATGAAGCAACTGAAATTATGTCTTATATTCTAGGTTCTTCAAAGTAGCCACCTTTTGCTTTGATGACTGCTTTGCACACTCTTGATGAGCTTCAAGAGTTAGTCACCGGGAATGGTTTTCACTTCACAGGGGTGCCCTGTCAGGTTTAATCAGTGGGATTTATTGCCTTATAAATGGGGTTGGGGCCATAAGTTGTGTTGTGCAGAAATCTGGTGGATACACAGCTGATAGTCCTACTGAATAGACTGTTAGAATTTGTATTATGGCAAGAAAAAAACAGCTAAGTAAAGAAAAACGAGTGGCCATCATTACTTTAAGAAATGAAGGTCAGTCAGTCCGAAAAATTGGCCAAACTTTGAAAGTGTCTCCAAGTGCAGTGGCAAAAATGATCAAGCGCTACAAAGAAACTGGCTCACATGAGGACCGCCCTAGGTCCTCATAAGTTTATCCGAGTAACCAGCCTCAGAAATCGCAGGTTAACAGCAGCTCAGATTAGAGGCCAGGTCAATGCTACACAGAGTTCTACTGTAGCAGCAGACACATCTCTGCAACAAATGTTAAGAGGAGACTTTGTGCAGCAGGCCTTCTTGGTAAAATAGCTGCTAGGAAACCACAGCTAAGGACAGGCAACAAGCAGAAGAGACTTGTTTGGGCTAAAGAACACAAGGAATGGTCATTAGACCAGTGGAAATCTGTGCTTTGGTCTGATGAGTCCAAATTTGACCTCTTTGGTTCAAACCACCGTGTCTTTGTGCGATGCAGAAAAGGTGAACGGATGGACTCTACATGCCTGGTTCCCACCGTGAAGCATGGAGGAGGAGGTGTGATGGTGTGGGGGTGCTTTGCTGGTGACACTGTTGGGGATTTATTCAAAATTGAAGCATACTGAACCAGCATGGCTACCACAGCATCTTGCAGCGGCATGCTATTCCATCTGTTTTGCGTTTAGTTGGACCATCATTTATTTTTCAACAGAACAATTACCTCAAACACACCTCCAGGCTGTGTAAGGGCTATTTGACTGAGAAGCAGAGTGATGGGGTGCAACACCAGATGACCAAGCCTGCACAGTGAACAAACCTGAACCCAATCGAGATGGTTTGGGGTGAGCTGGACCGCAGAGTGAAGGCAAAAGGGCCAATAAGTGCTAAGCATCTCTGGGAACTCCTTCAAGATTGTTGGATGACCATTCCTGGTGACTACCTCTTGAAGCTCATCAAGAGAATGCCAAGAGTGTGCAAAGCAGTCATCAAAGCAAAAGGTGTAAACTTTGAAGAACCTAGAATATAAGACATATTTTCAGTTCTTTCACACTTTTTTGTTAAGTATATATTTCCACATGTGTTAACTCATAGTTTTGATGCCTTCAGTGTGAATGTACAATTTTCATAGTCATGAAAATACAAAAAATTCTTTAAATGAGAAGGTGTGTCCAAACGTTTGGTCTGTACTGTATGTGTGGCTCCCTAATATTTCTTGCTATGTCGTTTTTGGGTTATAATTGATGAATTGTGGTGGAAAATATTGTCAAAAATTAATTGAAGTGTTGTTTAATATGTATGGTAAAATGGTAAAAGAAAAAATCTCAATAGACAGGTTTTGTAAAAAGAAAACATAAACCATACCATGGGTATGAATGTGGGACTTGCCATCACGACCAGTAGCACCAGTGCAGCAGTACTGTCAAATGCAGACCACAATTGGCCTCCTTTGCCTATAGCAAGCATATTTTTGTGGAGGAAGCTAAGTGAAACAGAGAATACATGGCACATCACTCATCTCAGACACAGCAGGATGACGTTACCTCTGTCCGTGACACTGTAAGTTTAAGACCATGTTCCACAAAGAATGATCTGTCTGATCACTGATAAGTAAGAAAAACATATTTTGGACTTTTTAAATAAAAAAATACATGAAAGTTTGTCAGTGTGCTTTGTTATTAACTGTGCTGTTGGTTACTACCAATTAGCAAATAGATCAATGGCTGCACTCAACTGTACTAAAGCAAGGAAATGTGCGATACATGAAATGTGAATAGCTTAATGGCTTGTGAAATCTATGAAAAAACACATGAGATGCTTAGCACAAGATTTGGCCAAAAAATGTGAGCCCATCCACCAAATGTCAAGGTAATCTCAGATCGGATGGGTCCCTGACCTGACTGCCTAGTGTGAACACTTACCTCTGGCTAATAACATGGTAAAGCCTGCATTTATAGGAAGGTCGGAACCAATTGTGTTTGGATGTAATTAAAATCACAGCATGGTGAAGGGCGAGGCGTTCAAGTCAGAAAAAATAGTACATAGTAAATATAGGTAAACTGACTGAACAGCAATCTAGTCTGAACTGGTTCCGTAACCAAAAAAGACTTATATAACAAATAGATCAATGGCTGCTCTCAACTGTACTAAAGCAAGGAAATGTGCGATACATGAAATGTGAATAGCTTAATGGCTTGTGAAATCTTTACCATGTTATTAGCCAGAGGTAAGTGTTCACACTAGGCTGTCAGGTTAGGGACCCATCCGATCTGAGATTACCTTGACGTTTGGTGGATGGGCTCACATTTTTTGACCAAATCTTGTGCTAAGCATCTCATGTGTTTTTTCATAGATTTCACAAGCCATTTAGCTATTTACATTTCATGTATCGCACATTTCTTTGCTGTAGTACAGTTGAGTGCAGCCATTGATCTATTTGCTATGTAAGTCTTTTTTGGTTATGCACCAGTTCAGACTAGTGCATAACCAGCTGTGCTTTACAGCCGGCGCTCACAGTCAGTGCGGGAAGCTGACGGCGAGGGACGTGACAGACACCGGAATGTGAGTATGTAGTGTTTTTTTTTTTTACATTTACAATGGTAACCAGGGTAAATATCGGGTTACTAAGCGCAGGGCCGCGCTTAGTAACCCGATATTTACCCTGGTTACAAGTGAACACATCGCTGGATCGGCATCACACACGCCGATCCAGCGATGACAGCGGGTGATCCAGCGACGAAATAAAGTTCTGGCCTTCTAGCTCCGACCAGCAATGTCATAGCAGGATCCTGATCGCTGTTGCGTGTCAAACACAACGAGATCGCTATCCAGGACGCTGCAACGTCACGGATCACTATCGTTCGCGTTGTAAAGTTGCTCAGTGTGAAGGTACCTTTACTCTGCACTATTACAGCCTTTGAGAATGAAAGGTAGCATGTGGTCAATGGAACACCTGTTTCTGGATATCTAGCTCTTAACCCATTATCATGTAAATGACTACTGATGGTTTGTGTAGACATTGTTTAAGGCTTGGCATATGCCATCCAATCATAGTTGATTATAATGTTGGCAATCTGGGCAACTTCCTGGGGCCCAAGACTTTGGCAGCTCACACATCCCGACAAATAGCTCCCCAGGTGCTGCTGACAGAATGGCAGTGCAGAGCCAGGGAGCTCCTGTCGCCTCTGCTGTAATGTGTGAGCATGATGATGTCATCAATGGGCACCGGCATGATAATGCCATCGCGCGCCTGCATGTTTGCGCTGGCCAGTAGAAGTGGAGCCTCGGTGGACCATAGCTGATCGCCTAGGAATGGGAGCAAGATGAGTATGTATGTATGGTTTGTTTTGTTTTTTCATTAAAGGGAACCTGTCACCCCAAAATCAAAGGTGAGCTAAGCCCACCAGCATCAGGGGCTTATCTACAGCATTCTGTAATGCTGTAGATAAGCCCCTGATGTATCCTGAAAGATGAGAAAAAGAGGTTAGATTATACTCACCCAGGGGCGGTCCCGGTACGATGGGCGTCGCGATCTGGTCCGGGGCCTCCCATCTTCTTACGATGACGTCATCTTCTCACGTCATCTTATTCATGCTGCGGCTCCGACACAGGAATACTTTGTCTGCCCTGTTGAGGGCAGAGCAAAGTACTGCAGTGCGCAGGCGCCGGGCCTCTCTTAACTTTTTCCTGCCGCAGTGCGACTACAAGAAGAGGACATCATCGTAAGAAGATGGGAGGCCCCGGACTGGACCACGACGTCTATCGGACCAGACCACTACAGGACTGCCACTGGGTGAGTATAATCTAACCTCTTTTTCTCATCTTTCAGGATACATCGGGGGCTTATCTACAGCATTACAGAATGCTGTAGATAAGCCCCTGATGCTGGTAGGCTTAGCTCATCTTCGATTTTGGGGGTGACAGGTTCCCTTTAATATATGTATGGGATGTGAGGGTTCGTACTGTGTATAGGTTCTGTCTGTGTCTACTCCTGCCTAGATCTACATAGACATGCAGAACAATACAAAATTGTTTGAAACTGAGATGCACCCTAGTGCCCCCATAACAGCAGACCTTACCTTCTTTTTTATAGTTTACGTAGAGCCTTTAGTGTACAAGAGCCCACACTATTCAGGGGAATGCAGATGCTCCAGGGAAGTTTGTCTACCCTTGTAGTGAATGGGCACATTGGGCACATGAGTTCCACTGCAGCTCTCATGCTGTCAGGTAAGCATCACTTTATCCATATAATGCTCCTTCTCCTCTACCAAGGTGCTAACTAAATCTGCGTTTCGATATCTATAGCCTGCAGAGACTGAAAGTCTTAATAATATGGGTGGAGTTTTAAGTTTGTGAACTAATATTACCATTTAATCTATTATTACCTTTAATCATTTTATCATTCATCAGAAGCAAAGTAAAATGAATATCATGCAGAATTTCTAAATGGCTGTTACTGCCCCCTCAGTATAGGTTCATTATCAGTCTTATAACATTAGACTTGTTGCCATGGAGACTAGAAGAATGCATTGATTATGCCGCATATAGTAGAGGTCTGGATAGCAAACCTTTCTTTTACTTGAACTATATATCTAATTTACCAGTCTACGGCAGGCAGCATTTATTAGATATCGGTGAACTTCTAAAGTAATGGTTGGATGTACTTGCCCTCTTACAACAATTAGAAGAGATTGCAATTGTAACCTGCTTAACATGAATGTCAGACAGGGCATTTCCAGAGGGAGCAGGCTGCGATATAAGAAATAGTGGAGTTTGTATCTTACACGGAAATCAATAGTTTACCAAAACAACTCTAATCCAAATCTGAATGATCCTAAATTATGACTCAATTAGCTTTCTCATAGACTTTGCCTCCCCATGCCTAACTCACTCATGTACTCAATTACTGCACACGACCTTTCCCAGATATAATTGTACTCATGACAACCACAGAGCCTACTGTGGCTGCTTTTATCCTCCGGAGAACTGGAAAAAGTTCTGCAGAGCTGTGCTACAGACATGTCTGCAACATTAACCATTTCGGGACTGCTACAATGTGGCACTGCAAACCTGTTGCTAATTTATCTCCTTCTTTTATCTAATTCTCATGCTGCTGAATAGTTTTCCTGTAATTATCGCTTAATTGCAGTAAGCATCATGTTAAAACACAAGGATGTGATCTGAAAAGGGTTTCACTACAAGTCTGCAGTCTCTCTATGTGACTGCAGACTTGTGAATCCTCACATTGCCCGCGCTAAAAATGCTGTGAGGAATCTCCAGTGCCAGGAGCCACTGGCGTGTGACTGTAATTTTCTGACTTGCATACATTTGGTCATGTGCCATCTAGACGTAACGCAAGTGGCGGGAAGTAGGAAAATCGCATATTTGCTGTTACATGACCACCCGCTCCCAGCGCCAGCACTGGAGAATCCTCATAAGGCACAGTCATAGTGACAGCAGACTTGTACCCTAAGGCTGAACAACCCTAACCGGGGACAACAAGTAAAAAACCTAGTTTAATGACTTTTTTTTCTAGTTGTGATTTATACAAACTGTTCTAGCCATGATGGCTAGAACAGAGTTTTACTTTGGAGCAAATTCTGCCCCAAAATGTACATGAAACTTACTTGAAATAGTCTTTGAATAATCTTCATATTTATGTAAAACACCATTATGATGCACATGGTTCTGCTTTTTCTCCACATGGAAAGCAAAGTAAAATGTTAGTTCATCTTGAGGCATTTGAAAAACTGCTTTCAATTTGAAACTGCTAGATCAATTGAAGAAGGAAATATTTCCTCTACATAAAAACTGCATATAAAATGCACCACAACAGGTGTTTATCAGGCCATTACGGCTTTAGGGAGCAGGGTAAGTGCACACAGCATCTTCAGGCAGATTACACCATGAATAAGCCTTACAAAGCGCCACAAATGATCTTCATAAAAGGAATAGAATGCACAGCAATGTCAAAACGACATTGCTATGCACATGTTCCATCTTATGTCATGTCTATTAGCTGCTTCAGGGTTCGTAAACCTGAAGCAGTGAATAGAAGTGGCATGCTCAGTCTTCGGGAGACTTTCATTAAGGCTGGCATCGCACTTAACGTATTAAAAATCCGTACGATTCTCTCGGCCGAGAGTCGCACGCGTGTTATCCGTATGGTCATCCATGTGTAATCCGATGATGCGATTTCCTCGCATCTATGTATCCATATGACATCCATATGCAATCCGTATGCAATGCGATTTTAACATGAGATTTTACATACAGTTTTCTGACATTTACACATCGTTTTAAAACGAAATATTCTTCAAAACACACACACATATGCAGTATATGTATATATATATCTATATATATAGATATATATATATATATATATATATATATATCTATATATATATATATATATACATATATATATACTAGATTGTGGCCCGATTCTAACGCGTTGGGTATTCTAGAATATGCATGTCCCCGTAGTATATGGACAATGATGATTCCAGAATTCTCAGCAGACTGTGCCCGTCGCTGATTGGTCGAGGCAACCTTTATGATATCATCGTCGCCATGGCAACCATTATGACATCTACGTCGATACTGTGCCCGTCGCTGATTGGTCGAGGCGAATTCGCGGCAGACTGTGCCCGTCGCTGATTGGTCGAGGCAACCTTTATGACATCATCGTCGCCATGCTGTGCCCGTCGCTGATTGGTCGAGGCCACAAGGCCTCGACCAATCAGAGACGCGGGATTTCCAGGACAGACAGACAGACAGACAGACGGAAAAACCCTTAGACAATTATATATATAGATATATATATACAGCTCAGGCAAAAGTTAAGAGACCACTGCAAGATGTTCAGTTTGTCTGATGTTTCTCTTTATAGATTTGTTTTGAGTAAAATGTAAATTGTTCATCTACTATATAATTGTCTAAGAGTCACTTCTGTCTTTCTGTCTGTCCTTCTGTCTGTATGTCACGGATATTCATTGGTCGCGGCCTCTGTCTGTCATGGAATCCAAGTCGCTGATTGGTCGTGGCAAAACGCCCACGACCATTGCCATGACCAATCAGCGATTGCCACAGTCCGGCGGCAATATGGCTGCTCTTTCCTCCCCGCAGTCAGTGCCCGCTCCATACTCCCCTCCAGTCAGCCCTCACATAGGGTTAATGCCAGCGTTACCGGAACGCGGTGTAACGCACCCCGGTTACGCAGCTATTAACCCTGTGTGACCAACTTTTTACTATTGATGCTGCATATGCAGCATCAATAGTAAAAAGATCTAATGTTACAAATAAGAATAATAAAGAAAAAAAAGGTTATTCTCACCCTCTGACGTCGCGTCCTGTCCTCGGCAGTGCAAGCGGCAGGTTCCGGTGCTATGGATGCTATGCGAGAAGGACCTGCCATGACGTCACAGCCATGTGACCGCGGCGTCATCATACCAACCCTGGGACTGGAAGCTGCCGCGTGCACCGCACACAGGCGACAGGACTACAAGGGGCCCTCGGAAGGTGAGTATATGTTTATTTTTTATTTTTTAACCTGTTACATACGTGGCTGGGCAATATACTATATAGCTGGGCAATATACTACGTGACTGGCCAATATACTTCGTGACTGGGCAGTATACTATGTGTCTGTGCTGTATGCTACGTGGCTCTGTGCTGTATACTACGTCGCTGTGCAATATACTACGTGGCTACTATGTCACTGGGCAATATACTACATGACTGGGCAATATACTATGTGACTGGGCAATCTACTACGTGACTGGGCAATATACTATGTGGCTGGGCAATATACTATGTGGTTGGGCAATATACTACGTGGCTGGGCAATATACTACATAGCTGGGCAATATACTATGTGGCAGGGCAATATACTACGTGGCTGGGCAATATACTACGTGGCTGGGCAATATACTACGTGGTTGGGCAATATACTACGTGGCTGGCCAATATACTATGTGGGCTGTGCAATATACTATGTGGACATGCATATTCTAGAATACCCAATGCGTTAGAATCGGGCCACCATCTAGTTTTTTCTGTAAACTTCTGAGAACATGTCACTGAATTTCAAAGCAATAAATTTTGTATTTTTTTCTTAAAAAGTAAAATGGTCAGATTTAAACCTCCCCAGTGCTTTCAGACCTCAAATAATGCAAAGAAAACAAGTTCATAATCATTTAGAAACAACAATACTAATGTATGTAATTAATAAAATATTCTTTTTGGGGAAAAAATGGCGCAAGCTCCCCTGGCTAAAAACATCAGCTCCCAGTTGCCCCTGAAAAGGCACATCTCTAAGATGCGCCAATTCTGGCACTTAGCCTTGATCATCCCACTTGCCCTGTGGCGGTGGCAAGTGGGGTTATGGGGTTGATGTCATCTTTGTATTGTAAGGGGCCTATAAGACACCTATCCATTACTAATCCTATAGTTGTTACATGTTAAATAAAGACACAGCCAGAATAAAGTCTTTTAATGAAATAAAACACAACACAGTTTTCCCATTTTATTCTTACTCCTAATCCATGCGACACCTTCAATCTCCTGTCATAAAAATAAAAATAACAAACCAGCAATATACCCATACCTGTCTGTCATTTTGTCCCATGCAGTAATCCATGTCGGGGGGATATACTGTACAGTTTTCAACCAGGATGGTGCCAAGATGCGACCATCCTGGCTGAAAACTACTGGTGAATGAGGAGATGCTTGGAGCGGAGCTTCAGTGACTAGCGCTGACGTCACTAATGCTGCGCTACCTCACAACCTGACCTGCGCTAAAGTCTGGAGTATGGGAAAATGCCAGTAAGTGTGGTTTAATTAAGAATATTAAAGGAGTCTGTGTCTTTATTTCAATTGAAGAATTTTTTACTGGGTGTCTGTGTTTTCTTAACAATTTGACTATGGGGTTAGTAATAGGGGCATCTTATTGATGCTTCTCCATTACTAACCTCGGGGCTTGATGTCACAAAGGTGACATCAACCCTCACAACTATTACCCCACTTGCCACCGCTACAGGGCAAGTAGGAAGAGCGAGGCTAAGTGCCGGAATTGGCACATCTTAGAGATGCACCTTTTCTGGGGTGGCTGACTGCTGATGTTTTTAGCCGGGGGCAGTATCCATGGCCCCTTCCTAGGCTATTAATATCAACCAGCGGCTGTCTGCATAACCTTTGGTGGTTATTAATTATGGGGGGACCTCATGTCCTTTTTTGGGGCTCCCCCATTTTAATTGCCAGTAAAGGCTAAGTATACAGTTGTGAGCTGATATTCATAGCCTGGGAAGCTCCATGGGTATTGTCCCCTTCAAAGGCTATAAACAGCTGCCCCCAGTAATTTGCTTTCCCTCTGCTGGTTGTGAAAATTGAGCGGGAGCCCGCTCCCTTTTTTCCGTAAAGTAATCTATTATTAATTAAATATATGTCCAGTAATTTGCACACCACTGTACTTATTGTATTTGTCACTGACATCTATATATCTACCTATTTTATTTGTATTTACTGTATGTAATCCATCTCTTCTATTCTGTTGGCTAATGCAGTGATTTTACAGAAGCCGGCCAACAGAAGCTTTTCTTCTATCCATCTTTCTGTGCAATATAAGTACATATATATGTGTGTGTGTTACTGACATGTAAATATTCTGCTCTATATGGGTATACCTTGACGATTGGTGGAGCAGCTTAGTATACATTTTTTTTGCAAAAAAAAAGTATCAACTAAATACCCTGTTTTTTCCATCTTTTGACTAGCACTTGCTTATTACTGTGATTTTTTTACAACAGAGTATTTTTGACCTCACTGTGCTCTTTTGTGTCTTCTCTATGTATTCTATGTGTATACTTCTATTCTATGTATTCTATTCTAACCTGTCAGTGTGATTTTACTGTACACCGCACATGAATTACCAGCTTTTCAAAGGACACAGGTGCGTAAAAAACGGATAGCATTCACATGGTGCTAGTGCTGTGCATTTTTTTCTCGCATCCATTGACTTGCATTGGCGAGTCTTGTCCGAGATACACTGCAAATTACAGCATGTTGCGATTTTTTTTTTCTCAGTCCGATTTGAGTTGAGAAAAAAATTGCAGATGAGATGTAACTCACTGAATAACGATTTTTTTTTTATCGGATTGCACTCGTCCGTTTTTCTCGCATATGGGTACAAGCCCTTAGGGGCCTCTCTGATTTTCACAGTAAAGCTGGAGTCACACTAACTATTTTAAAATCGGCCCGATTTTGATGCAGGAGAGTCAGATGACTGTAATGCAAGTGTCATGTGGTGTCGTGTTTTTTGTGCAAGTACAATCCGATTTTTCACATCTAGCATCCGACTTACATTCAAATGCAGTGTGATTGCCATCCGACTGCAATGCGATTTTAACATGAGCTTTTACATAGAGCAATTCTGTATGTCATTTACACATCACATCATTTTCAAAGGAAGCATTCTTCAACATATATATATATATATATATATATATACAGTGCCTTGCAAAAGTATTCCGCTCCTTTGGACTTTTCAACCTTTTCCCACATATCATGTTTCAAACATAAAGATACCAAATGTAAATTTTTGGTGAAGAATCAACAAGTGGGACACAATTGTGAAGTTTATTGGTTATTTTAAATTTTTGTGGAAATTCAAAAACTGAAAAGTGAGGCGTGCAATGTTATTCAGCCCTTTTAACTTAATACTTTGTCACGCCACCTTTTGCTGCGATTACAGCTGCAAGTCACTTGGGGTATGTCTCTATCAGTTTTGTACATCGAGAGACTGAAATTCTTGCCCATTCTTCCTTGGCAAACAGCTGGAGCTCAGTGAGGTTTGATGGAGATCGTTTGTGAACAGCAGTTTTCAGCTCTTCCCACAGATTCTCGATTGGATTGAGGTCTGGACTTTGACTTGGCCATTCTAACACCTGGATACGTTTATGTGTGACCCATTCCATTGTAGATTTTGCTTTATGTTTGGGATCATTGTCTTGTTGGAAGAAAAATCTCCATCCCAGTCTCAGGTCTTTTGCACACTCCAACAGGTTTTCTTCAAGAATGGTCTTGTATTTGGCTCCATCCATCTTCCCATCAATTTTAAGCATCTTCCCTGTCCCTGCTGAAGAAAAGCAGGCCCAAACCATGATGCTGCCACCACCATGTTTGCAAGTGGGGATGGTTTGTTCAGCATGATGAGCTGTGTTACCTTTTCTCCAAACATATCATTTGGCATAGTTGCCAAAAAGTTTGATGTTGGTTTCATCTGACCAGAGCACCTTCTTTCACATGTTTGGTGTGTCTCCCAGGTGACTTGTTGCAAACTTTAAACAACACTTTTTATGGATATCTTTGAGAAATGGCTTTCTTATTGCCACTCTTCCATAAAGGCCAGATTTGTGCAGTGTACGACTGATTGTTGTCCTGTGGACAGACTGTCCCACCTCAGCTGTAGATCTCTGCAGTTCATCCAGAGTGATCATGGGCCTCTTGGCTGCATCTCTGATCAGTCTTCTCCTTGTTTGAGATGAAAGTTTAGAGGGACGGCCGGGTCTTGGTAGATTTGCAGTGGTATGATACTCCTTCCATTTCAATATGATCACTTGCACAGTGCTCCTTGGGATGTTTAAAGTTTTGGAAATCATTTTGTATCTAAATCCAGCTTTAAACTTCTCCACAACAGGATCACGGACCTGCCTGTTGTGTTCCTTGGTCTTCATGATGCTCTCTATGCTTCAAACAGAACCCTGAGACTATCACAGAGCATTTGCATTTATACGGAGACTTGATTACACACAAGTGGATTATATTTATCATCATTAGGCATTTAGGACAACATTGGATCATTCAGAGATCCACAATGAACTTCTGGAGGGAGTTTGCTGCACTGAAAGTAAAGGGGCCGGATAATATTGCAGTTTCAGTTTTTGAATTTCTACAAAAAATTTAAATAACCATTAAATTTCGTTCAACTTCACAATTGTGTTCCACTTATTGTTGATTCTTCACCAAAAATTTACATTTGGTATCTTTATGTTTCAAGCATGATATGTGGGAAAAGGTTGAAAAGTTCCAGGGAGCCGAATACTTTCGCAAGACTCTGTACATATGGAGCAAAAAATTTAAACAGCACAAATGTAAAAGTACTATGGGTGCAAGGCCCCTCAGCAAGGAGTCCCCCCTCCATGCAAAAGGATATACAGTAAGTTAAAAAAAAGAGGCAGCACTCCAGTATTTTCAAAAATACAAAAGGGACTTTAATAGCCCTGGTGGCATGATGACGTTTCAGCTACAACGAGAAAGACTGAGAGCTGATGTTTTTAACCTGGGGGAGCCAGTATCCATGGCCCCTTCCTAGGCTATTAATATCAGCCCACAGCTGTCTGCATAGCATTTGCTGGTTATTATAGAGGGACCCCACATCATTGTTTTGGGGATCCCCCATTTTAGTAGCCAGTAAAGGCTAATTATCCAGCTGTGTTATGATCTGGTGGCCTTGGAGCAGCATGAGACGTACTCTGGAGAAGGTGGTCCCTGTACTGACCGCAAACCCTGAACCTAGCAGCGCAACTAAAAGTAGCCGTGGGGGGTACCTAACACTCCCTAGACCCCTCGGCACAGCCTAAGATCTAACTACCCCTAAAGACAGAAACAGGAAACCTATCTTGCCTCAGAGAAAAGCCCCAAATGATAGATAGCCCCCCACAAATATTGACTGTGAGAGGAGAGGGAACAAACATACGCAGATATGAAATCAGATTTTAGCATAGGAGGCCATACTAGCTAAAAAGAAAGAATGGAACAGAGTACTATGCGGTCAGTATAAAAACACTAGAAAATATCCACCGCAGAAAATACGGATCACCACATCTGACTAAAGACATGGGGGATATATCTGCATCTCCAGAGAAATAGCTAGGCTGCAAAAAATCCTTCACAGACCAAGCTGGACAAAACAAAAACATGAAAATGCACAGAACTATAACGTCCACTGCAGGTGGACAGCAAAAACAAAGCCAGGACTTTTCTTTGTAGAAATACACAGCAAACTGGAGAGACCAGCAGGGAAGTGAATCCTTCAAGAACAATGGACAACTGGCACTGACTAAAGGATCCTGCAAAGCTATATACCCAGTCAGTCCTGCAATTAGTAGATACACATGTCCACTCCTGCAATCCAGGCACAACTGCATTACCCTCTACAACCACCGGAGGGAGCCCAAAAGCTGAATTCACAACACAGCTGTGAGCTGATATTAATAGCCTGGGAAGCTCCATGGGTATTATCCACCTTCCCAGGCTATAAACATCTGCCCCTAACCTTCGGCTTTACCTCTGCTGGTTAACAAAATTATGCGGGAGCCCACACCATTTGTTTCCCAAAAATTATCTTTTATTTATTAAATACATGTACAGTAAGCTGCACACACATTGTACTAATTGTATATGTCACAGACATCTATTTATCTACCTATTCTATTTGTATTTGCTGTATGTAATCCATTTATTCTATCCTGTCGGCTCCTGCAGTGATTTTACAGTACACGGCAGATGTATATATCTATGTAATATACAGCTCTAGCAAAAATTAAGAGACCACCACATCAAAACCCTGTCATGGGCAGCCCAATCTCCAGACCTGAACCCCATTGAAAACCTCTGGAATGTAATCACAAGGATGGTGGATAGTCACAAGCCATCAAACAAAGAAGAACTGCTTACATTTTTGCGCCAGAAGCAGTGGAAAGCATGCCAAGACGCATGAAAGCTGTGATTAAAAATCATGGTTATTCCACAAAATACTGATTTCTGAACTCTTCCTGAGTTAAAACATTTGTATTGTTGTTTCTAAATGTTTATGATCCTGTTTTCTTTGCATTATTTGAGGTTTGAAAGCACTGTTTTTCTTAAATTTTGACCATTTTTCTTTTTCAGAGAAAAAATACAAAATTTATTGCTTGGAAATTCAGAGACATGTTGTCAGAAGTTTATAGAATAAATGAACAATTTACATTTTACTCAAAAATATACTGTGAGGAAATGACTTGTGTCACAGGTAGGTGTCACTTTGTGTTCTCCCCAGATTGTGCATGGAGACGGATGAAGTCCATAGGTGTGCATGACAGTCACGGATTTCCGGTCCGGGTTTTCCATGTGGCTGAAAGTCACAGGTTTGTTTGTTAAAAACAAAACCCTACAGTAAGGGGTATTGGTGTGTCAGGTGTCAGGTGCAATGTCAGTGTCAGTCTGGTGTGTGCTGATGTGCAGAGCAGAGGCCTGCAGAACGCTGGCTGAGTGCATGGAGGCACAGGCCAGCGGAGCCAGCAGCTATGGCAGCTGAATAGCGTGGCACCCGCAGCGTCTACAGAGATGCAAGTTGTCCATGGTAACTGGTCTCAGATGTGGACAGTCCTGTACCCGGAGGTGTCGGAGGTGGATGTCCTGTGCCCGAAAGAGTAGGATGTGGACAGTCCTGTGCCCGGAGGTGGATGTCATAGTAACATAGTAACATAGTAACATAGTTAGTAAGGCCGAAAAAAGACATTTGTCCATCCAGTTCAGCCTATATTCCATCATAATAAATCCCCAGATCTACGTCCTTCTACAGAACCTAATAATTGTATGATACAATATTGTTCTGCTCCAGGAAGACATCCAGGCCTCTCTTGAACCCCTCGACTGAGTTCGCCATCACCACCTCCTCAGGCAAGCAATTCCAGATTCTCACTGCCCTAACAGTAAAGAATCCTCTTCTATGTTGGTGGAAAAACCTTCTCTCCTCCAGACGCAAAGAATGCCCCCTTGTGCCCGTCACCTTCCTTGGTATAAACAGATCCTCAGCGAGATATTTGTATTGTCCCCTTATATACTTATACATGGTTATTAGATCGCCCCTCAGTCGTCTTTTTTCTAGACTAAATAATCCTAATTTCGCTAATCTATCTGGGTATTGTAGTTCTCCCATCCCCTTTATTAATTTTGTTGCCCTCCTTTGTACTCTCTCTAGTTCCGTTATATCCTTCCTGAGCACCGGTGCCCAAAACTGGACACATGTCCTGTGCCCAAAAGAGGACTGGCATGTGTATCGATTGCAAAACAGGTGGATATGGTGCCCAGCTGCTATCCGGAAGATATCCTGGGCTGTGTATGGCTGTGTGAGTAAAGAGTCTGTGACACAGCGGTGCAGGACACCCACGGGAACGAGTCAGAGGAGGACTGGCGTGTGCAGTGTCTGCAACATGTGAAGCTGTGTTTGGAGACTGTAATATGGCATGCGGTCTCCCCACGGATACTAGACAAGGACAGGTCCGGCGTGTTTAGGGACTGCAATCTAAAAAGCCATATGATGTGCAGTACTATGAAACGGGCACTGAGACGAGATGCAACTGTGTGCATTGAACTTTGATGACGTGTACTATAAATGCAATGCACCTTTATGTGTGAAGTAACACATTTAAGACTTGTATTTGAACTTTGTGGGTCACTGCCTCTTCACTGCATACGGTGCTACCACTGTATTACGATACCTATAAAGAGAAAAATCAGACAAACTGAACATTTTGCAGCGGTCTTTTAATTTTTGCTTGAGCTGTATTAGAATTCAAGTCCATCTACTCACAACAAGCAGAGGCCTCCACAAGGATCTACTGTAGATTGGTATCAGTAACTTTAAACATTCACAACTACCAAAAGTGACTGCTACTACAATGACTACATGATTACATCTGTAATACATAGCGACTGCTTCCCTTAATGGGGGAGATCACAGAAACCTCAGATTGTTGTCTTTTAATTCTTGAATAACACAAAACAGCCGGAACAAATGCTGAGAGAGAATTCCAACACAATAAATGCCTGTGACATCATAAGGACAAATACATTGTGTAGGCTGACCGTCCAGAGCACAAAAAAGAATTCCAAGCACTATCTGACCATAATCCTTGTTGTTTGGACATACAAAAAATAAACAAAAATAAAACACTCTGTGAAAAATAAACACTTTTTTTAGAGCAAGCCTCAATAAATATCAATTATTTAGTAAACTTATGGGTACAACAACCTGTAAAATGTATGACATAATGTGCGATGTTATAAAAAGAATGCTGGTAAAATGGCTTTTTGAAACATTTCATTAATGAAATGCTAAGGTACAAGGAGTTGGAGTGCTTAGGTCACAGATTATTCGGTAATAAGCATGAGTCATTTGCATTTTGCCCTTGAAAACTCAATAAGTCAAAAGAATATCTAAACCCAGATATGTGTCATTATATAAATATTTTAAACATACACTAGCGCCCAAGGGATAGTGAGAAGGAAAATCTAAGAGCTGTGAACAGAGCCAAGGATCTTGTGTGGTGGCCGGCCCGTGAAAGGGAAAGAGGTATAATAAACAAATGGTTCTGTTGCACTTATAGATTGGAGGTAGCAAATAAGGTAAGACAGAGAGGGGACAGAATATTAAAAATAAATATAGCTATATATCTGTATTGTTGATCTCCACAGAATAACTTTTATAATTAATTGATCAAATAAAATAAGGATTCTACAAATAGTACAATACTTCCTATAGACACAAGTTGTTTGTAATATGCATACAGTAACTATGAATAGAATGCAATGGAATTTTCCACTATGCTCAGTAGAGGCCTATTAGTATAGTAAGCAGTACAATTCCTATTAGGGGGATGTTATTTGCGCTACCAGCTAGTTCATATTCAGATATGAAGGTCAAAGTTTAATGCTAATTAAAAACACACAGTTTAGTAGAACTAGTTCTTGATCCAAACCATGGATTCTTGGTAAGGAGTGTTGGGTATTGATTCCACTGTGTATGCTCCAGTGCATACTGCTGTCCATTTTGTAACAACGTAACAACGGTGTGACTCAGTGGGCTGTAAAATCCAGATCGGCAGGAAGAGCTGTTCAGCGGGAGTCTATTCTACTACATTATAATGCACAAGTCCCTTCTTGGTGAGTTGCTTCTAGCACACGTTGCTCTGGATGCCTCCATTCCCTGAAGAGCGGCCCCGTTCCCTGTGTACCGTACATCTGCTTCTCACGAATGTCCCTCTATCATGGTCCTCTCGCATTTTGTGGCTCTGGTCCTGCTCATTCAGTTCCGGCTTCATTTCTTTAGCTCCAGTCTTAGTCCCTCAGTCTTTAATAGGATTCGGTCACTCGATTCTTCACTAAGGTCTGGTCATTCTGTTCTTCTTCCGGATCTGGTTACTTGATCCTTCACTTGGGCTGGTCACTCAGTTCTGGTTCTGGTCTAGTCATGTGGTTCTCTACTCGGATTTGGTCGCTCAATTCTTCACTTGTATCTGGTCACTCGAAATGGCGGCTATAAGCCAACCTCACTTCACCACAAATCCGTCCTGCTAAAGGTTCAGGTGCTGACTTCACCAGTTCACTGCTTTCCTGGGCCTTGTATAATTACTAACTGCGACATTACTATCACCTGACCTGGTGTCTCATTTAATCTCTTCTCCTCAGGAACAATGCGCTTGGTCATATAGTTCCTGAAGATGCAATTCTTTCCACTTTCTCTTAGAGTCTTTGGCCAGTAGATGGTGGTGCTTACGTGTAGATGCCCTGCTATGCATTAATTGTGGAAATCTTCCATTTTTCTATCTCCTTACATTCCTCCCTTTGTTAAACTTGCTGGTCCTCATGCGAGAAAGAATCACTTCAGGCTCTATCTTGATGGCAGTGCCATCATTGCTAATATCCCCGCGCACTCCTGTGTATCTTGCATAATATATTGTCAGGTGAAATCATCTTCTGCGCATCTCCTAGTTGGGACACCAGCATTGGCATTCTCAGTTCAGCGAAGCCTCTTCTGGCTTGTCTCTTGCGAAGTACTCTGGCTGCCTGGTAATCCTCTGTTGGGTTCAGTAAGAATAAAAAAGGCATTTGTCCCGAATATATGGAATTTTGGGGAACTACATTGCCAGTTTAACCCGGTTATGATCCCGCCAGACATTGGAAGGGGCGGGGCCTATTGTGGCACGGGGATTCAATGGGGGCTGTTTAATTCCGCACATTCACATCCAGCATTATGAAGATCCATATTTCCTCCAGATGAACCGTGACAATTGGGAAACGCGTCGGGATGACACCAACACATGCCAAGTTATTTTGATTTATTGTTTGTAGAAATATGTGGCTGATTTATTACGCAAAAAGAATCATTTTAATATGCATCTGAAAAGTTATTATATGCTGTGGCTTTGGAAATTGTCAGCATTATTGAGGATGTCTCAGCTTATGGTGGGTCTCTTATATACATATTCTGCTTATTGTGGACCAAATTGCTATTTGATAAGTAATATTTTGAAAGCATGTAGGCTGTTGGTGTATTTCTTCATGTTATCTATAGGTGCCTTACAGGTTCCAAACAGGAAATATGTGTTATTTTTCTATCTGTTTTTCATTCCTGCTCTTTGTTATATTGTTTTCCCACCTATATTGATAGGGCGACTGTAGGAAAGAGAGGGACAGTCTATGGTGAGTAGGGGAGCCATAAAATTGTTCTTTAGGGTGCCAACCTCCACAGTCAGGCAGGCGTGAGTGATAGGCCTATTTTAGGGCCATGTCAGGCAACCTTTTTGGTCTGTTTTTTCTATTTTTACATTAGCCTACACAATTCCAGGAAGCAGGATACCCCAGCTCCACACCGAGAGGAGCCCTTTTTGGGACCTAATTTCACATTTTCAAACAGTATCAGCTACTCAGTTTGAGAAAGACCCGGAATTGGGTCGAAACGTCACTTTTTTTCTTATCCTGCTGTATGTGTACATATATTTGAATGTCAAACACATGTGAATAAATACACCACTTTGCAAGCTATAACCCGAGAGAGTGCGGCTGTATTCTCGCTTATTTGACTGGTATTGGGTTCTTCCCAAGTACAGCCTGCACCACCTGATTTGCTGAGTGTGCTCCATTCCCTTGAAACTACACCCAGGTGGACATGCTCATTCTGGTATCACAAGGGAACAGGGCAGAAAAAACTCAGAGTATAATCCAAAAATTAATAAATTAATACATTTTTATTGGAAAAATTAATTACATAAATTAAAACACCAATTTAAAACACAGAGACTACACAGTACAATAGAGGAGCAAGGTGACTGACAAATAACTGTGATTTGTAAATGGGCAATAAAATCCCAGGACTATATATAAGCCAGATCTATCTTTTATCCTGTCTTCTTCTGGTCTATTGACACTGATAATGCCCACAGATCCCAATCCACAGGGGTCAAGTTCACAGCATCCAGTCTCCTGAGGTTTTTCTGCATCACATAGACTCGTGCCACTTCTTTCTTGGGAGCCAGCCATAAGCTTGTTACACTGAAGTTAAGACATCTCACCAGCACATGTCACTTGCACCCTGTGGTCAGAGTGTGGGCTGCCAGCAGCCCCGGCATAACCTCTCTTGTCCTCTGGGGTTCAACCTGCACTTCCACTCCTTCCAAAGACGTTTGGGCCTGGACAGGCATAGTAAGCACTGTCTGACCCTGTGGCAATGTCATGATGATAGTAGTGGTAACCACCACTTTTTCCAGGATATGGGATGTGACTTGCGATCTCTGGATTTGACTGGCCTGGATTAACTGCTGGAATATTCTTCTACTAGGATGAAGTTGCTTCCTCGCCAGATGTCTGCCAGGAACTGTCCTACTTCTTTTAGGACTTTCACCCCCAATGTCACTACAGGTCCATCCCTGGTGGAGCCCTTCACCAGCACAATCCCCTTCTTTCCCATATTCTGTCCACAGACATGTATCTCCATCCATACCATTACTACTGGGAGTGACAACTGACTGGTGGTCATCAGTCGAATGGTTGGACCCCATCTTGATCAGGAAATGTTTGTGAAAGGCTGACAGAAATATACTTCCAGCATACTTCGCCAGACATGGATTACGGCGTGGGACAGAATGACAGACAGGTGATGGATACGATATGAGCATGGTTTAATTTAGAATCATTAAAGGAGTCCGTGTCATTCTTTCAATTAAAATGACTTTATTCTGGCTATGTACTTATTTACAATCTAACTATAGGTTTAGTAATGGATAGGTGACTTATACACGCCTCTCAATTACAAAGGCATGGTCCTGATGTCACCGGGAAATACAAAGGTGACATCAACCCCACCGATACAGGCCAAGTGGGAAGAGCCGGGCAAAGCGCCAGTATCAATGGCCCCTTACAAGCCTGAGAATACCAGACCCCAGCTTTCTGCTTTAGCAAGGCTGGTTGTCAAAAATGGGAGGGACTCCATGTTATTTTTTAAATTATTTCAATAATTAAAAAAAAACAGCATAGGGACCCTTTTTTTCTTGATAACCAACCTTGCTAACACTGACAGCTGAGGGTTGTAGCCACCAGCTGTTAGTTTTGACTGGCTGGTTATCAAAAATACAGGGGAACCCACATTGTTTTTATTTTATTATTATTTATTTAGAAAGCATGCTCCTGCTGACGAATAGTCCCATCAGCCACTCCTGCTCTCACTGTTGTTAGAGGCAGCAGGCGTAGATTGATGAGAATAGTAGTCCCATCAGCCAACACCAGTGACTGGAGGTAAAATTTATACCTCCAATCCCAGCTGCTGGTTCACGCTTTCATTTGATAGCATGGGAACTGCGGCTGTCTGACCGGCGGTAATGATTTTACCGCCGATCAGAAGCAGTGTTTGCTGAGCTGTCATGCACATGACAGTGTGGCAAACACTGGATGTTCAGGCCCCCCATTCAAGTGAATAGGGTCAAGGTTTGGGTTCGGGTACTGTTCTGGTAGCCGAATATGAACTTCGGCCGAACCTGCTGGACCTGAACATCCAAGGGTCCGCCCATCTCTGTTAATGAGTTGTAAGTGCAGCTGACGGGCACAACACTTACAGCTCTGCTTCATCTCTCCCTATTCCCCACCCGTTGCCTGCCTCCTGTCTCTGACAGGTCATTAAAACATGAGTGACCTATTGACTGTAAGCAGACAGCGGGTGGGGAATAAGCAGGGAAGCAGGAAAGCTCTTATTGCTGTGCTCACTTCATTGCACTTTCAGCTCATTAGCTTATAATTTCAACTACCGTATATACTCGAGTATAAGCCGACCCGAGTATAAGCCGAACCCCCTAATTTTGCCACAAAAAACTGGGAAAACTTATTGACTCGAGTATAAGCCCAGGGTGGGAAATGCAACAGCTACCGGTAAATGTCAAAAGTAAAAATAGATATCAATAAAAGTAAAATTAATTGAGACATCAGTAGGTTAAGTTTTTTTGAATATCCATATTGAATCAGGAGCCCCATATAATGCTCCATACAGTTCATGATGGGCCCCATAAGATGCTCCATATTAAAATATACCCCATATAATGCTGCACAAAGGTTAATAATGGCCCCATAAGATGCTCCATAGAAACATTTGCCCCATACAATGCTGCATAAAGGTTGATGGCCCCATAAGATGCACCACACATTAGGGGCCCAATGAGATGCTCCATACATTATGGCCCCATGAGATGCTCCACACATTATGGCCCCATACATTGTGGCCCCATGAGATGCTCCACACATTAGGGGCCCCATGAGATGCTCCACACATTATGCCCCATAAGATGCTCCATACATTGTGGCCCCATGAGATGCTCCACACATTATGCGCCATAAGATGCTCCTCATATATGCCCCATAGGATGCTCCATACATTTGCCCCATTTGCTGTTGCTGCGATTAAAATAAAAAAAATCACATACTTACCTCTCTTCGCTCAGACCCCGGCACTTGCGATAGTCACCTTCCACGTTCCATCGCTGCGCGCTGCTCTGTCTTCCATCCTCGGCACTGACTGTTCAGGCAGAGGGCGACGCGCACACTAATCGTGTTATCGCGCCCTCTGACCTGAACAGTCACAGCCAGAGGACGGAAGTCAGAGCAGCGTGCAGCGATGGAACGTGGAAGGTGAATATCGCGCAACGCTCCCCCTCCCCTGATATAATCACCTGCTCCCGGCGCGGTCCCTGGCAGCGTCTCACTCTCAGATGGTCTCCGGGAGCCGGCGGCATCTTCCTGTGTTCAGCGGTGCGTGCATATTCATTACTTCAATGAGCGGTACCACGTGACCGCTGAACACAGGAAGCGCTGCCCGGAGACCATGGGACATGCAGGGACAGCACCAGGAGCAGGTAAGTATATCACAGCCGCCGCTCCCCCTCACCCGCCGACCCCACACCGACATGAGTATAAGCCGAGAGGGTCACTTTCAGCCCAAAAAAGTGGGCTGAAAATCTCGGCTTATACTCGAGTATATACGGTATTTCTTTAAAACAGTACTACTGTACATACATCATAAAGTAAACACTGAGATTGCTTTATATATTGCTTAGGAAACACTGAGACTGTTGTATAAATGACATAGGAAACATTGAGACACTACTGTGTACATCACATGCAGTGCGGCCCATCGGCAATCTGCCTAAGGGCCGGACAAATTAATATTGCTGGTTGTAAACAGCCCATCACCTGGAGATTCCCCACCTCTAAAGTTGATACAACGTTTGCAAATAGGGACACACTAGCAAGGGCAATGCTGTACTGCTGTTACCTGTTTTAGGGAATACTTTCGTCACTATTATTCTGTATGCATACAAGTAATATTCAGTATTTTCCCTCTGTATGTCTATTAGAGCTATTGAGCTATTGAGTAGAATGCATTTAAAAGGTAATTTGTTTCCATATGTATCACCCAGTGGGAGATTAGGAAAAGTTACCATGGAGGAAGTATTACAGAGGCGGGTATAATAGCATTAAATGACACACTTTTTATTTCTACTTTGGGCAGAGAAATTAACATAAAAATCCTTTCTGGGATTTTCTTATTCATTTCCATAAAACTTTTTCTGCGTCAAACAGTGTGTATTACTCCCCTACCCACTCTTCATCAGAGCTTCTAGCTGTAGTCTGGGCTACAGTCCAGATAAGTGGATTATATCGTAAATAGCAAGCTTGTGTATTAGCTGTTTCTTTTTCAAGGCAATCTGAAATTCTATGAATCATGTTATTCTCTGTTCTATTTCAAGTAATTTAATTATTTATCACCATTTATTTATTAATTAACATATATTGTATTCAAACATAGCATGACCTGCTTTCATAAGAAATAAAGTCAATGTATGTAACCACTATATACAAACACAAATGTTATGCTTAAGACGTGGACTTGCAATTGGACAGGATGGACTGTCCTACCATTGTTATTCATGCAACACCTAAATAAGTGCTCCTCTCCTCCATTCATTGTCAGTGTATCCTGGCTACCAGTGAGTCCGAAAGCACAGCTCTAATGTTCATTGATGTCAATGGTCAATGTTGAGCAATTGCCTGCATTGCGAAAAAGTTGGCTTTTTTAGGGTTATATTGTGAAGGTTATTTGGTAAGAGGCCTGGAGGCTTGCTGTCAGTGTTTGAGCACACCTGTTCATGCAATTGTTGTCATTGTTCTTATTGGAAGAGTGTACTTTGTAGATTCAGACTGAAGGCAGCATAACCACAACAAAAAACATATGGAAGCAATGAGTAAAGCAACACATGTGAAATAAACCAATAATATGTGGCCCCTTTTACTCTGATAACAACTTTATAAACCTTTGACATTCTCTCAAGCTACTTCATCAGGTAGACATGTAGAATGGCTGTTCAACAGTATTGACGGAGTTCCCAAACCTCCGACAGACAGTATGATGGCCCCCAATGCCTCTCCACATGCAATATGATGCCCAAAAGAGCTCGCCACACAGTATGATGGCCCACATAGTCCCCCCAACACTCAGTGTAATGGCTTGCACAGTCCCTTACAAGGTATGATGGTCCCCACAGCGTCCCACACAGTATGATAATCCCCATAGACCCACACAGAGCGACAGGTCTCTCCCTGTTTATACGAAGAGACCTGGCAATCCAGGGCAGCAGGCAAGGGGAAGCCTCCGGGGACCCACCTGTCCGTAAAGCCTCTTGTTTGATTTGGTCTCTGTTTTTTTATTAAATGTATTTATTATTAAAATATGTTTCTCTTTGAAATGCAGCAGCATTTCAGAGTTAAACATATATGGCTGGATGGCTGGAATCATGCAGCCAGAGTCTGAGGCATGCTGCATGTATCAGCTGTAAGGTACCATTTTCAGTAGTTTTTTTATAATGGTGAAAAATATTGAGAATTCGTAAAAGAAAAACTGGTTTCTTTTACCATTTTTCTGATTTTTCTGATTTTTTGATTACTAATTTGCAACATATTTAATTGTAAAGAAAGATAAAGGGGGATTCACATTTTTAAGTTTATTTTTTATTTTTAAACTTTTTACTAAGATCATGCTCACCTATGAAATGCATCCTGTTGCTGGATTTCACAGAAGTAACAACAAATCAGCTATAAGGGGCTTCAGCAGGCCCTGGCTAACATGGCAACCCATTGGCGCCCTCCGTTATTGCCTTGTGGAGGGGCTGATGAGTCCCAATGAGTTAGAGATTAACCAGCGTAACTAAAGTAGGTGCAGGGGTTGCAATCGCACCCGGGCCCTAGAGACTAAGGGGGCCTATGGCTCACATGTCTATCTAACTTACAGTATTTGGTCTGTTCTTTGTGGAAACCCTATACTGCATATCTGATGTTTGTAAATGAGGGAGGAGAACTCTTCTAGTGACCATAAGGAGTGTTATATGGCACAGATATGCATCAGATATATAAGGTTTCCACAATGAACAGACCAAATAAGTTAGATAGACATGTGAGCCATAGGCATGTGGGGAGTAAAGATAGATAGCAAATGCTCATCTGCACAACCTTGGTAGGGTGGAGTGTGGGTTCCACAATACGCGTTTCGCATCAGTTTCTTTTGGAGGATACGTGTCTGTGCCATATAAGACTCCTTATGGACACTTATTTATTTGTGCATGCTTTAGGAGAGTTCTCCTCCCCCATTTACTTATCTCAGGAGATGACTTTATTGGTACATGCAAGCATCAAGTATTATGACAAGTGACATATAGGCATATCTTAGGTATTTCATGCATGATTTTTTAGGAGTAATATCTCTTTTGATAGATAGTTACCTTCATTACTTTTAAGGATAAATATACAGTATATTCCTAGACTATTGATATATGCAGATATATAATTCATCTAAGTATTGTGCATTGGTTTGGAATATACTAATAATTGGTGATAACATTCCACATGGGAATATAACTATTCTGCAGTCTGACATTTTCTACCATTTGTGCATTGTAATTACTTATATAAAGAGGGATTATTAGCTCTCCACTGACCTGGATGTGTGGGGTCTCTTTGCCACTTCCCTCTTTTTTATGAGATTTAAATATTGTTTGTATTTAATAACAGCATATATTTTACATGTATAGCTGCTTTTGCTTCCTTTTTCTTTTGAATTTTTTTTTTTTAATGTTCACAAGTAGTGCAAATATTGCACATTTTCTGCTGCGCTTTTGTGCAGAAAATCTGCTACGAAGCAAACTGGATGACATTTCATTAAAACTCATATTCACTGTCCATCTTAAGATGCTGTTGAATTGTGCTTTTTTGATGCGTTTTTCTTCTATGTGGGTTTCTGTGGGGAGTCTGAAAAAAATATGCAAAAAATAAATGCGTGTAAAAAAAATGCAGTTACCATATATACTCGAGTATAAGCCGAGATTTTCAGCCCATTTTTTGGGGCTGAAAGTCCCCCTCTCAGCTTATACTTGAGTCATACCCAGAGGTCGGCAGGGGAGGGGGAGCGGGGGCTGTCTAATTATACTCACCTGCTCCTGGTGCGGTCCATGCAGGTCCCTGGCTTCCCGGCACCCCAGCTTCTTCCTGTACTGAGCGGTCACATGGTACCGCTCATTACAGTAATGAATATGCGACTCCACCTCCCATAGGGGTGGAGCCGCATATTCATTACTGTAATGAGCAGTAACGGTGACCGCTCAATACAGGAAGAAGCTGCAATGCCGGGGAAGCAGGGACTGCACCGCACCAGGAGCAGGTCAGTATAATGGGGAAGGGAGCGCTGCGCGATATTCACCTGCTCCCCGTTCCGGTGCCACTCCGTCTTCAGCGTCTTCTGCAGTGATGCTCAGGTCAGAGGGCGCAGTAACGTGGTTAGTGCGCGCCCTCTGCCTGAACGTCAGTGCAGAAGACGCTGAAGATGCAGCGGCGCCGGAACGAAGTCAGGTGAATATTGAAAGTGCCGGGGGCCTGAGCGACGGAGAGGTGAGTATGTGATTTTTTTTGTAACACAGCAACAGCAAATTGGGCAAGTGTCTGCATGGAGCATCTTATGGGGCCATAACATTTGTGCAGCACTATATAGCGCAAGTGTCTGTATGGTGCCATAACGTTTGTGCAGTACTATATGGGGCAAATATCTTTATGGAGCATCTTATGGGGCCATAATTAACGTTTGTGGAGCATTATATGGGGCAAATGTCTGTATGGAGCATCTTATGAGGCTATAACGTTTGTGCAGCACTATATGGGGCAAGTGTCTGTATGGAACCATAATGTTTGTGCAGCACTATATGGGGCAAGTGTCGGTATGGGGCCATAACGTTTGTGCAGTACTATATGGGGCAAATGTCTGTATGGAGTATCTTATGAGGCCATAATGTTTGTGCAGCACTATATGGGGCAAGTGTCTGTATGGGGCCATAACGTTTGTGCAGCACTATATGGGGCAAGTGTCTATATGGGGCCATAACGTTTTTGCAGCACTATATGGGGCAAGTGTCTGTATGGAGCCATAATGTTTGTGCAGCACTATATGGGGCAAGTGTCTGTATGGGGCCATAACGTTTGTGCAGCACTATATGGGGCAAGTGTCTGTATGGGGCCATAACGTTTGTGCAGCACTATATGGGGCAAGTGTCTGTATGGTGCCATAATATATGTGCAGCACTATATGGGGCAAGTGTCTGTATGGAGCATCTTATGGGGCCATAATCATCGTTTGTGCAGCACTGTATGGGGCAAATGTCTGTATGGAGCATCTTATGGGGCCACAAGATGGTGGCCCGATTCTAACGCATCGGGTAGTCTAGAATATGCATGTCCACGTAGTATATTGCCCAGCCACATAGTATATTGCCCATCCACATACTATATTGCCCAGCCACGTAGTATATTGCCCAGCCATGTAGTATATTGCACAGCCACGTAGTATATTGCCCAGTGACGTAGTATATT
Source organism: Ranitomeya imitator (assembly GCF_032444005.1). NCBI lineage: Eukaryota > Metazoa > Chordata > Amphibia > Anura > Dendrobatidae > Ranitomeya > Ranitomeya imitator. Next base: position 424,155,606 of record NC_091286.1, on the reverse strand, counting down.
GCCCTGTGACGTAGTATATTGCCCAGCCACATAGTATATTGCCATGTCACGTAATATATTGCCCAGTGACGTAGTATATTGCCCAGCCACGTAGTATATTGCCCAGTGACATAGTATATTGCACAGTGGCGTAGTATACAGCACAGAGCCACGTAGTATATTGCACAGTGACGTAGTATATTGCACAGTGACGTAGTATACAGCACAGAGCCATGTAAAATATTGCCCAGCCACGTAGTATATTGCTCAGTCATGTAGTATATTGCCCAGTGGCGTAGTATATTGCCCAGTGACGTAGTATATTGCCCAGCCACGTAGTATATTGCCCAGCTACGTAGTATACAGCACAGAGCCACATAGTATATTGCACAGCGACGTAGTATATTGCCCAGTCACGTAGTATATTGCCCAGTGACATAGTATATTGCCCAGTGACGTAGTATATTGCCCAGTGAAGTAGGATATTGCCCAACCACGTAGTATATTGCCCAGCTACATAGTATACAGCACAGAGCCATGTAGTATATTGCACAGTGACATAGTATAATGCACAGCGACGTAGTATACAGCACAGAGCCACGTAGTATATTGCCCAGCCACGTAGTATATTGCCCAGTCACGTAGTATATTGCCCAGCCATGTAGTATATTGCTCTGTCACGTAGTATATTGCACAGTGACGTAGTATATTGCCCAGTGACGTAGTATACAGCACAGAGCCACGTAATATATTGCCCAGCCACGTAGTATATTGCTCAGTCACATAGTATATTGCCCAGTGGCGTAGTATATTGCCCAGTGACGTGGTATATTGCCCAGCCACGTAGTATATTGCCCAGCTACGTAGTATACAGCACAGAGCCACATAGTATATTGCACAGCGACATAGTATATTGCCCAGTCACATAGTATATTGCCCAGTGACGTAGTATACAGCACAGAGCCACGTAATATATTGCCCAGCCACGTAGTATATTGCTCAGTCACATAGTATATTGCCCACTGACGTAGTATATTGCCCAGTGACGTAGTATATTGCCCAGCCACGTAGTATATTGCCCAGTGACGTAGTATATTGCCCAGTGACGTAGTATGTTGCCCAGCCACGTAGTATATTGCCCAGCTACTTAGTATACAGCACAGAGCCACGTAGTATATTGCACAGTGACGTAGTATATTGCCCAGTCACGTAGTATATTGCCCAGTCACTTAGTATATTGCACAGAGACGTAGTATATTGCCCAGTGACGTAGTATACAGCACAGAGCCACGTAATATATTGCTCAGCCATGTAGTATATTGCCCAGTCACGTAGTATACTGCCCAGTGACGTAGTATATTGCTCAGTCACATAGTATATTGCCCAGTGGCGTAGTATATTGCCCAGTGACGTGGTATATTGCCCAGCCACGTAGTATATTGCCCAGCTACGTAGTATACAGCACAGAGCCACATAGTATATTGCACAGCGACATAGTATATTGCCCAGTCAAGTAGTATATTGCCCACTGACGTAGTATATTGCCAAGTGACGTAGTATATTGCCCAGTCATGTAGTATATTGCCCAGTGACGTAGTATATTGCCCAGTGACGTAGTATATTGCCCAGTGATGTAGTATATTTCCCAGTGAAGTAGTATATTGCCCAACCACGTAGTATATTGCCCAGCTACATAGTATACAGCACAGAGCCAAGTAGTATATTTCACAGTGATATAGTATAATGCACAGCGACGTAGTATACAGCACAGAGCCACGTAGTATATTGCCCAGTCACGTGGTATATTGCCCAGCCATGTAGTATATTGCTCAGTCACGTAGTATATTGCACAGTGACGTAGTATATTGCCCAGTGATGTAGTATACAGCACAGAGCCACGTAATATATTGCCCAGCCACGTAGTATATTGCTCAGTCACGTAGTATATTGCCCAGTGGCATAGTATATTGCCCAGTGACGTAGTATATTGCCCAATCACGTAGTATATTGCCCAGCTACGTAGTATTCAGCACAGAGCCACATAGTATATTGCACAGCGACGGAGTATATTGCACAGCGACGGAGTATATTGCCCAGTGACGTAGTATATTGCCCAGTCACGTAGTATATTGCCCAGTGACATATTATATTGCCCAGTGATGTAGTATATTGCCCAGTGACATAGTATATTGCCCAGTGACGTAGCATTTTGCCCAGCCACGTAGTATATTGCTCAGTCACGTAGTATATTGCCCAGTGACATAGTATATTGCCCAGTCACGTAGTATATTGCCCAGTGACGTAGTATATTGCCCAGTGATGTAGTATATTGCCCAGTGATGTAGTATATTGCCCAGTGACGTAGTATATTGCCCAGTGACGTAGTATTTTGCCCAGCCACGTAGTATATTGCCCAGCTACGTAGTATACAGCACAGAGCCACGTAGTATATTGCACAGCGACGTAGTATATTGCCCAGCCACGTAGTATATTGCCCAGTGACATAGTATATTGCCCAGTGACGTAGTATGTTGCCCAGCCACGTAGTATATTGCCCAGCTACTTAGTATACAGCACAGAGCCACGTAGTATATTGCACAGTGACGTAGTATATTGCCCAGTCACGTAGTATATTGCCCAGTCACTTAGTATATTGCACAGAGACGTAGTATATTGCCCAGTGACATAGTATATTGCCCAGTGACGTAGTATGTTGCCCAGCCACGTAGTATATTGCCCAGCTACTTAGTATACAGCACAGAGCCACGTAGTATATTGCACAGCGACGTAGTATATTGCCCAGCCACGTAGTATATTGCCCAGTGACATAGTATATTGCCCAGTGACGTAGTATGTTGCCCAGCCACGTAGTATATTGCCCAGCTACTTAGTATACAGCACAGAGCCACGTAGTATATTGCACAGTGACGTAGTATATTGCCCAGTCACGTAGTATATTGCCCAGTCACTTAGTATATTGCACAGAGACGTAGTATATTGCCCAGTGACGTAGTATACAGCACAGAGCCACGTAATATATTGCTCAGCCATGTAGTATTTTGCCCAGTCACGTAGTATACTGCCCAGTGACGTAGTATATTGCCCAGTGACGTAGTATATTGCCCAACCACATAGTATATTGCCCAGTGATGTAGTATACAGCACAGAGCCACGTAATATATTGCTCAGTCGCGTAGTATATTGCCCAGTGATGTAGTATATTGCCCAGTGACGTAGTATATTGCCCAGCCACGTAGTATATTGCCCAGCCACGTAGTATATTGCCCAGCTACGTAGTACACAGCACAGAGCCACGTAGTATATTGCACAGCAACGTAGTATATTGCCCAGTGACGTAGTATATTGTCCAGTGACGTAGTATATTGCACAGTGACGTAGTATATTGCCCAGCCACGTAGTATATTGCCCAGCTGTGTAGTATACAGCACAGAGTCACGTAGTATATTGCACACCAACGTAGTATATTGCCCAGTCACGTAGTATATTGCCCAGTCATGTAGTATATTGCACAGCGACGTAGTATATTGCCCAGTGACGTAGTATACAGCACAGAGCCACGTAATATATTGCTGAGCCACGTAGTATATTGCCCAGTCACGTAGTATATTGCCCAGTGACATAGTATATTGCCCAGTGACGTAGTATATTGCCCAGCCATGTAGTATATTGCCCAGATACCTAGTATACAGCACAGAGCCACGTAGTATATAGCACAGTGACGTAGTATGTTGCCCAGCCACGTATGTCACAGGTTAAAAAATAAAAAATAAACATACTCACCTTCGGATCCGAGGGCCCATTGTAGTTGTAACATACTCACCTTCGGATCTGGTGCAGGCGATGAGCGCGCGGCTGCCACCATCTTCCGTTCCCAGGATGCATTGCAAAATTACCCAGATGACTTAGCGGTCTCGCGAGGCCGCTAAGTCTTATGGGTAATTTCGCAGTGCATCGCCAGGAACGGAAGATAGCGGCCGTCGTGAGGGGCTCGGCGGACAACGGAGGGTGAGTATAGTAGGTTTTTTGTTTTTTTATTTTTTTTAACATTGGATTTTTTACTATTGATGCCGCATAGGCAGCATCAATAGTAAAAAGTTGAGGACACACAGGGTTAATAGCAGCGGTAACGGAGTGCGTTACCCACGGCATAACATGGTCCGTTTCCGCCGGCATTAACCCTGTGTTAGCAGTGACCGGAAGGGAGTATACGGGCGCCGGGCAGTGACTGCGGGGAGTAAGGAGCGGCCATTTTCTTCCGGACTGTACACGTCGCTGATTGGTCGTGACCAATGAATATCCGTGACAGACAGACAAACAGAAGGACAGACGGAAGTGACCCTTAGACTATTATATAGTAGATAATCAACATTTGTGCAGCATTATATTGGGCAAATGTGTCTATGCAGCATCTTATGGGGCCATTATTAACCTTTATGCAGGATTATATGGGCATATTTTAATATGGAGCATCTTATGGGGCCATCATAAACTTTATGGAGCATTATATGGGGCTCCTGATTCAATATGGATATTCAAAAACACTTAACCTACTGATGTCTCAATTAATTTTACTTTTATTGGTATCTATTTTTATTTTTGACATTTACCGGTAGCTGCTGCATTTCCCACCCTAGGCTTATACTCGAGTCATTAAGTTTTGCAAGTTTTTTGTGGCAAAATTAGGGAGGTCGGCTTATACTCGGGTCGGCTTATACTCGAGTATGTACGGTATGTTTTTTTAGTGCAAATTGAAAGCTTTTCTGTATTAAATAACAAATTAAAAATTCTGATTCAAATCTACACAAATACATATGAAATATATGGATGGAAAAATGTTTAAATAATAAAAATCAGACAAGATTGTTATTCAGTATTATTGTGATGCAGGTAGCTTGTGGATAAAACTCAGAAGATAAAGTGAATTTATGCAACGTGTAAATACAACCTTAATCTCTGGCTTGTTGAAATTGACATATTGAAATCCAACAGTCTTATCCTTTTGTTCTTTGATCTGCTGTTGTGGGAGGGGACAGAGGCTTCCATATTCATTATCTGCAGGTCTGACTGACATTTATTTATTGAGTAAGGCCTACAGCAGCACTTATGCTTTTTGAGTTTCTCAGCACAGTGCTTATTTAATGTATTGTAGATGAGACCTCTTTCACCACAACCATGGTTAGCTACTGTCACTTGTCATTGTGTCTACACAATACCTCAGGTGATTTTTTTATTCCATCTACACCCATGTTCTGAAAGACATATGACCCCTAAGGGAAATGACATTATTGTTATGTAATGTTACAACGGCCTTTTCAGCATTTTCCCATAGACAATGAACAGAGCAGATGTCCCTATGTTTGATTACACTCTAGTCATACTGGTAAAGCCCCCTATTCGGGATCTCTGGGGATCCCAGTGATCAATATGTTATCCTATTGATAAGCGACAACTTAAACACTTGGTAGAAGCTCTTTAATCTTAAAGGGAACCGGTCATCTGATTCATGCTTCTCGAACCACAGCCAGCATGAATAGGACATCGGCTTTGCTGTTGTAGCCGTGCTTAAGAGAAAATATACTATCAGTCAAAACATAGAGTGCTATGAAAAGCTGGCCAGAAACTATGTGTCTCAGCTGTCCAGTCTGAGTCAGGTGTCCAGCGGCTTGTACCTACCCCACTCTCAGCGGCGGATTTCCCATAAGGCTAACCTAGGACATAGACTAGGCGCAGAATAGGGGTGCAAATATATAGAAGAAACATCCAAATATTGTCAAATGTTTCAGTATTATTTTGAAAAGGCCATGTAAAATGCTGTTTTTTAAATTTACATCCATCTAATATATAATTGCCTAGAATACTACTTCCTGCAATTTGTGCCAACTTCCGTGGCTTTGTCCGGAGCTAATGTCCGGAGCTAATGTCCGGAGCTAATGTCCGGAGATAAGTGACGTCAACAGTGTCCAGTGTCTGATTCGTTGCCACGTGCTGTGAGCGACCAATCAGAAACGTGCCGTACTGTGACACACTCCGCCCGCCATTTTGGTGTGATTTTTGAATTTTTACCTCACAGCAAGTTTCTACTGCGTGGAGGCGGGCCCAGTGACGTTGCTCTTCAAGCTCCTGCCGAATTTCGTCAAAAAAAATGATAATACCATTTACCAAAACTATATATATTTAGTTGTGAAGTGGTTCAGTGACATTTTCACACCAATTTTGAACTTTTGTTTGGTGTTTTCTCCATATACTGCCTATTATTTTTGTTCTTTCTTACTATTATTTATTAATTGTATTATTCTTACATTTGAATAAATAAAGTATATATGGATTCTAGACTCCCGATTCTTTAGAATCGGGCTGCCATCTAGTCTAATATATAATTGCCTAGAATACTACTTCCTGCAATTTGTGCCAACTTCCGTGGCTTTGTCCGGAGCTAATGTCCGGAGCTAATGTCCGAAGCTAATGTCCGGAGCTAATGTCCGGAGATTAATTGCCTAGAATACTACTTCCTGCAATTTGTGCCAACTTCCGTGGCTTTGTCCGGAGCTAATGTCCGGAGCTAATGTCCGGAGCTAATGTGCGGAGATAATGTCCGGAGCTAATGTCCGGAGCTAATGTCCGGAGCTAATGTCCGGAGCTAATGTCCGGAGATAAGTGACGTCAACAGTGTCCAGTGTCTGATTGGTTGCCGCCTGCTGCGAGCGACCAATCAGAAACGTGCCGTACTGTGACACACTCCGCCCGCCATTTTGGTGTGATTTTTGAATTTTTACCTCACAGCAAGTTTCTACTGCGTGGAGGCGGGCCCAGTGACGTTGCTCTTCAAGCTCCTGCCGAATTTCGTCAAAAAAATGATAATACCATTTACCAAAACTATATATATTTAGTTGTGAAGTGGTTCAGTGACATTTTCACACCAATTTTGAACTTTTGTTTGGTGTTTTCTCCATATACTGCCTATTATTTTTGTTCTTTCTTACTATTATTTATTAATTGTATTATTCTTACATTTGAATAAATAAAGTTTATATGGATTCTAGACTCCCGATTCTTTAGAATCGGGCTGCCATCTAGTATACAATAAATAGATTGAGCAGTACATTTGCCTTGCCCATGTCTACAGCTTGCGCTGTCTTGATAAGTCACAATCAAAAAGCATTTTCTATTTCTCTTTCACACACACTTTTTATAAACCACTTGCTAACGTAAAATTCCAGGTTTGGCATTACAATAGTGATTCCAATTGATTCATTAAGCTCATACGGCTTGTCTTCTACATGTCTACTGCCACCATAGATGCTCTAAAATACCTCAAAAGTGACAAAACCCCAAAATTGGGAGCTCGAGCAGAAGCTAGAGGTATTCTCATCAAGTTGTGAACACTTGAAACAGCAATCATGGCACAGTTTTGGGGACCGATGCTGCTCAGATGACACCAAGTGAACATGTATGTGCAAAATGTGGAAATTGTTGTTTTGGAAGTTGCCAAAGTTGACTAGTAAATGACTAGTAAAGTTCTTGATAGAATTGTTAGAACAGTTTGATTTATATGAGAACAAAGCTCTCAACATCTCTAAAAAAAATTTGAGCGTGATGAAAAACGTTTGATTCTAAGGAAACTTCAATCTGATGAGAAGGTGAAGTTTGTTGAAGCGGGCGTGACAACTTTCAAATCAATACATTTCTAATCAACTATTTGAGGGGGGAGGGTGTGCAGAATTATGTGATTTGGCCTAAGGCGTGGAAATTTGTAAATCCAGAACATCCCACTCCACTTAAGAAACTTGTCAGTCAAAGGGATCAGAGTGTGGAGAAGCTCCTGGACCTGCCTTGGACTAGTCAGCCAAGAAGTACTGTGGGCCCAATTTACCAAAACTTGTAGCGGTGTAATTCGAGGCTGTGCTAAAATTTAGCAACTTATTTTATGGCGTACTTCTGACATATTTTCGCCCAGCTCTGACAAATGCAAAGTGGGCAAAACAGAGAAAAAGAAGAAAAACGATCAAACGGTCCAATATATTATTAAAAATGAAAACACTTTATTAGATTTATACATCAAACTACAGGTGACTTGGGGAAGAAAAAGTGCATATGTGCATCAAAACATGCTAGGACGCAGAGAGCATGCTGATGGTCTTATAATACAGTGCCTTGCGAAAGTATTCAACCCCCTTGAACTTTTCAACCTTTTTCCACATATCAAACATAAAGATACCAAATGTAAATTTTTGGTGAAGAATCAACAACAAGTGGAACACAATTGTGAAGTTGAACAAAATGTATTGCTTATTTTAAATTTTTGTAGAAATTCAAAAACTGAAAAGTGGGGTGTGCAATATTATTCAGCCCCTTTAACTTAATACTTTGTTGCGCCACCTTTTGCTGTGATTACAGCTGCAAGTCGCTTGGGTTATGTCTCTATCAGTTTTGTACATCAAGAGACTGAAATTCTTGCCCATTCTTCCTTGGCAAACAGCTCGAGCTCAGTGAGGTTTGATGGAGATCGTTTGTGAACAGCAGTTTTCATCTCTTTCCACAGATTCTCGATTGGATTGAGGTCTGGACTTTGACTTGGGCATTCTAACATCTAGATACGTTTATTTGTGAACCATTCTATTGTAGATTTTGCTTTATGTTTGAGATCATTGTTGGAAGACAAATCTCCATCCCAGTCTCTGGTCTTTTGCAGACTCCAACAGGTTTTCTTCAAGAATGGTCCTGCATTTGGCTCCATCCATCTTCCCACCAATTTTAACCATCTTCCCTGTCCCTGCTGAATAAAAGCAGGCCCAAACCATGATGCTGCCACCACCATGTTTGACAGTGGGGATGGTTTGTTCAGGATGATGAGCTGTGTTACCTTTTCTCCAAACATATCATTTGGCATAGTTGCCAAAAAGTTTGATGTTGTTTTCATCTGACCAGAGCACCTTCTTTCACATGTTTGGTGTGTCTCCCAGGTGACTTGTTGCAAACTTTAAACAACACTTTTTATGGATATCTTTGAGAAATGGCTTTCTTCTTGCCGCTCTTCCATAAAGGCCCGATCTGTGCAGTATACGACTGATTGTTCTCCTATGGACAGACTGTAGATCTCTGCAGTTCACCCAGAGTGATCATGGGCCCCTTTGGCTGCATCTCTGATCAGTCTTCTTCTTGTTTGAGATGAAAGTTTAGAGGGACGGCCGGGTCTTGGTAGATTTGCAGTTGCATGATACTCCTTCCATTTAAATATGATCACTTGCACAGTGCTCATTGGGATGTTTAAAGTTTTGGAAATCATTTTATATCCAAATCCGGCTATAAACTTCTCAACAACAGTATCACGGACCTGCCTGTTGTGTTCCTTGGTCTTCATGATGCTCTCTGTGCTTCAAACAGAACTCTGAGACTATCACAGAGCAGGTGCATTTATACGGAGACTTGATTAAGCACAGGTGGATTATATGTATCATCATTAGGCATTTAGGACAACATTGGATCATTCAGAGATCCACAATGAACTTCTGGAGTGAGTTTGTTGCACTGAAAGTAAAGGGGCCGAATAATATTGCACGCCCCACTTTTCAGTTTCTGAATTTCCACCAAAGTTTAAAATAACCAATAAATTTCGCTCAACTTCACAATTGTGCTCCACTTCTTGTTGATTCTTCACCAACAATTTACATTTGGTATCTTTATGTTTGAAGCATGATATGTGGGAAAAGGTTGAAAAGTTCAAGGGGGCACTGTACATAGAATCAAATTGGCACCAACCATCAATTCAAACATGGAAGATAGAGGCCAAATGACCATAAATATTCACAATGATTGATAGACATGGGTATAACAAATATATACTATTATTACATAGGTATCCAATCTAGAAGGAATTCACTAAAGTAATGGATCCAAATCAAGTATATCTTACCCAAATAAATAGAAGAGGACACAGCAGCACCTGCACCCAGTCACCTGTAGTTTTCTTCTTTTTCCTCTGCTTTGCTCATTTTTGGCGCTTGGTCCTTCTATATGTCCTATATATGAGCACTATAATGATTCATATGATACTTGTGAATACTCTATTTCTTTGACAATGGTGCTGCATTTATTGTTGAACGATATTTTCAAATATAAAGTGGGTAGACCTAGTACAGGATGGGGACGTGGTGACCACCGCTCATCAAATTCATGCTGAGTGGCAGCGTTCACTATGTCACAAATCTTACTTAAGCAAGGACTAGAGTAGGACTTGTGGTCAGGCACACACAGATGAGGTAGCCTCTTAACGAGTCAGGAGCATTTAACTCCAACACTGGCCTTGGTGAGTCAGGGCTTGAATGTTTTATCTTAAAGTCTGTTGTCTCTGAAGCACGACTGTAATAGCACAGTCGATGTCTGACTCCTGCTGCCCGTGGTTCGGACAGCACGTGTCAGATGACAAGTTAATTTTAATGTGTACTATGCTATGGAAAAACCTGTGACAGAGGTTCTAAAGTTATTTCTACTGGGCCCCAAACAGAGGGACAGAAAAAAATCCAGGGCTCACCAGACAGACCGAGACGATATGTGGGTCTCACCATCTGTAGCGGAAGGCCATACTAAAATGAAAAATGTCTCTGAATTTTCTCTTTTTTTTGTCTCACAAACCCAATAGAACATTACAATAAGTTCAAAATGTGCAAAATGAGATGATCGAGTTTTTAGACTAAATATTGAAAGAAATAACTAGGCAGAATATGTCCACATCTATAAGTAGCGCCTCCTCCACTGCACCTCACTAAATAGCTAGCTGGCGCCTCATTGATGAGTTTGAGAAGCGCTAAGCTAGGATACACATTATGTACAAGTAAATGAATCCGTTGTTCTTCACACTTCAGAAGTAGTCGTCAGACAAGAGCAAATCAAGGTGTCTGGGACATTTTGCTGTGTTCGGAGCATAAGTACACACACAGAGAGCCTGACACCCATATAATAGAAATGCTTCACCTCACATGACCTCATGAGTTTGGCTCCGCGCCAGTGGACTGCAGGCTTATCGGAGCCCCGTTTACATTCATGTCATAGAAACTGCTTCTGTTCCCGCTAGGGTTCAAGAACAGACAGAATAACAGGGCAGGGAGGGGACAAACAAACGCAAAGACACAATGTACCCAGATGAAATGTATTGGAATTGTACAGAATCATTAACTGCTTCAGTCCACAATGTAAATGAGTTGTCAACATAATGAGGATGAACTTGTAATGCACAGGCAGCATTTGATAATAGAAAGCCACAGAACAGGGGAGTGCACTGAAATCTGTGTGACCTCTCAGTCCTGGACAACCAGGCATTTTTTCAGCTTGTCTTTGAATACATTAGGATCAGAATAAAATCCCTTTAACGTAAATTGTACAGCAGTGCTGAACTGACGATCTGATATCCACAGCTGGCCTCAAGTGAACTGTGCAGTTTGCATAACAGAGCGTGATTAATGTACAGATATAGGTTGAACAATGTTGTTCCAACTCTATCTTATTTCCCAGGTCAAATGGCTTATTCCTGTGATATCCTTTATAAATAATTTGCTTGTTCATTCAAACATGGACAGGAATTTCACATTTTATTTTTAACTGTTTCTAGATGTAGTCCAGATACAAATTCTACAGGGTTTGTGAATCCTGATAACTCCATCAGCTGGACATCATAGACTAGCTTTATATGCATTTCTACGTAGCGTTACAGATAATGTATTGTAATATATTAAGTTATGCTAGATATCTGTACTGCTCTATATATCACAAACACAGTTTCTGATTACCTTACTGATAATTTGTCCTGCATATTCAATGATTACAGTGCAAATGAATGGGAAGTAGATGCCATGAAGATAGGACTTCAGCATCGTGCAGAAATTCAAGTTAAGTGCCCGGGGTGGACCATGCACTGTGTGCAAATGCATTGAATTGATCAGAGAGAGAGACATCTTCAGCCATTACAAGAATACAATACAAACGTATCACTCTCGACCCAAGAGCTCTCCACTGTTCTACCTCATCCCATATCTTCTCCCTCATCTGTGTCTATCGCCCTACTCTTGCTCTCTGTTCTGCTACTGATCTGAGACTAACATCCTCTGTAATCTGAATCTCCCATTTCCATCTTCAAGACTTCTCTCCTGCTGCAAAAGTTTTATGGAATGCACTACAGCGGAGGATAGCGTGCTTTAAAAACACATCTCTTCAGACAAGAGTAAAGTGCCAAAGTGAGGTAGTCATGAATGAGCTGCTGCTTCCACTCAATTTGGCACTCTACAGACAATACGTGTCTCCTTGCCGGTTTGCTGCTGTGTGTTGGGTGCATCATGCTTACTTCTGGTCTGCAGGCCTACATTTACTTCAGATTTTCTTCCTCTGGAACCTTGGCAACAATCAATCTAGAGGACATGGAGTTTGTAAAAACAATCAAACTTTTACTTGGCAGCTGAAAGTCTTTACAAACGGGCATATAGGATAAGACCCAATGGGTTGTCATCTTTCCCACAGGTATCAGGCACAACTTCAGCCCAGATTCTCGGAATGGGTAGAGTGTCCCTCTTGCTATCTTCCCTAGCACTAGGAACTCTTCACCATCACTAGCAGGACACCTTGGATCGCAACACCTCCCACCTCCTAGAGTTTGAGTCCATCTTTCCCTGTAGCTTTGCAGATTGAGTGTGCCCAAGGACCCTGACATTCATCTTGAGGTTCCCAGGCTGGCAGATGGAATCACACGGAAGGGTATTTTTGGCAATTCACTGCCCCGAGTATTAGGCCCACATTGTCCTTAGCTGCCTATTGCCGGAGACTGCTGCTGCCACTTCACAATAATGTCCTCCACTGAACTGTCACTTCCTGAACTTGGCACTAACTCTCAGTTAAGCCTCCCCAATCTGGGCCAGCCATTACAGTTAACCCTGCCTCGGCTAGACTGCAGCCCCAGTGGGTGTTACCCGGGACAACATGCATGAACATAAAATACATTTACCCCTTAGAGTGTCAGAGAGAAGGCCATCAGTTCCACCACTCCTACACAGGTTTATCACCTCACTTCACTAATCTAACTCTCCCCTGCTACCCCTTGTAATTTTTCCTCAGAATCTGGTCTCTCTTATTCATCTTTCTCCACATCTTCTGTTTACCCAATTGCACTTGGTAACTGTACTTAGACAGAAACATATTTATAATTGAGAGTCCTCAGTGGTTGATACCTTTTAATGTCTAACTGAAAAGATGGTAACAAATTGCAAGCTTTCGAGACTACTCAGGTCTCTTCATCAGGCATAGACTAAAGCAAATTCTGAAGAATCACATATTTATACACAACACAGCACAGAACTGTCATTATGGGAGAGTGGTAAGTGATAAACAGTTGTGTCCATAAATATTGGAAAGTTCCTAGATTAGGAGTGAATGTTATGTTGTCCTCTGATTGGGGTCTGGTTCTGTTATGATGACCCTACATGGTCTGAAGTGCAAATTCCTTAATTGATGTAAAAAGACATAAATATATGTGACACCTTTATTCCTGCACTAAGTGTGTCAAAGGTCGTCATAAGTTTATACTCCCTGATTCTCCTGTCTCTCTGAGATTTGAAGCTACCTTTCAATACAAGTAATTTCAGGTCCATGGTGCTATGATCAGGCATACAAAAATATTTGGTCACAGGTAGATCCATTCTTTTTTCTTTTATTGTATGGCGGTGAGAATTTATCCTTGTTTAAAGTTTTTGCCCTGTCTCCCCAACATACAGACCCCCAGTTGGACATTTAGTACAAATAATTAAGTACACCACATTAGATGTAATGCAGCTGACGGTACCTGGTATCTTGTAGTCCTGTCCTGATGTGAATTGGGGATCTTTATCTTGTCCGTGGTCATTATAAATGGACAGGTTTTAAATTTTTTCTGGTTGCAAGGAAAGGTACCTGCAGCTGTGCCTGATGAAGAGACCTGTGTAGTCTCGAAAGCTTGCAATTTGTTACCGTCTTTTCAGTTAGCCATTAAAAGGTATCAACCACTGAGGAATCTCAATTCTAAATATTTTTCTATCTACTGGCTAACACGGTACCAAGATATACCGTATTTTTCGGACTAAAAGACGCACTTTTTCCCCCCCAAAAAAGGGGGGAAAATAGGGGGTGCATCTAATAGTCGCAATGCAGGCTTACCTAGGTGGCAGAGGTGCGGTGGCAGAGGTCCGGTGGCAGAGGTGCGGTTGCGGGGGTGTGGCGGCAGAGGAGGCGCAGTAAGCGGGGTCCCTTTCCCCGGTATGGTGATGCAGCAGGCCCGGTATGCAGCAGAGCCGGGTGAATCCTCTTGTTATCGGTGGTGGCGGCCATTTTCCGGAGGCCGCGCGTGCGCAGATGGAGCGCTCTGCTTCCCGGGGCTTCAGGAAAATGGCCGCCGCGATCTCCATCTGCGCACGCGCGGCCTCCCGCGGCCATTTTCCTGAAGCCCCGGGAGCAGAGCGCTTCATCTGCACACGCGCGGCCTCAGGAAGATGGCCGCGCCCACCGATAACAAGAGGATTCACCCGGCTCTGCTGCATACCGGGCCTGCTGCATCACCATACCGGGGAAAGGGACCCCGCTTACTGCGCCTCCTCTGCCGCCACCCCCCCGCCACCGCACCTCTGCCACCGGACCTCTGCCACCGCACCTCTGCCACCTAGGTAAGCCTGCATGGTACGCCAGGGACCCCTCTCACGCCATACCTCTCACTGCACCTCCTGATCCCAGCACCTCCTGATCCCAGCACCTCCTGATCCCAGCACCTTCTCATCCCAGCACCTTCTATTCCCGCACCTCCTCATCCCAGCATCACCCCACCTCTGCCGACACCTTGCCTCCTGTGACCCTGCTCTGCCACCGCCATAAGATACTGTAAATTCGGACAATAAGACGGACCCCCATGTTATAAAAAATCTTTTGTTCTGCAATTTTCACCCCAAACTTGGGGTGCGTATTATGGTCCGGTGCGTCTTATAGTCCGAAAAATACGGTATATCTTTCCTGTACTTAAACAGACACAGGCTGATGATCGGATTTTGCAGCTTATTTGAAAACCCTCTATTTATTAAAGGGCGGCACGGTGGCGCAGTGGTTAGCACTGCAGCGCTGGAGTCCTGGGCTCAAGCCCCACCAAGGACAACATCTGCAAAGAGTTTGTATGTTCTCTCCGTGCTTGCGTGGGTTTCCTCCGGGTTCTCCGGTTTCCTCCCACATTCTAAAGACATACTGATAGGGAATTTAGATTGTGAGTCCCAACAGGGACAGTGATGATAATGTGTCCAATATAAAAATAAAGATTATTATTAAGATTATTATGATGGCTGGACTGTACATGATAAGCACTTTTTACCTATTGTCTTCCCCCTGTTTCCAAATAGATTTGAAGCTTGCGAGCACGGCTCTCATTCCTCCTGTAACTGATGAACTATATGTTGCTTTGTATTGTCTTTACTGTTTGTACATGTTCCCTCTTACGGTAATTGTAAAGTGCTGTGTAATATGTTGGCACTATTTATATAAAATTATTATTTTTATTAGTAAGCTCAATTTATTCTGCTCTTCTTGCTAACACGCTGCGCCCTGTTGAAATTCTGCTATTATATGATCATCATTGTCTTAGAGTAATCGTTGTTTTTCTTTTTACATCAATAATACAATTGAATATTACAAACTTTGTAAAATATCTTATTAGAGCAATCTTTCTCCACAGTACCTTTCTCGAATGTATCAATCATGTAACCTGCCCTACCCTCTCCTAGTGTTTCATCACCCATCCCCTGCAGACTGTGAGCCCTCGCGGGCAAGGTCCTCCCTCCTTATGTACCCGTGTGCCTTGTTATCTGCTCATGTTTAACCCCTTACCGACCCATGACGCCACGTAGGCGTCATGAAAGTCGGTGCCAATCCGACCCATGACGCCTATGTGGCGTCATGGAAAGATCGCGTCCCTGCAGATCAGGTGAAAGGGTTAACTCCCATTTCACCCGATCTGCATGGACAGGGGGAGTGGTAGTTTAGCCCAGGGGGGGTGGCTTCCCCCCCCCCCCCGTGGCTATGATCGCTCTGATTGGCTGTTGAAAGTGAAACTGCCAATCAGAGCGATTTGTAATATTTCACCTATTATAACTGGTGAAATATTACAATCCAGCCATGGCCGATGCTGCAATATCATCGGCCATGGCTGGAAACACTAATGTGCCCCCACCCCGCCCCACCGATCGCCCCCCCAGCCCTCCGATCTGTCCAGTACACTGCTCTGGCTCCCCTCCGTCCTGTGCTCCGCTCCCCCGTGCTCTTGTCCGCTCCCCCCGTGCTCCAATCACCCCCCCGTGCTCCAATCACCCCCCCAGCACTCCGATCCACCCCCCGTGCTCCGTTCCACCCCCCCGTGCTCCGTTCCCCCCCCCGTGCTCCGTTCCACCCCTCCCGCGCTCCGATCCACCCCCCCATGCTCCGATCCCCCCACCCCCCGTGCTCCTCCCCACCCCATCATACTTACCGATCCTGCCGGGGTCCGTCCGTCTTCTCCCTGGGTGCCGCCATCTTCCAAAATGGCCGGCCGGCAGATTCGTTCCAAAGTGCATTTTGATCACTGAGATAGATTATATCTCAGTGATCAAAATAAAAAAATAATAAATGACACCCCCCCTTTATCACCCCCATAGGTAGGGACAATAAAAAAATAAAGAATTTTTTTTTTCCACTAATGTTAGAATAGGGTTAGGGGTAGGGTCAGGGGTAGGGTTAGGGCTATGGTTAGGGTTAGGGGTAGGGTTAGGGTTAGGGGTAGGGTTAGGGTTAGGGGTAAGGGTAGGGTTAGGGGTAGGGTTAGGGGTAGGGTTAGGGGTAGGGTTAGGGGTAGGGGTAGGGTTAGGGCTAGGGTTAGGGTTAGGGTTAGGGCTAGGGCTAGGGTTAGGGTTTTCGGTATGTGCACACGTATTCTGGTCCTCTGCGGATTTTTACGCTGCGGATTTGATAAATCCGCAGTGCTAAACCGCTGCGGATTTATGGCGGATTTACCGCGTTTTTTCTGCGCATTTCACTGCGGTTTTACAACTGCGATTTTCTATTTGAGCAGTTGTAAAACCGCTGCGGAATCCGCACAAAGAAGTGACATGCTGCGGAATGTAAACCGCTGCGTTTCTGTGCAGTTTTTCTGCAGCATGTGTACAGCGATTTTTGTTTCCCATAGGTTTGCATTGAACTGTAAACTCATGGGAAACTGCTGCGGATCCGCAGCGTGTGCACATACCTTTAGAATTAGGCCATGTGCACACGGTGCGGATTTGGCTGCGGATCCGCAGCGGATTGGCCGCTGCGGATTCGCTGCAGAGTTCCATCAGGTTTACAGTACCAAGTAAACCTATGGAAAACCAAATCCGCTGTGCCCATGGTGCGGAAAATACCGCGCAGAAACGCTGCGTTGTATTTTCCGCAGCATGTCAATTCTTTGTGCGGATTCCGCAGCGTTTTACACCTGTTCCTCAATAGGAATCCGCAGGTGAAATCTGCACAAAAAACACTGGAAATCCGCGGAAAATCCGCAGGTAAAACGCAGTGCCTTTTACCCGCGGATTTTTCAAAAATTATGCTGAAAAATCTCACACGAATCCGCAACGTGGGCACATAGCCTTAGGGTTAGGGTTGGAATTAGGGTTGTGGTTAGGGTTGTGATTAGGGTTATGGCTACAGTTGGGATTAGGGTTATGGGTGTGGGGGGGTTAGTGCTGGAGGTAGAATTGAGGGGTTTCCACTGTTTAGGCACATCAGGGGTCTCCAAACGCAACATGGCGCCACCATTGATTCCAGCCAATCTCGTATTCAAAAAGTCAAATGGTGCTCCCTCAATTCCGAGCCCCGACGTGTGCCCAAACAGTGGTTTACCCCCACATATGGGGTACCAGCATACTCAGGATAAACTGCGCAACAATTACTGGGGTCCAATTTATCCTGTTACCCTTGTGAAAATAAAAAAATGCTTGCTAAAACATCATTTTTGAGGAAAGAAAAATGATTTTTTATTTTCACGGCTCTGCGTTGTAAACGTCTGTGAAGCACTTGGGGGTTCAAAGTGCTCACCACATATCTAGATAAGTTCCTAGGGGGGTCTAGTTTCTAAAATGGGGTCACTTGTGGGGGGTTTCTACTGTTTAGGAACACCAGGGGCTCTGCAAACGCAACGTGACGCCCGCAGACCATTCCATCAAATTCTGCATTTCAAAAGTCACTACTTCACTTCTGAGCCCCGACGTGTGCCCAAACAGTGGTTTACCTCCACACATGGGGTATCAGCGTACTCAGGAGAAACTGGTCAACAACTTTTGGGGTCCAATTTCTCCTGTAACCCTTGGGAAAATAAAAAATTCTGGGCTAAATAATTATTTTTGAGGAAAGAAAACGTATTTATTATTTTCACGGTTCTGCATTATAAACTTCTATGAAGCACTTGGGGGTTCAAATTGCTCACCACACATCTAGATAAGTTCCTTTCGAGGTCTAGTTTCCAAAATGGGGTCACTTGTGGGGGGTTTCTACTGTTTAGCCACATCAGGGGCTCTGCAAACGTAACGTGACGCCCGCAGAGCATTCCATCAAAGTCTGCATTTCAAAACGTCACTACTTCAATTCCGAGCCCCGGAATGTGCCCAAACAGTAGTTTACCCCCACATATTGGGTATCACCGTACTCAGGAGAAACTGGACAACAAATATTGGAGTCAAATTTCTCCTGTTACCCTTGGGAAAATTAAAAAATTCTGGGCTAAATAATTATTTTTGAGGAAAGAAAACGTATTTATTATTTTCACGGCTCTGCATTATAAACTTCTGTGAAGCACTTGGGGGTTCAAAGTGCTCACCACACATCTAGATAAGTTCCTTTCGGGGTCTAGTTTCCAAAATGGGGTCACTTGTGGGGGGTTTCTACTGTTTAGCCACATCAGGGGCTCTGCAAACGCAACGTGACGCCCTCAGAGCATTCCATCAAAGTCTGCATTTCAAAACGTTACTACTTCAATTCCGAGCCCTGACATGTGCCCAAACAGTAGTTTACCCCCACATATGGGGTCTCACCGTACTCAGGAGAAACTGGACAACAAATATTGGGGTCAAATTTCTCCTGTTACCCTTGGGAAAATTAAAAAATTCTGGGCTAAATAATTATTTTTGAGGAAAGAAAACGTATTTATTATTTTCACGGCTCTGCATTATAAACTTCTGTGAAGCACTTGGGGGTTCAAAGTGCTCACCACACATCTAGATAAGTTCCTTTCAGGGTCTAGTTTCCAAAATGGGGTCACTTGTGGGGGGTTTCTACTGTTAAGCCACATCAGGGGCTCTGCAAATGCAACGTGACGCCCACAGAGCATTCCATCAAAGTCTGCATTTCAAAACGTCACTACTTCACTTCCGAGCCCCGGCATGTGCCCAAACAGTGGTTTACCCCCACATATGGGGTATCAGCGTACTCAGGAGAAACTGGACAACAACTTTTGGGGTCAAATTTCTCCTGTTACCCTTGGGAAAATAAAAAATTGCAGGCTAAAAGATCATTTTTGAGAAAATAATTTTTTTTTTTTTTCATGGCTCTGCATTATAAACTTCTGTGAAGCACTTGGGGGTTCAAAGTCCTCACCACACATCTAGATTAGTTCCTTTGGGGGTCTAGTTTCCAAAATGGGGTCATTTCTGGGGGATCTCCAATGTTTAGGCACACAGGGGCTCTCCAAACATGACATGGTGTCCGCTAATGATTGGAGCTAATTTTCCATTTAAAAAGCAAAATGGCATGCCTTCCCTTCCGAGCCCTGCTGTGCGCCCAAACAGTGGTTTACCCCCACATATGGGGTATCAGCGTACTCAGGACAAACTGGACAACAACATTTGGGGTCCAATTTCTCCTATTACCCTTGGCAAAATAGGAAATTCCAGGCTAAAAAATCATTTTTGAGGAAAGAAAAATTATTTTTTATTTTCATGGCTCTGCGTTATAAACTTCTGTGATGCACCTGGGGGTTTAAAGTGCTCAATATGCATCTAGATAAGTTCCTTGGGGGGTCTAGTTTCCAAAATGGGGTCACTTGTGGGGGAGCTCCAATGTTTAGGCACACAGGGGCTCTCCAAACGCGACATGGTGTCCGCTAACAATTGGAGCTAATTTTCCATTCAAAAAGTCAAATGGCGCGCCTTCCCTTCCAAGCCCCGCCGAGTGCCCAAACAGTGGTTTACCCCCACATATGAGGTATCGGCGTACTAGGGAGAAATTGCCCAACAAATTTTATGATCCATTTTATCTTATTGCCCATGTGAAAATGAAAAAATTGATGCGAAAATAATTTTTTTGTGAAAAAAAAGTACTTTTTCATTTTTACAGATCAATTTGTGAAGCACCTGAGGGTTTAAAGTGCTCACTAGGCATCTAGATAAGTTCCTTGGTGGGTCTAGTTTCCAAAATGGGGTCAGTTGTGGGGGAGCGCCAATGTTTAGGCACACAGGGTCTCTCCAAACGCGACATGGTGTCCGCTAACGATGGAGAGAATTTTTCATTCAAAAAGTCAAATGGCGCTCCTTCCCTTCCGAGCCTTACCATGTGCCCAAACAGTGGTTTACCCCCACATGTGAGGTATTGGTGTACTCAGGAGAAATTGCCCAACAAATTTTAGGATCCATTTTATCCTGTTGCCCATGTGAAAATGAAAAAATTGAGGCTAAAAGAATTTTTTTGTGAAAAAAAAGCACTTTTTCATTTTTACTGATCAATTTGTGAAGCACCTGGGGGTTCAAAGTGCTCACTATGCATCTAGATAAGTTCCTTGGGGCGTCTAGTTTCCAAAATGGGGTCACTTGTGGGGGAGCTCCAATTTTTAGGCACACGGGGGCTCTCCAAACGTGACATGGTGTCCGCTAAAGAGTGGAGCCAATTTTTCATTCAAAAAGTCAAATGGCGCTCCTTCCCTTCCAAGCCCTGCCGTGCGCCCAAACAGTGGTTTACCCCCACATATGAGGTATCAGCGTACTCAGGACAAATTGGACAACAACTTTCATGGTTCAGTTTCTCCTTTTACCATTGGGAAAATAAAAAAATTGTTGCTAAAAGATAATTTTTGTGATTAAAAAGTTAAATGTTCATTTTTTCCTTCCTTGTTGCTTCTGCTGCTGTGAAGCACCTGAAGGGTTAATAAACTTCTTGAATGTGGTTTTGAGTACCTTGAGGGGTGCAGATTTTAGAATGGTGTCACTTTTGGGTATTTTCAGCCATATAGACCCCTCAAACTGACTTCAAATGTGAGGTGGTCCCTAAAAAAAATGGTTTTGTAAATTTCGTTGTAAAAATGAGAAATCGCTGGTCAAATTTTAACCCTTATAACTTCCTAGCAAAAAAAAATTTTGTTTCCAAAATTGTGCTGATGTAAAGTATACATGTGGAAAATGTTATTTATTAACTATTTTGTGTCACATAACTCTCTGGTTTAACAGAATAAAAATTCAAAATGTGAAAATTGCGAAATTTTCAAAATTTTCGCCAAATTTCCGTTTTTATCACAAATAAATGCAGAATTTATTGACCTAAATTTACCACTAACATGAAGCCCAATATGTCACGAAAAAACAGTCTCAGAACCGCTAGGATCCGTTGAAGCGTTCCTGAGTTATTACCTCATAAAGGGACACTGGTCAGAATTGCAAAAAACGGCAAGGTCTTTAAGGTCAAAATAGGCTGGGTCATGAAGGGGTTAATGTATTTGTCTATATTTGCCTCGTATTCACATGTAAAGCGCCATGGAATAAATGGCGCTATAAAAATGTATAATAATAATAATTCCCCAAATTCTAAAATTACCGGTAAAACCTTTTTTCAATAAATACAGATTTTCCCATTATTGAGATAGGAAATGGCAGTTGGTGCATTCCAGTGAAAAATGGAATTTGATGCTGAAAAATTATTTACCATATTTTTTAGAAATGTTAAGTTACTCATATTATGAACACATTGAATCGTCTGAAAATGTGCACCTGCCACCCTGAACACATGACCAGACAGTCATCTTGGACTTTGTGAGCACATGTGTATGGGTGCTTGGGAGTGAAGAAATTTCCTTTACTTTTAGGTGCCATCAGTACAAAACGTGCAAGTGAAGTGCAGTCAAATACATGAATGTACAAAGCTAGATATCTCTTCTTAACTTTAGTGTGCTTATACGCCACAAAAGAGTTGTGCATAGAGAATTTGGGAATTATCAAAATTGTGCTATCCTTTTTTACATCCATTACAATTTCAATCAATGTTTTAATGTTATAACAGCACAATCTGAGATCTCGGAAACAGTCATAGAAGATCTACTAATCTGCTTTCTGTACATATTCGCCATCACGATTTTTTGCTTACTTTAAGTAGTGCTACAGAAAGGGATGTAACTGACACAACATAGCAATGTAATGAACGTAACATAACAATCGTGTCCTTTACCAGCACTTATTTCTAACAATTATAGTGCAGCCCAACCTGTATATGAAAAAAAACATAAGAAACCTGAATTCTAGTGATTAGAGATGAGCGAACCTTTCAAGGTTTGGATCGGATCGAAAAGGCAAATGTCCCGATATTCGCTGAATATGTTCGGCGAACATATCCAAATCCCATTGAATTCAATGGGAGGCAAAACTAAACACACAGACAACACCTCCAGTTTGAGCCGAAAAGCTGCCAAAATATCTCAAATTAGGGCAGATACCAGGAAAAGTGACAGCAAAAGACCCATCAATTGCACTATAAATAAATAATTTAGAAAAATTTACATGGGTTCCCCTGTATTTTTGATAAACAGCCAGGCAAAACTGACAGCTGCGGCTGGAACCCTAAGCTGCCAGCGCTAGCAAGACTGGTTATCAAGAGTAGAGGGGTCCCCAAGTGTCTCGTGGTGAACTCCTACAACCTGACTGATGCAAGCATGAGAAAGTTCTCATGCTCACGGTGTCATCAGAAAAGTTCTGGGAGTACATAGTCTGCATCATGCAACAATGCAGCATGCCATCGAGATGCAGCAGAGCTAGACCTGTCTCGGGTAAACGGTTAAAGTGGATAATTATCTTCTCTGCGGACAGGACAGGTGAGGAATATTGTTGTTTATTATTTTAATCAGTGACTATCAGTGACATCATCGAGGTTGCCGCTGGTCACTGAGGCTACATTCCCAGCCCCTGAACTGCAGGAACCTCTGCACTGTGAGAAAATGTAAGTGAGTTCACCGCAGTTCCCTGTGGTGAACTCACTGAGCTGAACTGCAGTGATGTCACTGAGGTTGAATTGTGATGAACTTTTTCTAACTGTGCTGAGTTCACGGTTGGGAAAGCGACCTCAGTGACTGGCAGTAACCTCAACAACGTCACCGCTAGTCACTGACGCTGAACGTGAAACAGCTCATTCTTCAGTGGTTTTCAGACTGGCAACATCCAGGTTGAAAATTGTTTATCCCCTGACATGGATTACGGCGTGGGACAGAATAACGGACAATGTAAGGGACATGGTTGTTTTTTATTTTTGTTTAATTAAAGGAGTCGAGGGCTTCAATGGAATGAGTGTTTGGTGAGTATAACTGTGTTTGTTATTTCTAAATTAAAAAGGAAAAATGTGCTTTGATTTTATTTGAAATAAAGGACTTTATTCTGGCTGTATGTTTATTTACAATATAGAGTAACTATAGGATTAGTAATAGATCGGTGTCTTATAGACGCCTCTCCATTACTAAGCCGTGAGCTTGATGTTACAATACAAAGGTGACATCAACTCCACAAATATGAACATTGCCACCATCACATTGCAAATGGGAAGAGCCAAGCAAAGTGCTGCAATTGGTGCATGTAATATATGCACCTTTTCTGGAGAAGCTGCAGGCTTCTATTTTTAGGTTGGGGTCAATATTCATGGCCCCTTACTAGCCTGAGAATACCTACCTCCAACTGTCTGCTTTAGCTTGGCTGGTTGTCAAAAATGAAGGGGGGGGACCTCAACGTTTTTTCAATTATTTATTTAAATAATTTAAAAATACAGCGTGAGAACCCCTTTTTTCTTTAAGCCTATTTGAAGCTGACAGCTGAGGGTTGCAGCCCACAGCTGTCAATTTTGCCTGACTGGTTATCAAAAATACAGGGGAATCCCACTTCATACTTTTTGAGGATCCCCCATTTTAATAACCAGGAAAGGCTAAGTATAGAGCTGTGAGCTGATACTAAGAGCCTGGGAACCTTTATGAATATTGTCTCTTTCCCAGAATATTATCATCAGCCCCCAGCCTTCAGCATTCCTGCAGCTGCTTATGAAAATTATGCTTATGCTTATGAAAATTACAGCCTTTAGGTGTTTCAGCAGCTGGTTATTAAAATGGGGTACCCACAAAAATGACATAGGGTCTACTTATATTCACTAACCAGCAAAGGCTGGGCACACAGCTGCAGGCTGATATTAATAGCCTAGGAAGGGGTCATGGATATTGGTCCCCTCCCAGACTAAAAACATCATCTCTCAACCACCCCAGAAATAGTGCATCGATAACATGCACAAGATCTGGCACTTAGCCTTGCTCTTCCCACTTGCCCTGGAGTGGTGGCAAGTGGGGGTGACAATTGGGGGGCTGATATCAACTTTGTATTGTCAGATGACATCAAGTACAGAGGTTAGCAATGGAGAGGAGTGGATTGTGATACCCTGCAACATATGTCATCCACATGTGGATCTATCAGTGCCTGCTAAATATAGAGGTGTATTAATCTTTCAATAAACCCACAATCTGGACAGTGGATTGTCTTCTAAATTCACTGGAACTTGTATGTTCATTGCAAAGGACAAATCCTACTTCCATTTCATGTCGCATCCGTTACACAGTGTTTACTATTAAATATTTTAGTTACTCCAAAAAGATAAATTGATATATTTCCACACAAACATTACCTATATGTCACCTGTATATAGCAAAACATTTGTAAGTTTCAACTGCTGCATGCAAACAAGATATTCAGCCTTTTGACTTTGGAAGTGTCATAAAAGTGTTACATCCATTAGGCTGAAATTCACCTGTTTACAAAACTTTATGGAAAACTGTAGCTGTTGTTTCAAGAGAACTTGCAGCAGAAAGTTTGTGTCTGTCTCGGGCTCATCTCTCCATATAATTTTAAAAGCACCAAATGTCATCTCAAGTAATGAGGTAATCTGTCTTTACTGAACGCAGTATTTCCAGTTTGTACCCAAGAATTGAGATTGAAAGATCAGTCATGGAGAAGAAGGAAGCAAATTTCTCTGATAAAATAAATTACAAAGTTGCTCATTTTCGTGTGCAGAATTAACATAGTAACATAGTAACATAGTTAGTAAGGCCGAAAAAAGACATTTGTCCATCCAGTTCAGCCTATATTCCATCATAATAAATCCCCAGATCTACGTCCTTCTACAGAACCTAATAATTGTATGATACAATATTGTTCTGCTCCAGGAAGACATCCAGGCCTCTCTTGAACCCCTCGACTGAGTTCGCCATCACCACCTCCTCAGGCAAGCAATTCCAGATTCTCACTGCCCTAACAGTAAAGAATCCTCTTCTATGTTGGTGGAAAAACCTTCTCTCCTCCAGACGCAAAGAATGCCCCCTTGTGCCCGTCACCTTCCTTGGTATAAACAGATCCTCAGCGAGATATTTGTATTGTCCCCTTATATACTTATACATGGTTATTAGATCGCCCCTCAGTCGTCTTTTTTCTAGACTAAATAATCCTAATTTCGCTAATCTATCTGGGTATTGTAGTTCTCCCATCCCCTTTATTAATTTGACTTATTAAATAGCAATTAAAATGTCCATTTAAATGTTTGACTATTATTTTGTGATCGCATCTTGATTATATCCTAACCTCAACTTACTTTTCACCATTTTTTGTGTGTAGTAGTTGATTCATAACTTAATTGATCTTGACCAGTTTAAATGACTATGCGTTTGCATGCGTTTTTGAACAGCAATGAAGATTTTTTTAGCTAAATAAAGGAATTTTTTTTTAAGTTTTGTGATGTAATTTCTTGCTTTAGCACCACCTTTTTCATGCTAATGCAGTGGCATCAGGGTAATGGGATTAGAGCTTGGTGTCAGCAGCTGTCATTGACACCTAGCCCTACTCTTAGTAATAGAAAGGTGACAGCCCGACACCCTCATTATTAAGCCGATAAGTAAACACAAACACACACAAACACCAGCCTATGTGGGAGCTGTAGCAGAGCAAACATACATAGGCTGTAACCAGACAGGAACTGTTAATTTTGAAGAAAAAAAAAAGAAAAACAAATTCTGTGGGCTCCCGCATTTTATTAACCAGCAGAAGGAAAGCTGGTAGCTGAGGGCTGATGTTAATATTCTGGAAAGGAGCCAATAGCCATGAAGGTTCCCAGGCTATTGATATCAGCTCACAGCGGTTTGCTTAGTCTTTACTGGCAATCTAACCAGCAAAGGCTAGGCAGACAGCTGCAAGCTGATATTAATAGCCTAGGAAGGGGCCATGGATATTGGCCCCTTCCAAACTAAAAATATCAGCTCTCAGCCGCCCCAGAAAAGGTGCATCTATGAGACACAAAAGGAGGAAAAAGAGGGAAAAAATGCCACTATTCTAGAAAAAACACCAGAAAAACAGGCAAAGGTGCTTACCTGTCTAGGCCTTGAATCAAAAGTACTATCATGGTGCAGCAGGCCCAAGTAAAGATGGCAACTGTACAGGTGCGATAATACCAATGAGACAGCCAGCCTACGATCAGGGATTGGCCGTTTGGCACACAGGTGCAAACAAATAATCTGCAGCAGTGTTAACACAGAGAATGCAAAGCATTTGGATCATAGCCTATTAGTAACGCCCTGTGACGGGCTGCCCAGTGCCAACTGTAATGAATCCTTTGCGAACAGAGGCCTCAGTCTACAAAGCCATCTGGGCCCAACTGCACCCTGAAAAATACAAATATCAAAATATGTAAGGTATTTGTTAATATTATAGCCACAATACGTAACCTGGCAACCCAGGTCAAGGTCCTCACACTTGCCAGTCCTACTCTAACAGCAAAAACCACAAAAGGAGGAAAAAGAGGAAAAAAACGCCACTATTCTAGAAAAAACACCAGAGAAACAGGCAAAGGTGCTTACCTGTCTAGACCTTGAATCAAATGTACTATCATGGTGCAGCGGGCCCAAGTAAAGATGGCAACTGCACAGGTGCGATAATACCAATGAGACAGACAGCCTACAATCAGGGATTGGCCATCTGGCACACCAGTGCAAGCAAATAATCTGCAGCAGTGTTCACACAGAGAATGCCAGCACTCTGACCGACAGTCTTACCGGCGGTAGCGTTACTGCGAGTCACACTCACAGCTGCGGGGTCTTGCTGACATCTGACAGTATGACCTGATAGTGCTCTGACCGATGGTCTTACCAGCGGTAGCATTACCGTGGGTCACAGTCACAGCTCTGGGGTCATGCTGATATCTGATAGCATGATCCTGCAGCATTCTGACCGACGGTCTTACTGGCGGTAGCGTTACCGTCGATATAGCCACGGCACCTGTGTTTCCCTCGCTGTCACACAGATGACACCATGGGAAACACCATAGGAAGCAGGTAAAACGCAAACAAATACCCAGCAAATCCGCAAACATTTTTATACCTGCATTTTTGCTGCGGATTTGACTGACTCAATTGAAGTCAATAGGCGAAAAATGCTGCAGAAACGTACAAAGAATTTACATGCTGCAGAAAAAAACAAACTGCAAATACTCAAAGAAAATTACTGATCATGTGAACAACACTTTAAGATTGTCATTGAATTAGCTTAGCATCAAAACACACTGTGTGCACACAGCCTAAGACTTCCAAAGCTCCTGGCAAGCGCTCCACTATAATTTTTTTGTCAAAACAACTGATAATATATGTGATTTGGTTTCCCATTAAAGCAACTTACACCTTGCTAGTGACTCTCGATCCCCATTACAATTTAAATGTGTCTCCCTTTAGCACCCATAAATAAGAAGAACTTTACAGAAGCAAGTAGCAAGGGATAAAATGACCCACAGCTCTTTTTGAAATCTTTTGCATCCTTATCTGTCACTATATTTACTTTATGTATCTTTTTGTTGAAATGCATAAAACCTAAGAATCAGGGATGCCACAGACCTAATAGAGTTCATTAAGTTCATATTAGCCAAGAGCATACTAGACAGAACAGGATTGAAGAGGCAGAAGCACAGCTAAAATTCTGGTATGTTGTTTAACTTGTTCATCAACTCAAAATTTCTTTTTTTGGTATGTTTTTGAAACTGAAAATGAATTTAGTCTTTTGAATTGATTGTCTATTTAATGCACTGGGACACAGGTTTATTTCCACTGGCATAGCTATATTTGTTGATTTTTTTATTTTTTCAATAGCACCACTTAATCTACCTAATTTATCTTTGATTGATTTGAATTTATTTTGATATTTGTCTTATTAGGAAGAGTTAAAAAAGAAACAGCAACTTAAATCAATGTGTTTTGTAAGATTACTGTTAAGACAAACAGTAAGTAAAATATGTAGCATGGTTGAGAGGTGCACAGTTAACAAAAAGCATTAGCATTAGTTTCATGGTCAAAGCTAAGAGAGCACAGATACAGGATGGACCCCGTTACCTGGGGGGTCCCAAGGTCTCACATACCGTAAGTAGCCAGCACTACTGTAGATTACATCATTGGCGGGAGCTCTGTTGCAAATTTTGTTTGGGATACAGGAGCTTAGGTCCCCCAATCAATCCAATTTTCACATATGAATTGTTAATTATTGGCACTTGGATACGATACAGCCTATGACACTTTTCCAAAACCCTTTATTTATGAACCGATAGTCTTCAAAGAAGAAGTGGAGACTTGTCTGATTCTCAGACATAACTCACACATTTCAATGAGTTGGTCCGTAATGTGAACAGACCTCACTTGAATGCCATGCCATGTGCTGTCCGTTACAAACATGGCCTTATACTTCTGCTCCAGTCCAATCATACGCCATATTTGTGAAATACCTGAAAATGCATAAAAAAATTCTTTATAAACCTCATGGTTTGGAAATGAACTTTCTTCAGTTTTTGAAGGGTAAGCTGCTCCTCTCTTGCCCTCATCAGCTTCAATAATGGAACAGAGAAAGGAAATTGTGAAACATAGGTGTGAACTGAGTCTTATCTTTCATTTCACTATATATTAAAAATTCCTGAAAAGACAAAAAAGTAAGCTTGTGGGATAGCCCAGACATGGAAAGTACAAAGATTTTTCCCCCTTGCTTCACTTCTCACCTTCAATTTGACTGTATGTTACACTGCTGCCTTCATAGCGTCGCGAGTAGGGTTGAGCAAAACGGATCGGACAAATTAAAAAATCGCTGACTTTCGGTAAAGTCGGGTTTCATGAAACCCGACCCGATCCTAGTGTGGGATCAGTCGTGAGGTCAGCGATCTGCGCTCAAAAGTTGCGTTTCGTATGACACTTTCAGCGCCATTTTTCAGCCAATGAAGGAGGACGCAGAGTGTGGGCAGCGTGATGACATAGGTCTTGGTCCCCACCATCTTAGAGAAGGGCATGACAGTGATTGCCTTGCTTTCTGCGACGTCACAGGGACTATAAAGGGTGTGCACGCCGACCGCCATCTTACTTCTGCCGATCTTAGCATAGGGAGAGGTTGCAGCTTCATCAGAAGAAGGGATATAGTTAGGGAGGGAAGATTAACCCCCAAACTGCTTGTGCTGTAGCGATTTCCACTGTCCAACACCACCATTTTTTTGCAGGGACAGTGGAGGCTATATTTTTGTGCATCATCTCGGTAGCTTATTAGGCTGCCTTATTAGGCTTCCTGATAGCTGCATTGCTGTTTGCACGCTGCTGTGCAAACCAACTGCTTTTTTAAAAGCAAAAATCCTGTTGCTCCTTTCTGCACAGTTATCTTGTTTATTTGTCCACACTTTTGTGTGCAGCAGTCCTTTTTATTGCTGCCATACTTTTTCTGAGATCATTGTAGGGAGATTGAAATTGTACTACAGACCTTGTATTTTTTCATATATCTTTCAGCCACTCTCTGCCACTTACATTGTGTTGTTTTATACACTGGGCCTGAGTTTTGGTTCAGTCTTCCCCCAAAAAAGTGAGATTCAAATTCTCACAAAGTGGATATACTTCAGTCCTGTTAGTTTTTCGCATGTCAGCCAGCCACTTTCTGCTACTTACCGTATATACTCGAGTATAAGCCGACCCGAGTATAAGCCGACCCCCCTAATTTTGCCACAAAAAACTGGGAAAACTTATTGACTCGAGTATAAGCCTAGGGTGGAAATGCAGCAACTACCGGTGAATTTCAAAAATAAAAATAGATCATTATTTCCCCATAGCTGTGCCATATAGTGCTCTACACCATTCATATTTCCCCATAGCTGTGCCCCATATAGTGCTCTGCACCGTTCACTGTGCCCCCTAGCTGTGCCATATACAGTGCTCTGCACCGTTCACTGTGCCCCATTGCTGTGCCATATACAGTGCTCTGCACCGTTCACTGTGCCCCATAGCTGTGCCATATACGGTGCTCTGCACCGTTCATTGTGCCCCCTAGCTGTGCCTTATACGGTGCTCTGCACCGTTCATTGTGCCCCCTAGCTGTGCCTTATACGGTGCTCTGCACCGTTCACTGTGCCCCCTAGCTGTGCCTTATACGGTGCTCTGCACCGTTCACTGTGCCCCCTAGCTGTGCCTTATACGGTGCTCTGCACCGTTCACTGTGCCCCCTAGCTGTGCCTTATACGGTGCTCTGCACCGTTCATTGTGCCCCCTAGCTGTGCCTTATACGGTGCTCTGCACCGTTCACTGTGCCCCATAGATGCTCCACATTAATCTGTGCTGCCGCTGCTACTGCTGCAATAAAAAAAAAAAAACACATACTCACCTCCCTTGATTGCAGCTCCCAGCGTCTCGTTCCGGCGCCTCCATCTTCCCGGCGTCTCTGCTCTGACTGATCAGGCAGAGGGCGCCGCGCACACTATATGCGTCATCGCGCCCTCTGCCTGATCAGTCAGAGAGCGCAGACGCCGGGAAGATGGAGGCGCCGGCCGGGAAGATGGATCGGCGCCCGGCGGCTGGAACGAGGACAGGTGAATATAACATACTCACCTAGTCCTGGCGATCCTCGCGCTGTCCCCTCCTGTCTTCGGCGCTGCAGCTTCTTTCTCTATCAGCGGTCACCGGCACCGCTGATTAGAGAAATGAATAAGCGGCTCCGCCCCTATGGGAGGTGGAGCCGCTTATTCATTTCTGTAATGAGCGGTCCCACGTGACCGCTGAAGAGAGGAAGAAGCTGCAGCGCCGAAGCCCGTGGGACGGCAGGGACAGCGCGAGGATCGCTGGGACTAGGTAAGTATACCTCAGCGCCCTCACCCCCTCACCCGCCGACCCCACCGCTACCATGACTCGAGTATAAGCCGAGGGGGGCACTTTCAGCCCTAAAATTTGGGCTGAAAATCTCGGCTTATACTCGAGTATATACGGTAGATTGCGTTGTTATATACACTGGGCCTGAGTTTTGGTTCAGTCTCCCAAAAAAAAGGGAGATTCTAATTCTCACAAAGTGGATATACTTCAGTCCTGTTAGTTTGTCGTATGTCAGCCAGCCACTTTCTGCCACTTACATTGTGTTGTTTTATGCACAGGGCCTGAGTCTTGGTTCAGACTCCCACCAAAAAAAGTGAGATTCAAATTCTCACAAAGTGGATATACTTCAGTCCTGTTAGTTTGTCGTATATCAGCCAGCCACTTTCTGCCACTTACATTGTGTTGTTTTATACACTGGGCCTGAGTTTTGGTTCAGTCTCCCCCCCAAAAAAGGGAGATTCAAATTCTCACAAAGTGGATATACTTCAGTCCTGTTAGTTTGTCGTATATCAGCCAGCCACTTTCTGCCACTTACATTGTGTTGTTTTATACACTGGGCCTGAGTTTTTGTTCAGTCTCCCCCCCAAAAAGGGAGATTCCAATTCTCACAAAGTGGATATACTTTAGTCCTGTTAGTTTGTCGTATATCAGCCAGCCACTTTCTGCCACTTAGATTGCGTTGTTATATACACTTGGCCTGAGTTTTGGTTCAGTCTCCTCCCAAAAAAAGGGAGATTCAAATTCTCACAAAGTGGATATACTTCAGTCCTGTTAGTTTGTCGTATGTCAGCCAGCCACTTTCTGCCACTTAGATTGCGTTGTTATACACACTGGGCCTGAGTTTTGGTTCAGTCTCCCCCCCAAAAAAGGGAGATTTAAATTCTCAACAAGTTTATATACACCTTCTACCTTGTTTTACAGTACCATAAAACGGTTGTTATTTTGGTTAGATTTTCCAAAAAATTAGGAAGTCTGGTGGAAGAGCCCGTGGGCGGTGGTTGCCAGCTGGTAGTTGTTGGAATAAGTTTAAATGCAACAACTCCATTCCTGTTGTAGTCTGCATTGAATGTCTATGAGTGTTCATTTGTCAGCTATGCTGTGATTGTTAAAGTTTGTACAAAAAGGTCAGAGGACTCTCACTGATTGCATCATTCTGCTGCTGTTTCCTTCACAGAGAGACATGTGTTACATGGACTAGATTATATCGGTAGTTACTGTCAAAGCTTTCTTATTTTGTTCCAGTTCAAGCTGCATATATTAAACACAGTTTGCCTTACGTTGGATTCTGCTGCTTATATGAAGTAACACGCGCTGCTGTGGTAATACTCCGGCTAACAGGTTATGGGCCCAGCCACCGGAAAGTAAATGGTAAAAAGCCCAGTCACCGGAATAAGCAGCGAGCCAAGCGCAGACAGCACAGAGGAACCCCCGGAATACAAGGACACCGGAACGCAAAGGTACCGCAGTGTACAGAGCACCGGACAGCGCAGCTTAAAGGGCCAGTAACAAACAAAAAAAAAAAAAGGTACAAGAGACAAGAATGTCTACAGAAAGGAATGCAGTGAAGTACACAGTGCCAAGTCTCACAAATCACAATTACAGCTCCTGGAAATTCAAGGTAAAGATGTTACTTATAAGAGAGGGTACATGGAAATGTATTGAACAGCCTGTGCCTGACCCAGTACCGGGTGATTGGCTAGAGACTGATCAGAAAGCACAAAGCACTATTTCCCTCAGCATAGATGATAACCAGATTGTACATGTATGCAAATGTGATACTGCAAAGAAAATGTGGGAAGAATTACAGAAAGTGCATGAAAGGTCAAATCTCAGCAATAAGCTATATCTTATGAGAAAGCTGTATCAGTCTAAATTAAGTGATGGCCAGCATATGCAGGACTATATCAGAAACACCCTAGAGATTGTGGAGCGCCTAAGGGGTATTGGTGAAGAAATTAAAGATTTTCATGTTGCTGCATTACTATTAAGTGGTCTTCCAGAAAGTTATGACACGCTTGTGACTGCATTAGATGCCAGACCAGATGATGAACTCACACTAGAATATGTGAAAGGGAAACTTGCAGATGAATACAAGAGAAAGTCAGAGACTATTAGCAATAATATATGCAAAGCAGAAGCAGCATTAAAGACACAGTACTTTTCTAAAGCTCAGAGTCATTTAAAGGAAACTCGTGAATGTTTTGTCTGTAAAAAGCCTGGTCACCTTAAAGCAGACTGCAGAGTGTGGAAAGCAAGAATGAATCAGTTTAAAAAGCAGGACAGTCATCAAAAGGTTAAAACAGCTGTAAAGAAGGAAGATGCATGTATTGCGACTGCATTTGGGGTCAGCACAAGCCCATATGCAAACCATGTTTGGTGTATTGACTCTGGAGCGACTGCTCACATGACACGTGATAAAGATTTCTTCATTAATCTAGATGAAAGCAAGTCTGAAAAGGTAATTTTAGCTAATGGTCACTATATGACATCAGAAGGAATAGGAGATGGTTATCTCCATTGTCAAGTTCAATCCTCAGCACAAGTCAGAAAAATCCCAGTTAAAGACGCGCTGTATGTTCCCAAACTTGAAAGTAACCTTTTATCTGTAAAGAAGCTTGCACAACAGGGAAATATAGTTACATTTAAGGATGACAGATGCATCATTTCAAAGAAGGGTCATACCCTTGCCGAAGGAAAAATCAAAGATGAACTTTATCAGCTGAAATGCAATGAAACTGTTTACAGTGCTAGACAAGATTTTCATAAGGACTGTATTCATGTGTGGCACAGACGCCTAGGCCACAGAGATCCAGAAGCAGTAAAGAAACTAGCTCAACTTGCAAATGGTATTGCAATCAACCAGTGTAATCAAACAATGAAGTGCACAAGTTGCCTAAAAGGGAAAATGTCCAGAAAATCGTTTCCTAAAGTAAGCACTACTAAATCTGCACAGATACTGGATTTGATACATACAGATGTGTGTGGTCCAATGAGTGTTCTTACTCCCAGCAAGAAGAGATATTTTCTCACATTCATTGATGATTATTCCAGATATACTGTTACTTACCTACTTCAAAGTAAAGATGAAGTTCCACAGAAACTTGAAGAATATCTTGCTGCAGTTCTTAACAAATTTGGAAGAATACCAAAGGTACTGCGAGCAGATAATGGAACTGAATATACAAGTGGTAAAGTGCAAACCATCCTGAAAAAGAATGGAATCGTGTTCCAGACAACCGTTCCATACAACCCAGAGCAGAATGGCACAGCAGAGAGAAAGAACCGAACTCTTTGTGAAAGTGGAAGAAGTATGCTATTTGATGGAAACCTACCTACAACATATTGGGGAGAAGCCATCATGACTGCTACCTATCTTCAAAATCGACTGCCAAGTAAAGCTACAAGTAAAACTCCATATGAGCTATGGAACTGTGAGAAGCCCAACCTGAAGCATCTCAGGATATTCGGAAGCAAAACTTTTGTGCATGTTCCCAAAGAAAAACGTTCTAAGTGGGAATCTCATGCAAAGGAAGGAGTTCTTGTGGGGTACAGTGAAACTCAGAAAGGATACAGAATCCTGCACCCACAGACCAACACAGTAACAATCAGCAGAGATGTAGTGATTGATGAAAACTCAGTATCGCTCAAATTTCATGAGGTTACGCAAATAATTCAACCTAAGGAACAAGAATTTCAGTCAGTGATTCCAGACATTGAAGAGAATCTCAAAGAAAATACTGAAGTCTGGATATGCTCTGAAAGTACTGAAAAAGAAACAGAAGAACCAAGCCAACCTCAGGAGATCAGAAGATCAGAAAGATCAAATAAAGGAATTCCAGCTAAACGCCTTTCTTATATGGTCAGATCAATTCCAGAAGAAGAGCCACAGTCATGGCAGGAAATGCAAAAACTGCCTATTCATAAGAAGCAAAAATGGATAAAAGCTGCTGATGAAGAAATGGAATCCCTTCATAAGCTCAAAACATGGGAGCTCACAGAGCTACCTCAAGGCAAGAAAGCAATTGGATGTAAGTGGGTCTTTAAGAACAAATATGACTCCGAAGGTAATGTTCACCGTTTTAAAGCAAGATTGGTCGCAAAAGGATATTCACAAAAATATGGTGAAGATTATGATGCTACTTTTGCTCCAGTTGCCAAGCAAACTACATTCAGAACTTTATTATCCATAGCTGCTGTTCAGCAGATGAAAGTAAGACATTTTGACATCAAAACAGCCTTTCTACATGGAGACATTGAAGAAGAGCTGTACATGACTCAACCAGAAGGCTATGTTAAAAGGGGTAAAGAGAACCTTGTTTGCAGAATGCAAAAATCTCTCTACGGCCTTAAGCAATCAGCAAGAGCATGGAACACTAAGATGAACAAAGTGTTAATCGACGAAGGATTTAAAAGGTCTCAAGCGGATCCATGTTTGTATACAAAAGGTGTATCACAAGATTGGATGTATGTTATTCTATATGTGGATGATGTAATAATAGCGCATCAAGAAGAGAGAGAAATTTCAAAACTAGGTCAAATTCTGAACAAGCATTTCGAGACCAAGGACCTTGGAGATGTGACATACTATTTGGGAATCCAAATCCAGAGAGAGGAAGATGGAAGTTTTCTTCTTAATCAAAATTCTAAAATCTCCACAGTTCTAAACCAGTTTGGAATGTCAGAAGCCAAAGGCATATCAACTCCAATGGATCCATCTTACCTAAAATTGGAAGGAGAAGAAGATCTGCTACCCACAAATGACAGTTACAGACAAGCAGTGGGGGCACTTCTATACATAGCAACCACAACCCGTCCAGATATCTCAGCCACAGTGGGAATTCTCTGCCGACGTGTAAGCAAGCCACGCCAAAGAGATTGGAATGCAATTAAGAGACTTCTTCAGTATCTTAAGGCAACCCAAGAGTTAAGTCTAAAGATTTCTGCATCAGGAGATCTAATTCTCAGAGGATATGTAGATGCAGATTGGGCTGGAGACTCAAGTGATCGAAGATCAACAAGTGGTTACTTGTTCAAGTTAGGACACACTTCAATCTCATGGTCCAGTAGAAAACAAGTGTCAGTTGCATTGTCTTCTACAGAAGCAGAATATACATCAGCTGCTCATGCAAGTCAAGAGTTAATTTGGTTGAAGCAACTTTTGGAAGAATTCGGCAAACCACTAGCTGAACCAACTGTTATCTATGAGGACAACCAAGGATGTATCAAGCTCGCCAGCAGTGAAAGGATAAGTGCAAGAACAAAGCACATTGATGTTAAACATCATCACTTGCGTGACTTAGTAGAGCGTGAAGTTCTAAAGTTTGTTTACTGTGAATCTGACAAGATGTTAGCAGATGTTTTGACAAAGCCATTGTCAAGAGCCAAGTTTGAAGAATTCAGAACTGCAATGGGACTAACAGGATAAGCAGTTGTTGAGTGGGGGTGTTGGAATAAGTTTAAATGCAACAACTCCATTCCTGTTGTAGTCTGCATTGAATGTCTATGAGTGTTCATTTGTCAGCTATGCTGTGATTGTTAAAGTTTGTACAAAAAGGTCAGAGGACTCTCACTGATTGCATCATTCTGCTGCTGTTTCCTTCACAGAGAGACATGTGTTACATGGACTAGATTATATCGGTAGTTACTGTCAAAGCTTTCTTATTTTGTTCCAGTTCAAGCTGCATATATTAAACACAGTTTGCCTTACGTTGGATTCTGCTGCTTATATGAAGTAACACGCGCTGCTGTGGTAATACTCCGGCTAACAGTAGTGATGGTCGTGGTGGTGGTGGAGCATCTGGTGGTAGTGGGAAAAGCAAAATAGCACCAAAGGCTCGAGGTGTTGAGCAAGCGTCATCGTCTGGCTACACAAGGCCTCGAAGGCTCCCTTATCTGGGAGTAGAAAAACAGCTTTTAAAGTCGGAGCAGCAGGAAAACGTTTTGGCTTTCCTTGCTGACTCAGCCTCTAGCTCTTTCGCCTCCTCTTCAGAAAGTTCCAAATATAAAAGCAGCGAGTCATCAGTGGATGCTCCCGGTCAGGAACAAGACATTTCCTTGTGTCCTTCACCCAAACCAAAAGTGAAGGATGCATCAGGCGACACTACAGTTTACTCCATGGAGCTCTTTACACATACCATGCCTGGGTTATAAAGGGAAATTGTTAACTGCCCATTACAAGATGAATCGGACATGGAGTGCACTGATGCACAGCCACAGCTAGATTATTATGCTGTTCCATTGACTCAGATCACTACATTGCCCTCGCAGTGTACTGAGCCAGAATCTGACCCTGCTGAGACTATGGTGCCCCGTCCCGAACGCTATAGCACCTTACACGGTTACAAACTATTTTTCCTCCCTTATCAATGTTCTCCCTCACAGGTCATTCCCCTTTGATTACTGGGCATCTAAAATAGACACCTGGCCTGAATTGGCAGAATATGCACTACAGGAGCTCGCTTGCCCTGCTTCTAGTGTGCTATCAGAAAGAATCTTCAGTGCTGCTGGTTCAATACTGACCGAAAAAAGGACACGTCTGGCTACCCAGAATGTTGATGATCTAACCTTCATTAAAATGAACCAATCATGGATTTCAAATTATTTTGCCCCACCTTCCCCTGCTGACACGTAGCTTGCCGGAGAAATGTCTTGCTTTTGGCCTCCTCTTATTGACTTCTCCAATTCCTCCATTTGCAGCTGCTAAATGTCCACCATAGGCCATTTTTATACCTCCCTAAATGGGCTGACTCCCCCCACAGGGCCGTGGTCACCACCTGGCGCAAGCACCCGTGCGAGGGCCGTTTGCCTGACAGGTGGGTGGGCCCACTCTTGGGCTTTCTCCTGTACTGCACCTCTGATTCTATTCACTTCAATAGGAGCTACAGTATCTCAGAATGGTCATTACTCAGTGAATGAAGCTGCACTATTTGGCTCCTTTCACTGTTTACATCTGGTGGGGGTGCCAGAATTAGATGCCCACCAATATGATATTGATGACTTATCCTAAGGGCTTGTGCAGACAAATGTATTTTTAGTCTGAGTGCAAGACAATAAAACATTAGCATTGTATGAAGAAAAATCACAGCATGCATGATTTGCATTCCGATAATTGGATTGCACTCGACCATGCAAGTCAATGAGTCTGTGGAAAACATTGGACTGTTCTCATGTCGTATCCGAGGGGGCTGCCATTCTTATGGACTGACAGAATGGAGAAGTTGCAGAATTAATATTCCCATCTTCTCCTCATCCAATAAAATCTGATCAAACTGTGCTAACGCTCTGATCAGAGTGTGATCAGAGTGTGATCAGAGTGTGATCAGAGTGTGTTTTGCATGATTGGATTGCTTTTCTCAGATGAGAGAAAATATGGTCATGTGACCCTAGCCTAAAAATACAGCATTAATATTGTAACCCTAGATAATCCCTTTAACAGACTAGTGCAAACATTATTTATGTTGTGTTTTGTGCCATTCTCATTCAAAATCTTTATTTAAAATCAGAATCAAGGACCAAATTCTCTTTACTTAAAAAAAAAAAACATAGGGGTCTGCACACAACTCTCCACATTAGCAAAATATTCCAGCAGGGAATATTTTCAAAGTTCATTCCTTATCCATGTGTCAATATTTATCTACATACATGCTTTAGAAAAATGCATGGTATTAAAATATGTGGTGGGTAGAGGGGCTTAAGAATGTAGAATGTATATAGATAACAACATAGGAAAATAATGCGTTCAAGTGAATATTCAAGTAAGTAGTGTGGTTCATTTCAGATGCAGGATGTAGCTGCTCTTCTGACATTTGCCCAACTCCGACCTCAGTTACAGTAATATATCAATCATATTCAAATTAGTGAAAATATTTTTTTCCCCGAAACACAAAAGATTACTCATAGCCGACATGTATCTAGGCTTTCCAGCACCCGGGTCAGGAATTCAATTTGTCCCCCTCCCATGTCCTCATGTGACCAATCATTCATATGTGATATGCCGTCTAGCTGCTCTTCCTTATTCTCGCAATGTTCCGTGAAAAACTGAGAGAAGCATCAAGAAAATCTTCTTGTCACATAACAGTAAGCATAAAAATCTCATAAGAGTGAAGTGTCCATGTGATGACTGCTGGACCCAGCAAGCAGTGCTGAATCCTGACAGCGAGTATATTGCATACACTTAGGATTGACATGCAACAGGGCTTCATTTTGTCATGAATGGGCCTGTCCAGGTTTAGATAAAAGTCTAAAGTCACTCAATGTGACTGCATGTGTCACACTGTGATGGGCTTCGGTAATGAAAGGGGGCCTCAAACTGTCCCCGGAACTGGGACTCTAACTCTCTCTGTCCCCGGGGTACTGTTAAAGGTAGAGATGCCCGAGTCTCCGACCTTACTATGCTCCTGTCAATGTCCTTAGCTGTCTCCTCCTCTAGGAGTCCTGGAACAGATATGTTAGTGTATTAAACACGTAAGACAAACAGGGATAACAAAATGCAGCTTACATACAAAAACACTCGCCAAGGGTAGGGAGGTATATAGAAAAGAATACACAGCTACTAACCAAATGGGAAACGGAATAAAGAGGAAGGAATACACCCAAAATGGCAAGCAATCACAAGTAGCAACATGATTTCCAATAAGCACAAGGTCTCCAAGTAGCAAGGAAGCAAAGCTTTTACTGCCAAGACAGAGAGGGTCTGGCCAAGTTTTATAGGAAGAGATAACGACCAGATGAGAAGCAGCTGAAATGGAACTGCATGTTTCTGATCAGCATAGAAAGGATCAACCGCTTCAGCACCAAAGGAAACCAAATTCATTTAATATATGCTCCAAACACACAGGCTAAATGGAAGATCTGTGATTCACAATACGCAGTGATCTTCTACCCTCAGATCTCTCAGATTGATGTGACACACTTGTGACAGCAGGCTTCTGAATGCTAACAGTTCATGCACTGCACACTTTTAGGATTCTTCCTTGCCGGAGGTAAGAGTGTACGGACATGTATACTTCTGGCCACATTCTGACTAGCCACATTCACTCAATTAATTTTCATTAACCAACGCCACGCATGCATAGTCAGCATGTGACAGCGTGTATGCAAATTGCATACTTACAGTTTTGTGACCTCTCACTCTCACCACTGGCACAAGAGAATCCTGACAGTGTGCAGTGAGTGCTGCGAGAGTTCAGAAGTCTGCAGTCATTTGGAATAATTGCAGACTAGAGGTGAGCAGATCCATGGATGTTCAGGTGCCGGCACCATCTTTTGGGTGGCATTACTGTGATTGGCTAGCCTTCCAGCATCATAGGGACTATTTAAAGGCTGCTGGCGCCATCTTGCGCACATTGCAGCTGGAAACAGCGTAGGGAGAGCGGAGTTTCATCATAGGGAAAGTGAAAGGAGTGTAGAGACAGTGATAGAAAGTTATAGTGAGAGTTATTTATTCCAAAAAGCTCTTTTAAGAGCTGAAGACTGTCAAGATTACTTGTTTTTGTTTGTTAGGTGGGAATTTAGTAGGGAGATATTTAATAAGAGGAAGGGAGGATGGGTGGGTGAAAGCAGGCACCTGAGTGTTCTCATCATTGGAAGTACATGCTGCAGCTCTCTGCTATTCACTTAAAATACCCAACATTTGTCTAGCAGTTGTGTGACTGTTGCAATCTGGGTAGAGATAGTGATACGTGACAATTTAGCAGGGACAATAATCTTTATTACTCCGCATTTGGAGTGTGTCATCAAAACAATTAAAAAAATCACAATTTTCTATTGTTTTAAAAAATACATAGTAGCATAGTAACATAGTTAACAAGGCCGAAAAAATACATTTGTCCATCCAGTTCAACCTATGTTCCATCAGACTAAATCCCCAGATCTACGCCCTTCTAAAGAACCTAATAACTGTAAGATACAATATTGTTAAGCTCAAGGAAGACATTCAGGCCTCTCTTGAACCCCTCGACTGAGTTCACCATCACCACCTTCTCAGGCAAGGAATTCCAGATTCTCACTGCCCTAACAGTAAAGAATCCTCTTCTATGTTGGTGAAACAACCTTCTCTCCTCTAGACACAGAGAATGCCCCCTTGTGAGTATCACATTCCTTGATATAAACAGATCCTCGGAGTAATATTTGTATTGTCCCCTTATATACTTATATATGGTTATTAGATTGACCCTCAGTCATCTTTTTTCTAGACTAAATAATCCTAATTTTGCTAATTTCTCTGGGTATTGTAGCTCCCCCATCCCATTTATTAATTTTGTTGCCCTGGCTCTAGTTCCATTATATCCTTCCTGAGCGCCGGAGCCCAAAACTGTACACAGTACTCCATGTGCAGTCTAACCAGGGATTTGTAAAGAGGCAGTATAATGCTCTCATTATGTGTATCCACATATCTTTTAATGCACCCCATGATTATGTTTGCCTTCGTAGCCGCTGCCTGGCACAAGGCTGCTCCAGGTAAGTTTATCATTAACTAGGATCCCCAAGTCCTTCTCCATGTCAGAATTACCCAGTGGTTTCCCGTTCAGTGTGTAATGGTGATATTGATTCCTTCTTCCCAAGTGTATAACCTTACATTTATTATTGTTAAACCGCATCGGCCACTTTTCGGCCCAAGTTTCCCAAGATTTTTTAACATCATTCCCACTCTGCTGTCCAAGAAGGAGAGGCTGAGTCCTTTTGTTCACACCATGCTGTGGCAGAGACACAACAGTCAGCAACCACGTCCAGTCTGTTGTGCCAGTGCAGCGTTCAGTTTTCACTTGTCAGCATATTTGTCTGTTCACAATTTATTAGTTAGACTAGATGGTGGCCCGATTCTAGCGCATTGGGTATTCTAGAATATGCATGTCCACGTAGTATATTGCCCAGCCACGTAGTATATTGCCCAGCCACGTAGTATATTGCCCAGCTACGTAGTATATTGCCCAGCTACGTAGTATATTGGCCAGCCACGTAGTATATTGCTCAGCTACGTAGTATACAACACAGAGCCACATAGTATATTGCCCAGTCACGTAGTATATTGCCCAGTGACGAAGTATATTGCCCAGCCACGTAGTATATTGCCCAGTCACATAGTATATTGCCCAGTTATGTAGTATATTGCCCAGTCATGTAGTATATTGCCCAGTGACGTATTATATTGCCCAGCCACGTAGAATATTGTCCAGCCACGTATTATACAGCACAGAGCCATGTAGTATATAGCACAGAGCCACATAGTATACAGCACAGAGCCACGTAGTATACAGCACAGACACGTAGTA
Source organism: Ranitomeya imitator (assembly GCF_032444005.1). NCBI lineage: Eukaryota > Metazoa > Chordata > Amphibia > Anura > Dendrobatidae > Ranitomeya > Ranitomeya imitator. The sequence continues at coordinate 424,112,877 of NC_091286.1, read as the reverse complement.
TATTGGCCAGTCACATAGTATATTGCCCAGATATGTAGTGTTATGATACGGTGGTTTAGGAGCAACATAGAGCGAGCTCTGAAGGAAGTGGTAACTGTACTGACCGCAGTCCCTAAGCTCAACACAACACTAGAAGTAGCCGTGGGATGCTCCTAACTCTCCCTAGGCACCTCGTCACCGCCTAAGAGCTAACTACCCCTAAAGATAGAAGCAGGAAAACTATCTTGCCTCAGAGAAAATCCCCAAAGGATAGATTAGCCCCCCACAAATAATGACTGTGAGTGGAGAGGGAAAAGACATACACAGAATGAAACCAGGATGAGCACAGGAGGCCAGTCTAGCTTGATAGATAGGACAGAATGGAATACTGTGCGGTCAGTATAAAACACTACAAAAATCCACGCAGAGTTTACTAAAAATCTCCACACCTGACTAAAGGTGTGGAGGGTAAATCTGCTTCCCAGAGCTTCCAGCAAGACAGAATTAATTCATACTGATAATGCTGGAAAAACATAGAAAGCACAGAACGGATAAGTCCACAATCAGTGAACAGAAAAAAGCAAGCAAGACTTAGCTTTGCTGAACTGGTCAGGATAACAGGGAAATCCAAAGAGATGTGAATCCAACCAGGAACCATTTACAAGTGGCACTGGCTGAAGAAAGAGCCAGGCATAAATAGCCGAGCAGAAAAGACAATCAGTGAAAGCAGCTGCTGACAGCTAACTCCAAGGAGCAGCCATACCACTTGAAACCACAGGAGGGAGCCCAAGAGCAGAACTCACAAAAGTACCACTTACAACCACCGGAGGGAGCCCAAGAACGGAATTCACAACAGTACCCCCCCTTGAGGAGGGGTCACCGAACCCTCACCAGAGCCCCAGGCCGATCAGGACGAGCCAAGTGAAAAGCACGAACCAAATCGGTGGCATGGACATCGGAGGCAACAACCCAAGAATTATCCTCCTGGCCATAACCCTTCCACTTGACAAGATACTGAAGCCTTCGCCTCGAAAAACGAGAATCCAAAATCTTCTCAACCTCATATTCCAACTCTCCCTCAACCAACACTGGGGCAGGAGGGTCAACTGAGGGAACAAAAGGCACCACATATCTCCGCAACAAAGATCTATGGAAAACATTATGAATGGCAAAAGAAGCTGGAAGAGCCAAACGAAATGACACCGGATTAATAATTTCAGAAATTTTATAAGGACCAATAAACTGAGGCTTAAACTTAGGGGACGAAACCTTCATAGGAACATGACGAGAAGACAACCAAACCAAATCCCCCACACGAAGCCGAGGACCAACACACTGATGGCGGTTAGCAAAACGTTGAGCCCTTTCCTGAGACAACGTCAAATTGTCCACCACATGAGTCCAAATCTGCTGCAGCCTGTCCACCACAGAATCAACACCAGGACAATCAAAAGGCTCAACCTGCCCAGAAGAAAAGCGAGGATGAAAACCAAAATTACAAAAGAAAGGTGAAACCAAAGTAGCCGAACTAGCCCGATTATTAAGGGCAAACTCAGCCAACGGCAAGAAAGACACCCAATCATCCTGATCAGCAGACACAAAGCATCTCAAATAGGTCTCCATGGTCTGATTAGTTCGCTCAGTTTGGCCATTAGTCTGAGGATGAAACGCCGAAGAAAAAGACAAATCAATGCCCATCCTAGCACAAAAGGCCCGCCAAAATCTAGAGACAAACTGAGAACCTCTGTCAGACACAATATTCTCCGGAATGCCATGCAAACGAACCACATGCTGAAAAAACAATGGAACCAGATCTGAGGAGGAAGGCAACTTAGGCAAAGGTACCAGATGGACCATTTTAGAGAACCGGTCACAAACAACCCAGATAACAGACATCTTCTGGGAAACAGGAAGATCCGAAATAAAATCCATGATAATATGCGTCCAGGGCCTCTCAGGGACCGGCAAAGGCAAAAGCAACCCACTAGCGCGGGAACAGCAAGGCTTGGCTCGGACGCAAGTCCCACAGGACTGCACAAAGGCACGGACATCGCGCGACAAGGAAGGCCACCAAAAGGACCTAGCAACCAAATCTCTGGTACTACAAATCCCAGGATGACCAGCCAACACTGAACAATGAACCTCAGAAATCACCTTACTTGTCCATCTATCAGGAACAAACAGCTTCCCCACAGGACAGCAGTCAGGCCTTCAATTCCTGAAGTACCCGCCGCAAATCAGGGGAGATGGCATAAAGAATCACCCCTTCCTTAAGAATGCCAACCGGCTCAAGGACTCCAGGAGAATCAGGCGAAAAACTCCTAGAGAGGGCATCAGCCTTAACATTCTTAGATCCCGGCAGATACGAGACCACAAAATCAAAACGGGAGAAAAACAGGGGCCATCGAGCCTGTCTAGGATTCAGCCGCTTGGCTGACTCAAGGTAAATTAGATTCTTATGATCGGTCAGGACCACAACGCGGTGCTTAGCTCCCTCAAGCCAATGTCGCCACTCCTCAAATGCCCACTTCATAGTCAACAACTCACGATTGCCAACATCATAATTGCGTTCCGCAGGTGAAAACTTTCTGGAAAAAAAAGCACACGGTTTCATCAAAGAACCATCAGACTCCCTCTGAGACAAAACGGCCCCTGCACCAATCTCAGAAGCGTCGACCTCAACCTGAAAAGGAAGAGAAACATCCGGCTGACACAACACAGGGGCAGAAGTAAATCGGCGTTTAAGCTCCTGAAAGGCCTCAACAGCCGCAGAGGACCAATTCGTCACATCAGCGCCTCTCTTCGTCAAATCAGTAAGGGGCTTAACCACACTGGAAAAGTTGGCAATGAAACGGCGACAGAAATTAGCAAAGCCCAAAAATTTTTGAAGGCCCTTCACAGATGTGGGTTGAATCCAGTCATGAATAGCTTGGACCTTAACAGGATCCATTTCTATAGATGAGGGAGAAAAAATAAAACCCAAAAAAGAGACCTTCTGAACTCCGAATAGGCACTTAGACCCCTTCACAAACAAAGCATTATCACGAAAGATCTGGAACACCATCCTGACCTGCTTCACATGAGACTCCCAATCATCGGAAAAAATCAAAATATCATGCAAATATACGACCATGAATTTATCAAGATAAGGCTACGTTCAGACTAGCGTTGTGCTAGTGTGCGTCGGGCGACGCAGCGGCGACGCACGCGTCATGCGCCCCTATGTTTAACATGGGGGACGCATGCGTTTTTGTTTGTTGCGTTTTGCGACAAATGCGTCTTTTTTGCCGCAAGCGTCGGACCAAGAAAACGCAACAAGTTGCATTTTTCTTGCGTCCAATTTTCGGCAAAGAACGACGCACGCGTCGCAAAATGCAGCGTTTTTGCGTGCGTTTTGCCGCGTTTTTGCGTGCGTTGTGCGTTGCGTCGCCGATGCAGCGGCGCACAACGCTAGTCTGAATGTAGCCTAATTGCGGAAAATATCATGCATGAAAGACTGGAACACAGATGGAGCATTAGAGAGCCCAAATGGCATCACAAGGTATTCAAAATGGCCTTCGGGCGTATTAAATGCAGTTTTCCATTCGTCACCCTGTTTAATACGAACAAGATTATATGCCCCTCGGAGGTCAATCTTAGTAAACCAACTAGCCCCCTTAATCTGAGCAAATAAATCAGTAAGCAAAGGCAAGGGGTATTGGAATTTGACCGTGATCTTATTAAGAAGACGATAATCAATACAGGGTCTCAAGGAGCCATCCTTCTTGGCAACAAAAAAGAAACCCGCTCCCAATGGTGACGAAGACGGCCGAATATGCCCCTTCTCCAAAGATTCCTTAACATAACTCCGCATGGCGGCATGCTCTGGCACAGACAGATTGAAAAGTCGGCCCTTACGGAACTTGCAACCAGGAATCAAGTTAATAGCACAATCACAGTCCCTGTGCGGTGGAAGGGAACTGGACTTGGGCTCATCAAATACATCCTGGAAATCCGACAAAAACTCAGGGACCTCAGAAGATGGGGAAGAGGAAATTGACATCAAAGGAACGTCACTATGTACCCCTTGACAACCCCAACTAGTCACAGACAGTTTTACAATCCAGCACCGGATTATGTTCCTGTAACCATGGAAAACCCAGTACAACAACATCATGCAGGTTATGCAACACCAGAAAACGGCAATCTTCCTGATGTGCTGGAGCCATGTACATAGTCATCTGCGTCCACTACTGAGGTTTATCCTTGGCCAAGGGTGTAGCATCAATACCCCTCAAAGGAATAGGGCTCTGCAAAGGCTGCAAGGAAAAACCACAGCGCCTGGCGAATTCCAAGTCCATTAAGTTCAGGGCAGCGCCTGAATCCACAAATGCCATGACAGAAAAGGACGACAATGAGCAAATCAGGGTCACAGATAAGAGAAATTTAGGCTGTATAGTACTAATGGTAACAGACCTAGCGACTCTCTTAGTACGCTTAGGGCAATCAGAGATAACATGAGTAGAATCACCACAGTAAAAACACAGCCTATTCTGACGTCTGAATTCCTGCCGTTCTGTTCTAGTCAAAATCCTATCACATTGCATAGGTTCAGGACTCTGCTCAGAGGACACTGCCATATGGTGCACAGTTCTGCGCTCGCGCAGACGTCGATCAATCTGAATGGCTAGAGACATAAATTCGCTCAAACCGGCAGGCGTAGGAAAGCCCACCATAACATCTTCAAGGGCTTCAGAAAGACCTTTTCTGAAAATAGCAGCCAGAGCCTCCTCATTCCATTTAGTGAGCACAGACCATTTTCTAAATTTCTGGCAGTATAGTTCTGCCGCCTCCTGACCTTGACACAAGGCCAACAGGGTTTTTTCTGCATGATCCACAGAATTAGGTTCGTCATACAATAATCCGAGCGCTTGGAAAAATGCGTCTACATTCAATAATGCCTGATCCCCTGTTTCAAGAGAAAAAGCCCAGTCTTGAGGGTCACCACGCAGCAAGGATATGATGATTTTTACTTGCTGAATGGGATCACCAGAAGAACGGGGTTTCAAAGCAAAAAACAATTTGCAGTTATTTTTAAAGTTCAAAAACTTGGATCTGTCCCCAAAAAACAAATCAGGAGTAGGAATTCTAGGCTCTAAAGCCGGAGTCAGGACAACATAATCTTGGATACTCTGTACACTCTGTAATCCCTTCACTGGCTCCCCATTGCCCAGAGACTCCACTACAAAACCCTTACCATGACGTACAAAGCCATCCACAACCTGTGTCCTCCATACATCTGTGACCTCGTCTCCCGGTACTTACCTACCCGCAACCTCCGATCCTCACAAGATCTCCTACTCTACTCCCCTCTTATCCCCTCTTCCCACAATCATATACAAGATTTCTCTCGCGTATCACCCCTACTCTGGAACCCTCTACAACAACACATCAGACTCTCGCCTACCATCGAAACCTTCAAAAAGAACCTGAAGACCCACCTCTTCAGACAAGCCTACAACCTGCAATAACCACCGATCGACCAAACCGCTGCATGACCATCTCTACCGTCACCTACTGTATTCTCACCCATCCCTTGTAGATTGTGAGCCTTCGCGGGCAGGGTCCTCATTCCTCCTGTACCAGTTATGACTTGTATTGTTTAAGATTATTGTTCTTGTTTTTATTATGTATACCCCTCCTCACATGTAAAGCGCCATGGAATAAATGGCGCTATAACAATAAATATTAATAATAATAATAATAATAATAATAGTCTTGCAGCAAGTTGATCCACATGAGAAAACAAACCCTGAACATCCATGCCAGAGCATATATCCTGAACCACCCAGATATCAAGAGGAAAAAAAAGACAAACCAGAGCACAGAAAAAAAATGGTTCAGAACTTTCTTTTACTTCTTTTGAGATGCATTTAATTCATTTTTGGCCACTTGTACTGTTATGATACGGTGGTTTAGGAGCAACATGGAGCGAGCTCTGAAGGAAGTGGTAACTGTACTGAGCGCAGTCCCTAAGCTCAACACAACACTAGAAGTAGCCGTGGGATGCTCCTAACTCTCCCTAGGCACCTCGTCACCGCCTAAGAGCTAACTACCCCTAAAGATAGAAGCAGGAAAACTATCTTGCCTCACAGAAAATCCCCAAAGGGTAGATTAGCCCCCCACAAATAATGACTGTGAGTGGAGAGGGAAAAGACATACACAGAATTAAACCAGGATGAGCACAGGAGGCCAGTCTAGCTTGATAGATAGGACAGGATGGAATACTGTGCGGTCAGTATAAAACACTACAAAAATCCACGCAGAGTTTACTAAAAATCTCCACACCTGACTAAAGGTGTGGAGGGTAAATCTGCTTCCCAGAGCTTCCAGCAAGACAGAATTAATTCATACTGATAACGCTGGACAAACATAGAAAGCACAGAATGGATAAGTCCACAATCAGTGAACAGAAAAAAGCAAGCAAGACTTAGCTTTGCTGAACTGGTCAGGATAACAGGGAAATCCAAAGAGATGTGAATCCAACCAGGAACCATTTACAAGTGGCACTGGCTGAAGAAAGAGCCAGGCATAAATAGCCGAGCAGAAAAGACGATCAGTGAAAGCAGCTGCTGACAGCTAACTCCAAGGAGCAGCCATACCACTTTAAACCACAGGAGGGAGCCCAAGAGCAGAACTCACAAAAGTACCACTTACAACCACCAGAGGGAGCCCAAGAACGGAATTCACAACAATGTAGTATATTGGCCAGCCACATATGTAACAGGTTAAAAAATAAACATACTCACCTTCTGAAGGGCCCTTGTAGTCCTGTCGCCTGTATGCAGTGCACGCGGCAGCTTCCGGTCCCAGGGTTGGCATGAGCGCAGGACCTGTGATGACGTCACGGTCACATGACCATGATGTCATGGCAGGTCCTTCTCGCATAGCATCCTTACCACCGGAACCTGCCGCTTGCACTGCCGAGGACAGGACGACACGTCGGAGGGTGAGAATAACGTTTTTTTATTATTTGTAACAGTAGATCTTTTTACTATTGATGCTGCATACAGTCATGGCCAAAAGTATTGACACCCCTGCAATTCTGTCAGATAATACTCATTTTCTTCCTGAAAATGATTGCAAACACAAATTATTTGGTATTATTATCTTCATTTAATTTGTCTTAAATGAAAAAACACAAAAAGTATTGTCCTAAAGCCAAATTGGATATAATTCCACACCAAACATAAAAAAGGGGTGGACAAATGTATTGGCACTGTTCGAAAAATCATGTGATGCTACTCTAATTTGTGTAATTAACAGCACCTGTAACTTACATGTGGCACCTAACAGGTGTTGGCAATAACTAAATCACACTTGCAGCCAGTTGACATGGATTAAAGTTGACTCAACCTCTGTCCTCTGTCCTTGTGTGTACCACATTGAGCATGGAGAAAAGAAAGGAGACCAAAGAACTGTCTGAGGACTTGAGAAACCAAATTGTGAGGAAGCATGAGCAATCTCAAGGCTACAAGTCCATCTCCAAAGACCTGAATGTTCCTGTGTCTACCGTGCGCAGTCTCATCAAGAAGTTTAAAGCCCATGGCACTGTGGCTAAACTCCCTAGATGTGGACGAAAAAGAAAAATTGACAAGAGATTTCAGCGCAAGATTGTGCAGATGTTGGATAAAGAACCTCGACTAACATCCAAACCAGTTTAAGCTGCCCTGCAGTCCAAGGGTACAACAGTGTCAACCCGTACTATCCGTCGGCGTCTGAATGAAAAGGGACTGTAAGGTAGGAGACCCAGGAAGACCCCACTTCTTACCCCGAGACATAAAAAAGCCATTCTGGAGTTTGCCAAAACTTACCTGAAAAAGCCTAAAACATTTTGGAATAATGTTCTCTGGTCAGATGAGACAAAAGTAGAGCTTTTTGGGCAAAGGCATCAACATAGAGTTTACAGAGAGAAAAAAAAGAGGCATTCAAAGAAAAGAACACGGTCCCTACAGTCAAAAATGGCGGAGGTTTCCTGATGTTTTGGGGTTGCTTTGCTGTCTCTGGCACTGGACTGCTTGACCGTGTGCATAGCATTATGAAGTCTGAAGACTACCAACAAATTTTGCAGCATAATGTAGGGCCCACTGTGTGAAAGCTGGGTCTCCCTCAGAGGTCATGGGTCTTCCAGCAGGACAATGACCCAAAACACACTTCAAAAAGCACTAGAAAATGGTTTGAGAGAAAGCACTGGAGACTTCTAAGGTGGCCAGCAATGAGTCCAGACCTGAATCCCATAGAACAACTGTGGAGAGATCTAAAAATGGCAGTTTGGAGAAGGCACCCTTCAAATATCAGGGACCTGGAGCAATTTGCCAAAGAAGAATGGTCTAAAATTCCAGCAGAGCATTGTAAGAAACTCATTGATGGTTACTGGAAGCGGTTGGTCACAGTTATTTTGGCTAAAGGTTGTGCAACCAAGTATTAGGCTGAGGGTGCCAATACTTTTGTCTGGCCCATTTTTGGAGTTTTGTTTGAAATGATCAATTTTTGCTTTTTGCTTCATTCTCTTTTGTGTTTTTTCATTTAAGACAAATTAAATGAAGATAATAATACCAAATAATTTGTGTTTGCAATCATTTTCAGGAAGAAAATGAGTATTATCTGACAGAATTGCAGGGGTGTTAATACTTTTGGCCATGACTGTATGCATCATCAATAGTAAAAAGTTGGTCACACAGGGTTAATAGCTGCGAACCGGAGTGTGTTACACCGCGCTCTGGCAATGCTGGCATTAACCCTGTGTGAGGGCTGACTGGAGGGGAGTACTTAGCGGGCACTGACTGCGGGGAGGAAGGAGCGGCCATGTTGCCGCCGGACTGCACCCGTCGCTGATTGGTCGTGGCAATGGTCGTGAGCGTTTTTCCATGACCAATGAGCGAATTGGATTTCCATGACAGACAGAGGCCGCGACCAATGAATATCCATGACAGAAAGACAGAAAGACAGACAGACGGAAGTGACCCTTAGACAATTATATAGTAGACTAGATGGTGGCCCGATTCTAATGCATCGGGTATTCTAGAATATGCATGTCCACGTAATATATTGCCCAGCGACGTAGTATATTGCCCAGTGACGTAGTATATTGCCCAGTCCACGTAATATATTGCCCAGCGACGTACTATATTGCCCAGAGACGTAGTATATTGCCCAGTGACGTAGTATATTGCCCAGCCATGTAGTATATAGGCCAGTCACGTAGTATATTGTCCAGCCACATAGTATATTGCCCAGTCACGTAGTATACAGCACAGAGCCACATAGTATATTGCACAGTGACGTAGTATACAGCACAGAGCCACGTAGTATATTGCCCAGTGACGTAGTATACTGCCCAGCCACGTAGTATATTGCCCAGCCATGTAGTATATTGTCCAGCCACGTAGTATATTGCCCAGTGACATAGTATAGAGCACAGAGCCATGTGGTATATTGCATAGCAATGTAGTATACAGCACAGAGCCACGTAATATATTGCACAGCGACGTAGTATACAGCACAGAGCCACGTAGTATATTGCCCAGTCACGTAGTATATTACCCAGCCACATATGTCACAGGTTAAAAAATAAAAATAAACATACTCACCTAACGATCCGAGGGCCCCTTGTAGTTTAACATACTCACCATTCTGGTCGCTGATCCTCAGCGTCCCGTCTCTCTGCCTCCTGGGATCCAACGGCGCTGTGCCGATGGGCGCGTGGCTGCCGCCATCTTCCGTTCCCAGGATGCTTTGCGAAATTACCCAGATGACCTAGCGTTCTCAGGAGACCGCTATGTCTTCTGGGTAATTTCACACTGCATCGCTGGGAAAGGAAGATGGCGGCAGGCGCAAGCAGACAACGGAGGGTGAGTATAGCTGTTTTTTTATTTTTTTACTATTTTTAACATTACTTCTTTTACTATTGATGCCGCATAGGCAGCATCAATAGTAAAAGGTTGGGGACACACAGGGTTAGTATCGGCGGTAACGGAGTGCGTTACCCGCGGCATAACGCGGTCTGTTACCGCTGGCATTAACCCTGTGTTAGCGGTGACCGGAGGGGAGTATGGAGCGGGCGCCGGGGACAGTGATTTCGGGGAGCATGGAGCGGAGCACCGGGGACACTGCAGGAAGTATGGAGCAGAGTGTCGGGGACACTGACTGCGAGGAGCGGGGAGTATGGAGCGGAGCGCCGGGGACACGGACTGTGGGGAGCGGGGAGCATGGAGCGGAGCGCTGGGGACACTGACTGTGGGGAGTAAGGAGCGGCCATTTTCTTCCGGACTGTGCCCGTCGCTGATTGCGACGGCAGCCATGACAGGCAGCTGGTGAGACCAATCAGCGAATGAATAACCGTGACAGACAGAAGGACAGACAGACAGACGGAAGTGACCCTTAGACAATTATATAGTAGATAGGGCATACATACTCAATAGCAATTTACATTGTCCGGTGCTGGACAAAGACCATTGCTGACTTTTCCAGGCTCCCAAATGACACTTCTGTCTCTTTATTAAACTGTTGCTTCCCTTACCTTTTCTAAATTTGGCTCCTTGCAAATGTTAAAGTAAAAAAAAAAGCCAAAACTCTCCGTGGGAACATATGCTAAAGGGGAGGTCTAATTTTTTTCATTTTTTATTTTTTATTATATACATATAATTATGAAGGAAATAATGTTTCTTAGTAGTTTTCCCTTAAAAATATTTTAGGTTTTGTAGGTCTTTTTAAAAATACGTAAAACCGGTGCAATATTCTGACAACATTATTCCCAGATACCATATTTGAGTCAGAAAGGCATGCATGCACCTTCTCCATGCCGTTCCCATTTAGTTTTAGCTCACTCCCAACAATTTCTGCTTTTTTCCAATGCCCCCAGACCTTTTTGTTGGGTCCAGCAGACAAATATTCGGCTTTCCCATTGACTTGCATTGGATTTGTTATTCGGTACAAATACATGGATATTAAAAATTATTTGTGCCGATTTTCCCAAAATACGAATATTTCACTATTTGATCATCACTAATGATAACGTTATTTAGGCAGTCTATGGCAGTCTTATTTTTTAACTTTTGAACAGGAATTTACAGGAATTTGCATCTAAAGTCTTGCTTAGTATAATGCATATGTATAAAAACTGTTCTGGTAAAACATCAGTATTGATTCTTTAGCTTTCATCCCCCAGAAGAAAACAGAGAAATGTCACCACTCTTGTCTGGTTTTGCAGTTAAACCCCTTACCTTTAGACTGAAAACATGTACACAAAAGGTCCTCCTAACCTTGACCTCAAGCTAAATCATGTCAGTAACTAGCAACAATATTCAAGTCACAGCAAGCCGCATGAAATTGTACCTTTCAGCCTTCATTATCTGTGTAGTTGTGAGTTTAGATTGGGCCTGGTGCAGTGGCGGTTCTTTTCCCTGCTGAAAAATGGCTGAAGATAGATACAATTGTGCAGTACGGTGGCTCAGTGGTTACCACTGCAGCCTTGCAGTGCTGGAGTCCTGGGTTCAAATCCCACCAAGGACAACATCTGCAAGGAGTTTGTATGTTCTCCCCGTGTTTGCGTGGGTTTCCTCCCACATTCCAAAGACTCCAACATGGCTGCACTGGGCCCATAACTTAATACACATTGCCCATAATTTAATACCCCTTGCACATTACAGTCTTCCAAGTTATACACTACAGTAGAGTTCAAAGCTAATCCACTTCTGATTGAACAGATTTAGGTAAATACAGAATGCACATTTCCACAAACTGATTGCTTGAATGATAATCTCCAACTAATTCCTTAAAAGTTTTTGCAAGTTAAAGGGTATTCCCATCTCCAACATCCTATCCCAATATGCAGTAGGTGTAACATTAATAATATTAGCAAATACAGTGGGTACGGAAAGTATTCAGACCCCTCTAAATTTTTCACTCTTTGTTTCATTACAGCCATTTGGTAAATTCAAAAAAGTTAATTTTTTTCTCATTAATGTACACTCTGCACCCCATCTTGACTGAAAAAAAGCAGAAATGTAGAAATTTTTGCAAATTTATTAAAAAGAAAAACTGAAATATCACATCATCATAAGTATTCAGACCCTTTGCTCAGACACTCATATTTAAGTCTCATGCTGTCCATTTCCTTGTGTTCCTCCTTGTGATGGTTCTACTCCTTCATTGGAGTCCAGCTGTGTTTAATTAAACTGATAGGACTTGATTTGGAAAAGCACATGCCTGTCTAAATAAGATCTCACAGCTCGCAGTGCATGTCAGACCAAATGAGAATCATGAGGTCAAAGGAACTGGCCAAGGGGCTCAGAGACAGAATTGTGGCAAGGCACAGATCTGGCCAAGGTTACAAAAGAATTTCTGCAATACTCAAGGTTCCTAAGAGCACAGTAGCCTCCGTAATCCTTAAATGGAAGACGTTTGGGACCACCTGAAGTCTTCCTAGACCTTGCTGTCCAGCCAAACTGAGCAATCGTGGGAGAAGAGCCTTGGTGACAGAGGTAAAGAAGAACCCAAAGATCACTGTAGCTGAACTTCAGAGATGCAGTAGGGAGATGGGAGAAAGTTTCACAAAGTCAACTATCACTGCAACTCTCCACCAGTTAGGCCTATATGGCAGAGTGGCAAGACATATGAAAGCCCTCATAGAGTTTGCTAAAAAACACATGAAAGTCTCCTATGAGAAATAAGATTCTCTGGTCTGATGAGATGAGATGAAGATAGACCTTTTTGTGATAATTCTAAGCTGTGTTTATGCAGAAAACCAGGCACTTCTCATTGCCTGCCAAATACAATCCCAACAGTGAAACATGGTGGTGGCAGCATCATGAGATGGGGGTGTTTTTCAGCTGCAGGGACAGGACAACTGGTTGCCATTGAAGGAAACACGAATGTGGCCAAGTACAGAGATATCCTGAATGAAAACCTCTTCCAGAGTGCTCTGGACCTCAGACTTCGCCGAAGGTTCAACTTACAACAAGACAATGACCTTAAGCACATAGCTAAAATAACAATAAAAGAGTGGCTTCAGAACAACTCTGTGATCATTCTTGACTGGTCCAACCAGAGCCCTGACCTAAACCTAATTGAGCATCTCTGGAGAGACCTGAAAGTGGCTGTCCACCAACGTTCACCATTCAACCCGATGGAACTGGAGAGGATCTGCAATGAAGAATGGCAGAGGATCCCCAAATCCAGGTGTGAAAAACATGTTGCATCATTCCCAAGAAGGCTCATAGCTGTACTAGCTCAAAAGGGTGCTTCTACTCAATACTGAGCAAAAAGGGTCTGAATACTTATGACCATGTGATATTTCAGTTTTTCTTTTTTAATAACTGCAAAAATTTCTATATTTATTTTTTTTTCAGTCAAGATGAGGTGCAGAGTGTACATTAATGAGAAAAAAATGAACTTTTTTGAATTTACCAGCTGCAGATTGTGTGAATTGACTGAATATTGATATACTAAAGTAGGCACATTGTACTGCTACTTGTGAATTAGACAATTTTTATATTATTATTCAAACACTACAAGCTAGGAAGGCAGATCAAGGCCCTCAATCCTCATTTTTCTACTAAAGAAAAAAAAAGTAAAATCAACAAGAGAGTGTGCTTGCTGGCTTGTGACACTTGACAAGCGACAAGTTTTTGCATTTCTTATGCATTCCATTTTGTGAAAGAGGTAATTTTTTTTAACAAAGACAAAAGAAAATTCTCAACATTCCAGACATTTTAATTTAACTATCTACTTCACAAATCAATGTGTAAATTACAAAAAGTTTTTTTGAGTCACTTGTTTTTCTAGTTCAATTTTAGACCAGTACTCAAAACTAGGGTTGAGCGAAACGGGTCGAACATTTTCAAAAGTCGCCGACTTTTGGCGAAGTCGAGTTTCATGAAACCCGATCCGACCCCTGTGCGTGGTCGGCCATGCGGTACGCGACTTTCGCGCCAAAGTCGCGTTTCAATGACGCGAAAAGCGCCATTTCTCAGCCAATGAAGGTAAACGCAGAGTGTGGGCAGCGTGATGACATAGGTCCTGGTCCCCACCATCTTAGAGAAGGGCATTGCAGTGATTGGCTTGCTGTCTGCGGCGTCACAGGGGCTATAAAGGGGAGTTCCCGCCGACCGCCATGTTACTGCTGCTGATCTGAGCTTAGGGAGAGGTTGCTGCCGCTTCGTCAGAAGCAGGGATAGCGTTAGGCAGGGTCCATTAACCACAAAACCGCTTGTGCTGTAGCGATTTCCACTGCCCAACACCACCTTCGGTGTGCAGGGACAGTGGAAGCTCCTTTTTTTTTTTTTTTCCTCAGCGCTGTAGCTCATTGGGCTGCCCTAGAAGGCTCCCTGATAGCTGCATTGCTGTGTGTACGCCGCTGTGCAAACCAACTGCTTTTTTCAAAGCACAAATCCTCTTGTTCCTTCCTTTCTGCACAGCTATCTTGTTTGTTTGTCCACACTTTTTATTTAATTTGTGCATCAGTCCACTCCTTATTGCTGCCTGCCATACCTGGCTGAGATTACTGCAGGGAGATAGTAATTGAAGGACAGTTCCTTTTTTTTTTTTTTTTTTTTTTGTGGGAGATTAAGATTGACATTTCTGCTAGAGTGCCATCTCTGTCTGTGTCATCTCTCACTCAGTGGGCCATAGAAAGCCTATTTATTTTTTTGCTTGATTTGGGTTCCAAAATCTACCAGAAAAAATCACAACATCAATCAGTGGGAGAAAAATATTGGCCTCAGGGCTTGTGTGCCACTCCTTAGGCCGCCGTCACACATGCGAGTTTTACGGACGTAAGAGCGCAGAATCTACGTCCGTAAAACTCGCAAAAAATACGGCTCAATTATTCTCTATGCCCCTGCTCCTATTTGCCGTATTTTACTGATCAGTATTATACGGCTTTCTACGGCCGTACAAAATCGCAGCATGCTGCGTTTGTCACCGTACTGCGCAAGAAATACGCCAATGAAAGTCTATGGAAGCGTGAAAAATACGGATTACACACGGACAAGCAGTGTGACTTGCGAGAAATACGCAGCGCTGTTAGAGAGAAAAGCCGGTAATTCAGTGCGGTGTACAGTAAAATCACACTGACAGCTTACAGTAGAATAGGTAGAATAAATGTGTACACATAGAATAGGTATATATATATATGTCAGTGAGACACATATATGTATATATATTAATATTTATTCCAGCGCTAGACAGCTTGAAAGCCGGTAATTCAATTACCGGCTTTTTCCTTCTCCTTCCTAAAACCCGACATGATTTGAGACATGGTTTACATACAGTAAACCATGTCTTCTCTCCATTTTTTTTGCAGATTCCACACTACTAATGTCAGTAGTGTGTATCTGCAAAATTTGGCTTTCTAGCTCTTAAAATAAAGGGTTAAATGGCGGAAAAAATTGGCGTGGGCTCCCGCGCAATTTTCTCCGCCAGAGTAGTAAAGCCAGTGACTGAGGGCAGATATTAATAGCCTGGAGAGTGTCCACGGTTATTGGCCCCCCCCTGGCTAAAAATATCTGCCCCCAGCCACCCCAGAAAAGGCACATCTGGAAGATGCGCCTATTCTGGCACTTAGCCACTCTCTTCCCATTCCTGTGTAGCGGTGGGATATGGGGTAATGAAGGGTTAATGCCACCTTGCTATTGTAAGGTGACATTAAGCCTAATTAATAATGGAGAGGCGTCAATTATGACACCTATCCATTATTAATCCAATACTAGTAAAGGGTTAAATAAAACACAAACACATTTTTTAAAATTATTTTAATGAAATAAAAACAATGGTTGTTGCAGTATTTTATTCAACGCCCAATCCAGTCACTGAAGACCCTCGTTCTGTGAGTAAGCCAGGGAGCTTTCTAGGTAATTTCCCACGATCTATGAACAGCCAGCAGAGGGCGCCTCACCGCAAATGAAGCTAAATATAGATCATTGATCTATTTTTAGCCTCATTCCCTGGGGTTTTGCAGCGAGGAGCAGCCTGCATTAGCACAGCTCCTTGCTGCAAAATGTTTTAACCCCTTCAGAAGGATTTACATCGTTGGACGTTACAGATCTGCGGAGGGTAAGTATATTGTTGGTTTATTATGTTTTTTTACTCACAGAACGAGGGTCTTCAGTGACTGGATTGGGCGTTGAATAAAATACTGCAACAACCATTGTTTTTATTTCATTAAAATAATTTTAAAAAATGTGTTTGTGTTTTATTTAACCCTTTACTAGTATTGGATTAATAATGGATAGGTGTCATAATTGACGCCTCTCCATTATTAATTAGGCTTAATGTCACCTTACAATAGCAAGGTGGCATTAACCCTTCATTACCCCATATCCCACCGCTACACGGGAATGGGAAGAGAGTGGCCAAGTGCCAGAATAGGCGCATCTTCCAGATGTGCCTTTTCTGGGGTGGCTGGGGGCAGATATTTTTAGCCAGGGGGGGCCAATAACCGTGGACCCTCTCCAGGCTATTAATATCTGCCCTCAGTCACTGGCTTTACTACTCTGGCGGAGAAAATTGCGCGGGAGCCCACGCCAATTTTTTCCGCCATTTAACCCTTTATTTTAAGAGCTAGAACGGCCAAATTTTGCAGATACACACTACTGACATTAGTAGTGTGGAATCTGCAAAAAAAATGGAGAGAAGACATGGTTTACTGTATGTAAACCATGTCTCAAATCATGTCGGGTTTTAGGAAGGAGAAGGAAAAAGCCGGTAATTGAATTACCGGCTTTCAAGCTGTCTAGCGCTGGAATAAATATTAATATATATACATATATGTGTCTCACTGACATATATATACAGTGGGGCAAAAAAGTATTTAGTCAGTCAGCAATAGTGCAAGTTCCACCACTTAAAAAGATGAGAGGCGTCTGTAATTTACATCATAGGTAGACCTCAACTATGGGAGACAAACTGAGAAAAAAAAATCCAGAAAATCACATTGTCTGTTTTTTTAACAATTTATTTGCATATTATGGTGGAAAATAAGTATTTGGTCAGAAACAAAATTTCATGTCAATACTTTGTAATATATCCTTTGTTGGCAATGACAGAGGTCAAACGTTTTCTGTAAGTCTTCACAAGGTTGCCACACACTGTTGTTGGTATGTTGGCCCATTCCTCCATGCAGATCACCTCTAGAGCAGTGATGTTTTTGGCTTTTCGTTTGGCAACACGGACTTTCAACTCCCTCCAAAGGTTTTCTATAGGGTTGAGGTCTGGAGACTGGCTAGGCCACTCCAGGACCTTGAAATGCTTCTTACGAAGCCACTCCTTCGTTGCCCTGGCGGTGTGCTTTGGATCATTGTCATGTTGAAAGACCCAGCCACGTTTCATCTTCAATGCCCTTGCTGATGGAAGGAGGTTTGCACTCAAAATCTCAAGATACATGGCCCCATTCATTCTTTCATGTACCCGGATCAGTCGTCCTGGCCCCTTTGCAGAGAAACAGCCCCAAAGCATGATGTTTCCACCACCATGCTTTACAGTAGGTATGGTGTTTGGAGGAAAAAGAATACTGAGTTGCATCCATCAAACACGACAAGTTGTGTTTCTACCAAACAGTTCCAGTTTGGTTTCATCAGACCATAGGATATTCTCCCAAAACTCCTCTAGATCATCCAAATGCTCTCTAGCAAACTTCAGACAGGCCCGGACATGTACTGGCTTAAGCAGTGGGACACGTCTGGCACTGCAGGATCTGAGTCCATGGTGGCGTAGTGTGTTACTTATGGTAGGCCTTGTTACATTGGTCCCAGCTCTCTGCAGTTCATTCACTAGGTCCCCCCGTGTGGTTCTGGGATTTTTGCTCACCGTTCTTGTGATCATTCTGACCCCACGGGGTGGGATTTTGCGTGGAGCCCCAGATCGAGGGAGATTATCAGTGGTCTTGTATGTCTTCCATTTTCTAATTATTGCTCCCACTGTTGATTTCTTCATTCCAAGCTGGTTGGCTATTGCAGATTCAGTCTTCCCAGCCTGGTGCAGGGCTACAATTTTGTTTCTGGTGTCCTTTGACAGCTCTTTTGTCTTCACCATAGTGGAGTTTGGAGTCAGACTGTTTGAGGGTGTGCACAGGTGTCTTTTTATACTGATAACAAGTTTAAACAGGTGCCATTACTACAGGTAATGAGTGGAGGAAAGAGGAGACTCTTAAAGAAGAAGTTACAGGTCTGTGAGAGCCAGAAATCTTGATTGTTTGTTTCTGACCAAATACTTATTTTCCACCATAATATGCAAAAAAAATGATAAAAAAACAGACAATGTGATTTTCTGGATTTTTTTTTCTCAGTTTGTCTCCCATAGTTGAGGTCTACCTATGATGTAAATTACAGATGCCTCTCATCTTTTTAAGTGGTGGAACTTGCACTATTGCTGACTGACTAAATACTTTTTTGCCCCACTGTATATATATATACCTATTCTATGTATACACATTTATTCTACCTATTCTACTGTAAGCTGTCAGTGTGATTTTACTGTACACCGCACTGAATTACCGGCTTTTCTCTCTAATATATGTGTCTAGTGACACACATATATATATATATATATATATATATATATATATATATATATACAGTAT
Organism: Ranitomeya imitator; assembly: GCF_032444005.1. Taxonomy (NCBI): domain Eukaryota; kingdom Metazoa; phylum Chordata; class Amphibia; order Anura; family Dendrobatidae; genus Ranitomeya; species Ranitomeya imitator. The sequence continues at coordinate 424,094,282 of NC_091286.1, read as the reverse complement.
ATATATATTTTCTTTTCTTTTTGGGACACATGGATCACTTCTATAGCGGTATGTTGGTTTTGCTAGCCTGCGAGAAAACCACGCAGTACGGATGCCATACGGATTACATACGGAGGATGCCATGCGCAAAAAACGCTGACACACCCTGCCTACGGAGGAGCTACGGACCACTTTTTTCGGGACTTTCCAGCGTATTACGGCCGTAATATACGGACCGTATTGTTTTACGCTGTGTGTGACGCCGGCCTTACTCCTGTGTGTGCCATCTCTCACTCAGTGGGCCATAGAAAGCCTATTAATTTTTTTGCTTGATTTGGGTTCTAAATTCTACCTGAAAAAATCAATAAATCAATCAGTGGGAGATTAATATTGGCCTCTGGGCTTGTGTGCCACTCCTGACTCCTGTGTGCGTCCTCTCTCACTCAGTGGGCCCTACAAAGCCTTTTTTTTTTTTTTTTTTCCTAAATTCTCCCTGAAACAATCATTTCATTTTATTTGTTTTATAAATTCTTCTGTAAAAAATAATTTTTTTTTTATTTTTTTTTTTTCTGAAGTCTCCCTTTTAAAAAAAACAAACACAAATCAGTGGGAGATAAATATTTACATTTGCGCTTCAGTGACAGTCCTGCGTGTGTGCCATCTCATTTGTTGCCAACAACAACAGAGTGTGTAACATTGTGGCTGATTTTCGTTGTGGTCTCACCCACCTGTAAAGGGGTAGCTAAATCATACTGAAGTTATAGCTCACCGTGTAAGTTGTGTGACAGCAACAAATACCGTTCGTTTGGTAACGTTTTTAAAACAATGAGGAAGTCTGGTGGAAGAGGTCGTGGCCGGGGGCGTTCATTGTCAGCTGGTAATGAGGGTAGTGGTAGTGGTGGAGCATCAGGTGGTCGTGGGAAAAAAAATATTGCACCTAAGTCTGGAGCTGTGGAGCCAGGTTCGTCGTCTGGCTACACAAGGCCTCGAACCCTCCCTTTTCTGGGAGTAGGAAAACCGCTTTTAAAGCCGGAGCATCAAGAGCAAGTTTTGGCTTATCTTGCTGACTCAGCCTCTAGCTCTTTTGCCTCCTCTCGTGAAACTGGTAAAAGTAAAAGCAGCGCGTCGTTAGTGGATGTTCACGGTCAGGGACAAGTCGCTTCCTTGTCCTCTTCAGCAAAAACAACAACAGAGAAGAATGCAGCAGGCGACACAACGGGTTACTCCATGGAGCTCTTTACACATACCGTCCCTGGCTTAGAAAGTGAAGCAGTTAACAGTCCATGCCCATTACAAGTTGAATCTGACATGGAGTGCACTGATGCACAGCCACAGCCAGACTACTATGCTGGTCCTTTGACTCAGACCACAACATTGCCCTCGCAGGGTGCTGATCAAGAATCAGACCCTGATGAGACTATGTTGCCCCATCACGAACGCTATACCACCGACCGACACGGTGACACAGACGAAGTTGCACACGAGCTACAAGAAGAGGTAATAGATGACCCAGTTCTTGACCCCGATTGGCAGCCATTGGGGGAACAGGGTGCAGGCGGCAGCAGTTCTGAAGCGGAGGAGGAGGGGCCGCAGCAGGCATCAACATCGCAACAGGTTCCATCTGCCGGGCCCGTATCTTGGCCAAAACGCGTGGCAAAGTCAAAACCTGTTGGAGGACAGCGTGGCCATCCGGTTAAAGCTCAGTCTGCAATGCCTGAAAAGGTATCCGATGCTAGAAAGAGTGCAGTCTGGCATTTTTTTAAACAACATCCAATTGATCAGCACAAAGTAATCTGTCAAAAATGTTCAACTACCTTAAGCAGAGGGCAGAATCTGAAAAGTCTCAATACAAGTTGCATGCATAGACATTTAACCACCATGCATTTGCAAGCTTGGACTAACTACCAAACGTCCCTTAAGGTTGTAGCACCCTTGGCCAATGAAGCTACTCATCAACGCAACATCCCTTCCGGCAGTGTAGGGCCACCATTTTCTGCACCACCTGCAGTATCTGTGCAGGTTTCTTTGCCAGGCCAAAGCAGTCAGGGTCAGGGAATCTCCAGTTTCGTAGTAGGAAACACTGCATCTAGGGCACCGGCAGCAACAATACCATCTCCCACCGTCTCTCAGTCTGCCATGTCCACCGGCACCCCCGCTAGTTCCACGATCTCCAGCTCTCCAGTCCAGCTCACCCTACATGAGACTATGGTTAGAAAAAGGAAGTACTTAGCCTCGCATCCGCGTACACAGGGTTTGAACGCCCACATAGCTAGACTAATCTCGTTAGAGATGATGCCCTACCGGTTAGTTGAAAGCGAAGCTTTCAAAGACCTGATGGACTACGCTGTACCACGCTACGAGCTACCCAGTCGACACTTTTTTTCCAGAAAAGCCATCCCAGCCCTCCACCAGCATGTTAAAGAGCGCATCGTCCATGCACTCAGGCAATCTGTGAGCACAAAGGTGCACCTGACAACAGATGCATGGACCAGTAGGCATGGCCAGGGACGTTACATGTCCATCACGGCACACTGGGTAAATGTGGTGGATTCAGGGTCCACAGGGGACAGCAAGTTTGGGACAGTTCTGCCTAGCCCACGGTCTAGCAAACAGTTGGCTGTAGCCGTTCGCACCCCCTCCTCCTCCTCCTCCTCCTCGTCCTCCTGCAAAAGCGAGAGCTCGTCCACAGACCGCAGTCGCACAACCACTCCATCCGCAGCTGCCACTGTTGCACACCAGGTCTCCCATTATGGGGCAGCTACTGGCAAACGTCAGCAGGCTGTATTGGCTATGAAGTGTTTGGGCGACAACAGACACACCGCGGAAGTTCTGTCCGAGTTCTTGCAGCAAGAAACTCAGTCGTGGCTGGGCACTGTAGATCTTGAGGCAGGCAAGGTAGTGAGTGATAACGGAAGGAATTTCATGGCTGCCATCTCCCTTTCTCAACTGAAACACATTCCTTGCCTGGCTCACACCTTAAACCTGGTGGTGCAGTGCTTCCTGAAAAGTTATCCGGGGTTATCCGACCTGCTCCTCAAAGTGCGTGGACTTTGCGCACATATCCGCCGTTCGCCTGTACACTCCAGCCGTATGCAGACCTATCAGCGTTCTTTGAACCTTCCCCAGCATCGCCTAATCATAGACGTTGTTACAAGGTGGAACTCAACACTGCACATGCTTCAGAGACTGTGCGAACAGAGGCGGGCTGTTATGTTTTTGTGGGAGGATACACATACACGGGCAGGCAGTAGGATGGCAGACATGGAGTTGTCAGGTGTGCAGTGGTCGAAGATTCAAGACATGTGTCAAGTCCTTCAGTGTTTTGAGGAATGCACACGGCTGGTTAGTGCAGACAACGCCATAATAAGCATGAGCATCCCCCTAATGTGTCTGCTGATGCAAAGTTTGACGCACATAAAGGATCAGGCGTCTGCACCAGAGGAAGAGGAAAGCCTTGATGACAGTCAGCCATTGTCTGGTCAGGGCAGTGTACAGGACGAGGTAGCGGGCGAAGAGGAGGTGGAGGATGAGGAGGATGATGGGGATGAGTATATTTTTAATGAGGAAGCTTTCCCGGGGTCATTGGAAATTGGTGGCGTGGCAAGGGCGGGTTCTGGTTTTTTGAGGGACACAAGTGACGTAGATTTGCCTGCAACTGCCCCTCAACCAAGCACAACCGCAGATTTGACAACTGGAACTTTGGCCCACATGGCGGATTATGCCTTGCGTATCCTCAAAAGGGACACACGCATTACAAAAATGATGAACGATGACGATTACTGGTTGGCCTGCCTCCTTGATCCTCGCTATAAAGGCAAATTGCAAAATATTATGCCACATGAGAACTTGGAACTAATATTAGCAACAAAACAATCAACTCTTGTTGACCGTTTGCTTCTGGCATTCCCTGCACACAGCGCCCGTGATCGTTCTCACACGAGCTCCAGGGACCAGCAGACCAGAGGTGTTAGAGGTGCAGAAATCAGAAGTGGCGTTGGCCAGAGGGGTTTTCTGACCAGGTTGTGGAGTGATTTTGCTATGACCGCAGACAGGACAGGTACTGCAGCATCAATTCAAAGTGACAGGAGACAACATTTGTCCAGTATGGTTACAAACTATTTTTCATCCCTTATCGACGTTCTCCCTCAACCGTCATTCCCATTTGATTACTGGGCATCCAAATTAGACACCTGGCCAGAATTGGCAGAATATGCATTGCAGGAGCTTGCTTGCCCGGCAGCTAGTGTCCTATCAGAAAGAGTATTCAGTGCTGCAGGTTCAATACTAACTGAAAAAAGGACTCGTCTGGCTACCCAAAATGTAGATGATCTAACCTTCATTAAAATGAACCACAACTGGATTTCGAAATCTTTTGCCCCACCTTGCCCGGCTGACACCTAACTTTCCTATGAAAAGGTCTTGCCTGTGGACTCTTCTGAATGACTTTTCCAATCTCGTAATTTTCTGCACCTGATTGTCCAGCATACGACATGTTTACTCCTAACAAAATGGCCAAACTCCCCACACGGGGCCGTGGTATCGCCACTTTGCGCCAGCACCCGTGAGAGTGCTGTTTGTCTGAAGAGGTGGGTGTGCCCGCTTTTGGTCGACGGCACTGCCACTGGGTCCCTCATAGTACAATAAAGTGTCTCTGGCGGTGGTGGTGCGCACCCAACGTCAGACACACCATTGTAATATGAGGGGCCCTGGGCCTGTACCGCCGGCCACAAGACAGTTCCCCCCCCAGCTCAAACAGTGCTCTACCATTAGCAAAATTATCTCTCACAGCTTCACCAATGTTTAGTCTATGCGCTGACATCCTTCAATGCCTGGCACTGACAATACCATTGTTTTGACATTTTTGTTATGTTAGGCCTTCGAAGCCTGTCTGCGGTCCGTTCTTTCTACAACTACTACACTGACCAGGCCACTGCTGGCCGTGTTCCCCTGGAACCAATTTAAACTTGCCTACAGCCAGCCCAATTTTGTTATGTTAGGCCTTCTTAGCCTGTCTGCCGTCACTCCTTCCACTAGACTTCCACTGACCAGACCACTGTTGCCCGTGTACCCCTGGAACCAATTTTAAATTGCCAACAGCCAAATGTTATTATGTTAGGCCTTTGATGCCTGTCTGCCGTCACTCCTTCCACTAGACTTCCACTGACCAGACCACTGTTGCCCGTGTACCCCTGGAACCAATTTTAAATTGCCAACAGCCCAATGTTATGATGTTAGGCCTTTGATGCCTGTCTGCCGTCACTCCTTCCACTAGGCCTCCACTGACCTGTCTACTGCTGCCTGTGTTCCCATGGAACCAATTGTAAATTGCCTACAGGCAGCCCAATTTATTATGTTAGGCCTTCGAAGCCTGTCTGCGGTCCCTCCTTCCACTAGGCCTCCACTTACCTGTCTACTGCTGCCCGTGTTCCCCTGGAACCAATTTTAAATTGCCTACAGCCAGCCCATTTTATTATGTTAGGCCTTCGAAGCCTGTCTGCGGTCCCTCCTTCCACTAGGCCTCCACTGACCTGTCTACTGCTGCCCGTGTTCCCCTGGAACCAATTTTAAATTGCCTACAGCCAGCCCATTTTATTATGTTAGGCCTTCGAAGCCTGTCTGCGGTCCCTCCTTCCACTAGGCCTCCACTTACCTGTCTACTGCTGCCCGTGTTCCCCTGGAACCAATTTTAAATTGCCTACAGGCAGCCCAATTTATTATGTTAGGGCTTCGAAGCCTGTCTGCGGTCCCTCCTTCCACTAGGCCTCCACTGACCTGTCTACTGCTGCCCGTGTTCCCCTGGAACCAATTTTAAACTGCCTACAGGCAGCCCAATTTATTATGTTAGGGCTTCGAAGCCTGTCTGCGGTCCCTCCTTCCACTAGGCCTCCACTGACCTGTCTACTGCTGCCCGTGTACCCCTTGAACCAACATCATAAAAAAAAAAAAAAAGTATTTTGCTTATAAAAAAGAAAATACTGGTGAGATATCAAATGCAGACATTTTAACATTAAAAACAAACACACAACTAAAATCTGGTACAGTACTAAAAATGGCCACCAGCTACAATTACTTTCTCCTGCAAGTAGTTAACTGAAAGGTTTTTTAAATTGAAAACACAGATATGGCATCCACCGAGTGTTGTCCTGTCGCGTCTTCTTTATATTATTGCCGAGAAGATGCAAAACAATGAAAATAATAAAATCATTAATTACCAAAATAATAGAGAAAGTCAACACCACATTGCAAATAAACATTCATTCCAAATAAAGAAGCAGGGCGCGTCCGAGGGTGAGTATATACCTAATAAGAATATAATCACCCTCGGACGCGCAATGCTTATTTCCAACAGCCTTCCTTCCTAAGAATCAGCCCTTCCGTGGTGTAGAGAGACGTTGTGTTACACTCCAAGGTGTTCCCCAGGTTGCCTTTCCTGAGCTTCGATCTTCCGGCTCTCGTTTAGTAGTTGTTGGAAACTACGCTGCATTAGGCCTTCAAATTGGGTATGGGGTGTAGAGAGATGGTGTGTTCCACTCCAAGGTGTTCCCCAGGTTGCCTTTCCTGAGCTTCGATCTTCCGGCTCTTGTTTAGTAGTTCTTGGAAACTACACTGCATTAGGCCTTCAAATTGGGTATGGGGTGTAGAGAGAGGGTGTGTTACACTCCAAGGTGTTCCCCAGGTTGCCTTTCCTGAGCTTCGATCTTCATGCTCTCGTTAAGTAGTTGTCGGAAACTACGCTACATTAGGCCTACAAATTGGGTATGGGGTGTAGAGAGAGGGTTTGTTACACTCCAAGGTGTTCCCCAGGTTGCCTTTCCTGAGCTTCGATCTTCCGGCTCTCGTTTAGTAGTTGTTGGAAACTACGCTGCATTAGGCCTTCAAATTGGGTATGGGGTGTAGAGAGAGGGTGTGTTACACTCCAAGGTGTTCCCCAGGTTGCCTTTCCTGAGCTTCGATCTTCCGGCTCTCGTTTAGTAGTTCTTGGAAACTACACTGCATTAGGCCTTCAAATTGGGTATGGGGTGTAGAGAGAGGGTGTGTTACACTCCAAGGTGTTCCCCAGGTTGCCTTTCCTGAGCTTCGATCTTCCGGCTCTCGTTTAGTAGTTCTTGGAAACTACACTGCATTAGGCCTACAAATTGGGTATGGGGTGGAGAGAGATGGTGTGTTACACTCCAAGGTGTTCCCCAGGTTTCCTTGCCATTGCTTCGGTCTTCCCACTCTCGTTTAGTAGTTGTAGAAAAGTACACTGCATTAGGCCTACAAAATGGGTATGGGGTGGAGAGAGATGGTGTGTTACACTCCAAGGTGTTCCCCAGGTTGCCTTTCCTGAGCTTCTATCTTCAGGCTCTCATTAAATTGTGGTTAAATAGAACAACTGCATTTGGCGTACTAGTTGGTTTGGGGCCTACTATCGGTGTCTGCCACTCCTTGCTGTTCTCCTGGTTTCCTGTCCTGAAATTCCATTTTCAGGCTCTCGTTAAGTAGTTGTTAATGTTAGACTGCATTTGGCCTACTAGTTGGGTTGGGGCCTACTATCGGTGTCTGCCACTCCTTGCTGTTCTCCTCCACTGAACAAAGCTGTGCCGCCTGTTTACTACGGTTGCCAATTTTGAACTGCATTTCGACTACTTACTGATTTGGCCCTACTCTCTGTGTCAGCCTCTCATTCCAGTTGTCCTCCACTGCAATGCCCCCTGGTTATTCCTGTGTTACCAATTTTGAACTGCATTTAGCCCACTTTATTCTTTGGGCCTATATCTGTGTTTCCACTTCATCGTGCCCATTGCCCAGCCAGTGATAGATGAGTCTGCTGGTACATTGACCCATAACGCAACATTCCCCGTGCATGCTACACAACAACATTGTGACCCTGCTGAAAGTCAGGTTGCTCTTCCCGCATACCATACCACCTTACACGGGGACAAAAAGGAAGGTGCAGATGAAAGTGCAGGTTCCTTCATCAGGTGGGGGGAGGAATACTAGTTGGCGACGTCACTGGCACAGGGCCTCTCATAGTACGCAAAAGTGTTGCTGCCGGTGGGAGGCGCCCCCGCCGTGCAAACACACCGCTGTACTTTGAGGGGCCCTGTGCCAGTGCCAATGCCAACAAGTGGGCCCCCCCCTGCTTGCTCAGGATCACAGCACTTGCAAAGTTGAAATACTTACCTCTCCCTGCTCCACTGCCGTGACGTGGTCCAGATTTCCTGGGCCCACTAATTACTTGAACCAGCCCTACCCCACACAACTTTAGCCAAATGACCCCCAATTTCAAATGCCTTCCAATTATTATAAGGTAAATTACGCTTGACAAGCTTCATTAAGAAGAATGGATGGTTTTGACATTAAAATGGGCACTCTAGGTGTTTTCCTGGCCCCCACTCACTGCCGACTATGCTGCCCCATTGACTTGCATTGGGTTTCGTGTTTCGGTCGATCCCGACTTTTCGCCATAATCGGCCGATTTCACTCGACCCGACTTTTGAGATAGTCGGGTTTCGCGAAACCCGGCTCGACTCTAAAAAGGTCAAGGTCGCTCAACTCTACTCAAAACACCAATATGGTGTCTTGTTGCAGATGCTGACTTTGTGTACATCTACCTACCTAGCATTACTAGTCATGCACTTTTTGTGAAAGATGGGTTTGAACTTTGTTTAAAAAGTGAACAAATCATATAAAAATTATATATTTAACTGTTTGCATATCTGGTTTACTAGCCCAATTTCACAATACTACACACCACAACAATACTGTAGGTTGTTGCTGCTTTTTGCTGGCCTTGTTTATGTCATTTTTTAGATGGAGGGTTTAATTTAGCAAAATAGAAAAAAAAGGTAAGAAAAATCTATACATTTTGCTGTGCAGGTGTAGTATGAACTGTTGCATTTGGGTGTTGTGTATACCTTTATATCAAATCTTGTTCCATGCTTTTTGCCAAAGTTTAAATAACTATGGTTGAAAAATTTTTAAAGCATCATTTATACTTGTGTACATAATGGTTGGTAAAAGAAAAAAAGTAGCAAAGACAATGGACGTTGTAGAGTGTAAAACACCAAACAATAGCTAAGAAGGTGGAACCTGCTCATAGCAGCACCCCCCACCCCCATCACAGGCACCAGACATCCGGGCAGCAGCATTACTGAACACAGGTCACATTTGGCCTATCATGGTTGCACTGTTCCTGGCAGTGTAGCAGCTGTTAATAGAGCTTCCACGAACAGGCTTAGTACAAACCACCCCGTTTACCAGATCTGAGGTGTTGCCCTGGCCTTCATTCTTTAAACCCAGTACTGGGAGCTGGACTTATATAGGGACCAAGGCGCTGGGGCAAGAATCAGCTGCTGACTAATGAAGCATGTTGGTGACTAGAAAAGTCATCATGCAGGGATACTACCAAGAAGTCATGTTACAGACAAAGTAAAAAAACAAGCGGGTGGTGAAAATATGAGTTGCAGTCAGAAAATGAAATAAATCAGGATAATACAATCCTGAATGTTACAATCCTGAACCTGGATGTTCAGGTCTGGCGGGTTCAGCCGAATAGTTACAAATAGTTTGGGTACCAGAACAGTCCTGGACCCTAACCCAAACCCGGACCCCTCAGCTGTGATCGGAGGTATAAAGTTCACCTTTAGTCACTGGTGTCAGCTGATGGGGCTACCGCTCCCATCACCCGATGCCTGCTGCCGCTAATAATAATGAGAGCAGGAGTGGCTGATGGGAGTATTCATCAGCCGTCTCCTGCGCTGTAAATAAATAATAATAATACAAAAAAAAATGGTGTGGGTTCCCCTGTATCTCTGATAACCAGTCAGGTAAAAGTCACGGCTGGGGGCTGCAACCCTCAGCTGTCATCTTCAGCAAGGCTGGTTATCAAGAATAGAGGGGTCCCCATGCAGTATTTTTTAATTATTTAATAATTTTAAAAAATGGCGTGGGGTCCCCTCTATTTTTGACAACCAGCCTTTCTAAAGTAGACAGCTGGAGGCTGGTATTCTCATGCTGGTAAGGGGCCATGAATATTGCTCCCCCAGCAGTTTTAAACAATTAAAAAATATGGCATGGGGACCTGTTGTGAGTTCTGTTTTTGGGCTCCCTCTGGTGGTTACTGATGGTACTGGGTGATTTGTGTTCTGCTGTCTCTGGTGTCCACCTGTTCTATTAGGATTTGGGAGTTTCCTATTTAACCGGGCTTTCTTGTCATTTCCCCGCCGGCTATCAAGGTTATCAGAGTGTTTTGTTACCTCAGCTTCTGGCTTCAGTAATCTTCAGGACAAGCTAAGTTTTTGATTTTCTTGTTTCACGTTTTGCTTCATTTTTGTCTTGTCCAGCTTGCATGTAATTGTTTCTTTGCTGCTGGTTGCTCTAGTGGGCTGTAATTGCTCCTCATGTTCCATGAGTTGGAACATGAGTTCAAGTAATTACAGGATGGTTTTTTGAAGGGTTTTTTGCTGACCGCGCAGTTTACTTTTGTATCCTCTGCTATCTAGTTTTAGCGGGCCTCATTTTGCTAAATCTGTTTTCATACTGTGTATGTGTCTTCCTCTCATTTCACCGTCATTATATGTGGGGGGCTGCTATTTCTGTGGGGTATTTCTCTGGAGGCAAGAGAGGTCTGTGTTTCTTCTTATAGGGGAAGTTAGATCTTCGGCTGGTGCGAGACGTCTAGGATCAACGTAGGCACGTTCCCCGGCTATTGTTATTTGTGTGTTCAGGTTTAGGGTCACGGTCAGATCAGGTTCCATCACCCTAGAGCTCGTTGGTGCTTGTCCTTTTGTGATTCCCTGCCATTGGAATCATGACAGTATAGCCGGCCAAAAATGTTTGGGCTGAAGTAGGAGGAAAAGTAGTCTGAGGAAGTTTTTTTTTTTTTTTTTTTTCTCTCCTCTGAGGTTGCTGCCTAGCCTTAATTACAGCCTGGCTGATTTATTTTTTTTTTCCCCTCCTCTTAATCTTTGAATGGCTCTGACCTTAGCTGTTTATCATGGACGTCCAGAGTTTAGCTTCCAGCTTGAATAATCTTGCTGCTAAGGTTCAAAATATACAAGATTTTGTTGTACATGCTCCTATGTCTGAACCTAGAATTCCTATTCCAGAGTTCTTTGCTGGAGATAGATCTCGTTTTCTGAATTTTAGGAACAATTGCAAGCTGTTCCTTTCTTTGAAATTTCGCTCTTCTGGAGACCCTGCTCAGCAGGTTAAGATTATTATATCTTTCCTGCGGGGTGACCCTCAAAATTGGGCATTTGCATTGGCACCAGGGGATCCTGCGTTGCTTAATGTGGATGCGTTTTTTCTGGCATTGGGTTTGCTCTATGAGGAACCTAACCAGGAGATTCAGGCTGAAAAAGCTTTATTAGCTCTCTCTCAGGGGCAAGATGAAGCAGAAATATATTGTCAAAAATTTCGGAAATGGTCAGTGCTTACTCAGTGGAATGAGTGCGCCCTGGCTACAAAGTTCAGAGATGGCCTTTCTGAGGCCATTAAAGATGTTATGGTGGGGTTCCCTGCGCCTACGGGTCTGAATGAGTCTATGACTATGGCTATTCAGATTGATCGGCGTTTACGGGAGCGCAAACCTGTGCACCATTTGGCGGTGTCTTCTGAACAGGCACTTGAGACAATGCAATGTGATAGAGTTCAGTCTAGAAGTGAACGGCAAAACTATAGGCGGAAAAATGGGTTGTGCTTTTATTGTGGTGATTCAGCTCATGTTATATCAGCATGCTCTAAACGCACTAAAAAGGTTGATAAGTCTGTTGCCATTAGTACGTTACAGTCTAAGTTCATTCTGTCTGTGACTCTGATTTGCTCATTATCATCCATTTCCGTCGATGCCTATGTAGATTTAGGCGCTGCCCTGAGTCTTATGGATTGGTCATTTGCCAAGCGATGTGGGTTTAGTCTTGAGCCTCTGGAAGTCCCTATTCCTTTGAAGGGAATTGACTCTACACCTTTGGCTATGAATAAACCTCAGTACTGGACACAAGTGACCATGCGTATGACTCCCGTTCATCAGGAGGTGATTCGCTTCCTGGTATTGTATAATTTACATGATGTTCTAGTACTTGGTCTGCCATGGTTACAAACTCATAATCCAGTCCTTGACTGGAAAACAATGTCTGTGTTAAGCTGGGGATGTCAGGGGGTTCATGATGATGCACCTCCGATTTCTATCGTTTCATCTACTCCTTCTGAGGTTCCTGTATTTTTGTCTGATTATCGGGATGTTTTTGAGGAGCCTAAGCTCAGTTCGCTTCCTCCTCACAGGGATTGCGATTGTGCTATAGATTTAATTCCTGGTAGTAAATTTCCTAAAGGTCGTTTGTTCAATCTGTCAGTGCCAGAGCATACTGCTATGCGGGATTATGTTAAGGAGTCCTTGGAAAAGGGACATATCTGTCCATCTTCGTCCCCTTTGGGAGCAGGTTTTTTTTTCGTGGCCAAAAAAGATGGGTCCTTGAGGCCTTGTATAGATTATCGTCTTTTGAATAAGATTACCGTAAAATATCAGTATCCTTTGCCTTTGTTGACTGATTTGTTTGCTCGCATTAAGGGGGCTAAATGGTTCACTAAGATTGATCTTCGAGGTGCGTATAATCTTATACGAATAAAGCAAGGTGATGAGTGGAAAACCGCATTTAATACGCCTGAGGGCCATTTTGAGTATTTGGTAATGCCTTTCGGACTTTCTAATGCTCCTTCAGTCTTCCAGTCCTTTATGCACGATATTTTCCGTGAATATCTGGATAAATTTATGATTGTGTATTTGGATGATATTTTGGTTTTTTCTGATGACTGGGAGTCTCATGTTCAGCAGGTCAGGAAGGTGTTTCAGGTCCTGCGGGCTAATTCCTTGTTTGTAAAGGGCTCAAAGTGTCTCTTTGGAGTCCAGAAGATTTCTTTCTTGGGGTATATTTTTTCCCCTTCTACTATTGAGATGGATCCCGTCAAGGTTCGGGCTATTTGTGACTGGACACAGCCTGCATCTCTTAAGAGTCTGCAGAAGTTCTTGGGCTTTGCTAATTTCTATCGTCGTTTTATAACTAATTTTTCTAGTGTTGTTAAGCCTTTGACGGATTTGACTAAGAAGGGTGCTGATGTTGCTGATTGGTCTCCTGCGGCTGTGGAGGCCTTTCAGGAACTTAAACGCCGGTTTTCTTCTGCTCCTGTGTTGCGTCAGCCTGATGGTTCGCTTCCTTTCCAAGTTGAGGTTGATGCTTCCGAGATTGGAGCGGGGGCGGTTTTGTCACAGAGAAGCTCCGATTGCTCGGTGATGAAGCCATGTGCGTTCTTTTCTAGAAAATTTTCGCCCGCTGAGCGGAATTATGATGTGGGTAATCGGGAACTTTTGGCCATGAAGTGGGCATTTGAGGAGTGGCGTCATTGGCTGGAGGGTGCTAGACATCGTGTGGTGGTCTTGACTGATCACAAAAATCTGATTTACCTTGAGTCTGCCAGGCGTCTGAATCCTAGACAGGCTCGTTGGTCACTGTTTTTCTCTCGTTTCAATTTTGTGGTTTCATACCTGCCAGGTTCAAAGAATGTGAAGGTGGATGCTCTTTCTAGGAGTTTTGTGCCTGACTCCCCTGGAAATTCTGAGCCCACTGGTATCCTTAGGGATGGGGTGATTTTGTCGGCCGTCTTCCCAGACTTGCGACGTGCTTTGCAGGAGTTTCAGGCGGGTAAACCTGATCGTTGTCCGCCTGAGAGACTGTTTGTTCCGGATAGTTGGACCAGTAGAGTCATCTCCGAGGTCCATTCTTCTGCGTTGGCAGGTCATCCTGGAATATTTGGTACTAGAGACTTGGTGGCCAGGTCTTTTTGGTGGCCTTCCTTGTCGAGGGATGTGCGCTCTTTTGTGCAGTCTTGTGAGGTTTGTGCTCGGGCTAAGCCTTGCTGTTCTCGAGCCAGTGGATTGTTGTCACCTTTGCCTATCCCGAAGAGGCCTTGGACGCACATTTCCATGGACTTTATTTCGGATCTCCCTGTCTCTCAAAAAATGTCCGTCATCTGGGTTGTGTGTGACCGCTTTTCTAAAATGGTTCATCTTGTACCCTTGCCTAAGTTGCCTTCCTCCTCTGAGTTGGTCCCTCTGTTTTTCCAGAACGTGGTTCGTTTGCATGGGATTCCGGAGAACATCGTTTCTGACAGGGGATCCCAGTTTGTGTCTAGATTTTGGCGGACGTTCTGTGCTAAGATGGGCATTGATTTGTCCTTTTCGTCTGCATTCCACCCTCAGACGAATGGCCAGACGGAGCGAACTAATCAGACCTTGGAAACTTATTTGAGGTGTTTTGTTTCTGCTGATCAGGATGACTGGGTTACCTTTTTGCCGCTGGCCGAGTTTGCCCTTAATAATCGGGCTAGTTCTGCTACCTTGGTTTCTCCTTTCTTTTGTAATTCGGGGTTTCATCCTCGTTTTTCCTCTGGTCAGGTGGAGCCTTCTGATTGTCCTGGAGTGGACATGGTGGTGGATGGGTTGCATCGGATTTGGAGTCATGTGGTGGACAATTTGAAGTTGTCCCAGGACAAGGCTCAGCAGTTTGCTAATCGCCGTCGCCGCGTGGGTCCTCGACTTCGTGTTGGGGACTTGGTGTGGTTGTCTTCTCGTTTTGTTTCTATGAAGGTCTCTTCTCCTAAGTTCAAGCCTCGGTTCATCGGTCCTTATAGGATCTTGGAAATTCTTAACCCTGTGTCGTTTCGTTTGGATCTCCCGGCATCGTTTGCTATTCATAATGTGTTCCATCGGTCGTTGTTGCGGAGGTATGAGGTACCTGTTGTTCCTTCGCTTGAGCCTCCTGCTCCGGTGCTGGTGGAGGGAGAATTGGAGTATGTTGTGGAGAAGATCTTGGATTCTCGTGTTTCCAGACGGAAACTCCAATATTTGGTCAAGTGGAAGGGTTATGGTCAGGAGGATAATTCTTGGGTGGTTGCCTCTGATGTTCATGCTGATGATTTGGTCCGCGCTTTTCATAGGGCTCATCCTGGTCGCCCTGGTGGTTCTCGTGAGGGTTCGGTGACCCCTCCTCAAGGGGGGGGGGTACTGTTGTGAGTTCTGTTTTTGGGCTCCCTCTGGTGGTTACTGATGGTACTGGGTAATTTGTGTTCTGCTGTCTCTGGTGTCCACCTGTTCTATTAGGATTTGGGAGTTTCCTATTTAACTGGGCTTTCTTGTCATTTCCCCGCCGGCTATCAAGGTTATCAGAGTGTTTTGTTACCTCAGCTTCTGGCTTCAGTAATCTTCAGGACAAGCTAAGTTTTTGATTTTCTTGTTTCACGTTTTGCTTTATTTTTGTCTTGTCCAGCTTGCATGTAATTGTTTCTTTGCTGCTGGTTGCTCTAGTGGGCTGTAATTGCTCCTCATGTTCCATGAGTTGGAACATGAGTTCAAGTAATTACAGGATGGTTTTTTGAAGGGTTTTTTTGCTGACCGCGCAGTTTACTTTTGTATCCTCTGCTATCTAGTTTTAGCGGGCCTCATTTTGCTAAATCTGTTTTCATACTGTGTATGTGCCTTCCTCTCATTTCACCGTCATTTTATGTGGGGGGCTGCTATTTCTGTGGGGTATTTCTCTGGAGGCAAGAGAGGTCTGTGTTTCTTCTTATAGGGGAAGTTAGATCTTCGGCTGGTGCGAGACGTCTAGGATCAACGTAGGCACGTTCCCCGGCTATTGTTATTTGTGTGTTCAGGTTTAGGGTCGCGGTCAGCTCAGGTTCCATCACCCTAGAGCTCGTTGGTGCTTGTCCTTTTGTGATTCCCTGCCATTGGAATCATGACAGGGACCCCTCTATTCTTGATAACAAGCCTTGCTGAAGCTGACAGTTGAGGGTTTCAGCCCCCAGCTGTGAGTTTTGCCTGACTGGTAATCAATAAAACAGAGGAACCCATGCCATATTTCTTTTTTTATTACTTATTTACAGCGCAGGAGCCGGCTGATGAATACTCCCATCAGCCGCTCTTGCTCTCACTGTTATCAGTGGCAACAGGTGTCAGCTGATGGGAGCGGTAGTCACCTCAGTAGATACCTCTGATGACAGCTGCGTGCTCATGTCTTTTGACAGTGTGGGGCTTTCTGACTAGCGGTGATGATTTCACCTCTGATCAGAAGTGGTGTTTGACACATTGTCATGACAGCGAGTCAAACACCAGGTGTTTGGGCAGTCAAGCGCAAACCGCAGCAGGGACTTCCTATTAAGTCCGTGTTTGGAGTCCGTGCACGAAAAGTAGGTGTTCGGTACGGAAGCTGAACTTTACTATTCGGTTTTACCCATCTCTAGTTATAGATCACAGAAGCTAAACTAACTAACATAAAACATGAACACACACGATCCAGCACCGTGGCACATGTGGATACTTCACTCCTTCACCTAGCGACCCCATACCATACAGGTAAATGTTCAACTATGTTAAACCTCTGATCCTAATAAGTGTTGACATCCTTATTCTATGCTATTTCTTTCTTAATGTATACCTGAACTATGAGACTAATCTTTTTGTACATTGTGATTTATGCTTACAATCCCCTTACATATCCACTTCTTGGTGTATAATTTCAATATGCATTATTTTTCTTTTGACTTTTGCCTCCTTGTTGTCATCTGTCCAGATATTATACCTTACATCTGAATTATTAGGGCCTACTTCACTGCTCAAAAAAATAAATGGAACACTAAAATCCCACATCCAAATATCACTGAATTAAATATTCCGTTTGTAAATCTTTACTCATTACATAGTGGAATGTGTTGAGAACAATAAAACCTAAAAATAATCATCGTAAATTACAACTATCATTCCACGGAGGTCTGGAGTTGGAATGATGCTCAAAATCAAAGTGAAAAATGAAGTTACAGGCTGATCCAACTTCAGTGGAAATGCCTCGAGACAAGGAAATGATGCTCAGTAGTGTGTGTGGCCTCCACGTGCCTGTATGACCTCCCTACAATGCCTGGGCATGCTCCTGATGAGGTGGTGGATGGTCTCCTGAGGGATCTCCTCCCAGACCTGGACTAAAGCATCTGCTAACTCCTGGAAAGTCAGTGGTGCAACGTGACATTGATGGATGGTGCGAGACATGATGTCCAAGATGTGTTCAATCGGATTCAGGTCTGGGGAACAGGCGGGCCAGTACATAGCTTCAATACTTTCATCTTTCAGGAACTGCTGACACACTCCAGCCACAGGAGGTCTAGCATTGTCTTGCATTAGGAGGAACCCAGGGCCAACCACACCAGCATATGGTCTCACAAGGAGTGTGAGGAGCTCATCTCGGTACCTAATGGCAGTCAGGCTACTTCTAGCAAGCACATGGAGGGCTGTGCGGCCCTCCAAAGCAATGCCACCCCACACCGTTACTGACCCACTGCCAAACCGGTCATGTTGAAGGATGTTGCAGGCAGCAGATTGCTCTCCATGGCATCTCCAGACTCTGTCACATCTGTCACATGTGCTCAGTGTGAACCTGCTTTCATCTGCCAATCCTGGTGTTCCGTGGCAAATGCCAAGTGTCCTGCACAGTGTTGGGCTGTGAGCACAACCCCCATCTGTGGACGTCGGGCACTCAAGCCATCCTCATGGAGTCAGTTTCTAACCGTTTGTGCAGACATATGCACATTTGTGGCCTGCTGGATGTCATCTGGCAACGCTCCTCCTGTTCCTCCTTGCACAAAGGCTGAGGTAGGGGTCCTGCTGCTGGGTTGTTGCCCTCCTACGGCCACCTCCATGTCTTCTGGTGTACTGGCCTGTCTCCTGTAGCGCATTCCACCTCTGGACACTACGCTGACAGACACAGCAAATCTTCTTGCCACAGCTTGCATTGATGTGCCATCATGGATGAGCTGCACTACCTGAGCCACTAGTGTGGGTTGTAGAGTCCGTCTCATGCTCCAACGAGTGTGAAAGCACAACCAACATTCAAAAGTAACCAAATCATCAGCCCGAAAGCATTGGTACTGAAATGTTGTCTGGGGACTCCCGCTACTGAACCACTCCTTTATGGAGTGTGTCTTGATAAATGACAAACATTTCCATCTGTTGTCTATTTCATTTGCACAACAGCATGTGAAATTGATTGTCAAACAGTGTTTCTTTCTAAGTGGACAGTTTGATCTCACAGAAGTTTGATTCACTTGTAGTTATATTCTGTTGTTTAAGTGTTCCCTTTATTTTTTTTGAGCAGCGTATATAGGCCAGAGTACCTATACTTAGTTCATTTTTACTACAACCCACTGTTTAATTTGCATTATACTATTCAATAATACTGTTATGTTTCTTATATGAAGATATATCTTGAAAAAGGCTATGATGTGCTGAAACGTCGAGGATTTTTTACATATCTGAAATCATTTGGGTCATGTTATTCAGTTCTGCCTTCTGTTAAATAAAACTTCCTTTTTTTGAGCGCCGAAGTTTGCAATCACTATATATTGAACTAATTTTCTTCAGAGCACCATTACGTACAGAGAGCAACCCGTAGTCAATCTTATAGAGGTGTCCTTTATCACAATTACATTGATCTAACAACACAATAGCATTGGTGCAATATACCCAACTACAGGGCGTAATACTGATTAACAACAGTACTTTATTGCCGTATGTGGCACAATATAACGTCGCACAACACTTCTTATTGGCTCATAGGAAAAAATCATATGGTAATGAGGACCTGACATATGTCGCCATAGGAGGTGGATTTTATCTGGTGTCTTCACCTTCATCTCTAACGGCAATACAGATGGGGTCCTTATAACCATATGATGTTTTTCATATGAGCCAGTTTACCAGTATGACTATGCGTATGGCACTTCATTGCACATAGTTATCGCTTATTTGTTTATATATTCCTGTGATACTACATTATTTATTGTCTGTACATGTACATTGTACCTTTTTTTCTTTATTGGTTACTACTTGATATCACTTTAGGGGTATTGTCTATTTATACTTATCACAGATATCCACCACATTTTCATGGCTCTATTGTGTTTCATGCCGGTCATATGGATTGTATACCAGTGCCAATTTTTGGTTCTGGCATGATATGCACAATTGTAAATGTTAATCTTGTCTAGGTTTTGTGTTTGTTACTTAATAATAATTTACATTGTTTAAATGTAGGAAGTAAAACCAATCTTTAGTATGTGTTTTTCCTCTTTCTTTTAATTAAATTTGTCTTACATATACTTTCAATAATCCTCCAGCAATATACTGGTGGTGCCCGCTCCATTGTTCCTATTGGTACTACACGACATAGCATCATCATGATTCATAGCAATGTTAAAACTTTATTAAGCAGGGTATATTTCCAATATAACAGGGTAAAAAGACACCCATAACAAATAATAAAGTATATGATAGTCCAGAAGATAACAGTGAAATCCATATAATATTAGAAATTTTTTGCAGAAAGGTGATGGGTCATTTTTCAACACTCTTACAGGTATTTATTCAACTTTCAGAGAACTTTATTGTACAAGTGCAGATTTAAATTTATTTTTTTTGCGAATTAGTTTACAATTGTCAAAGTGTCCACCTTCATGTATTGATGATATTCTAAATTTCTCATTCAGACACCAGTGATTTTTCTCATGTGCAAAAAAAGTTTCGTCAGTGTTTATTATCAGAGTGTCATTAGCGTTTGGTCAGTGTGACAATTTCAGAGTGTATTCATATTTTCAGAGATGAAATATATAAATGATGATGGTTTCTCAAGCTTCTCCTGTTGCTGTTTTTTGGAAGACCCATAGACTTGCTTTGGTGATTTAAATCTCATATCATTGTCGGAAAAGTCTCCGTGCTTTGATGCAGTCAGTTGGTCTGAGGAAAACATTGGACATGTGAACTACTCTAAACTCTTATTGTTATGAGTGCAAACAGTGAAAAACAAGGATAGCACTTGTATGAGAAAAAACTGACATCTGTCAGTAGTTAGTATGATGGTTTCTTTTGATGTTGGCTTGTATTTACTGAGTAATAGAGTCAATGATGATGGAAAACTTGGTGACCTCTTGTTCAGATAATTTTCTGCATATGTGTATGTACAGAAGTCAAAAGCAACCGCTTGCCTCCAGCTTTCAAATCAAAAAGAGCAACAACTGATACTTAGTGATGCATAACCTAGTGCCTAGTAATCTTACATCAGTTAAGAATTAATAATAGACTCTTACAGTTTTGTTTCTTGTTCTTTATATTCATCTATACTTTATAGAGAATTACAGGACAGAAATGTGCAATCTTCTCAATTGCTCCATAGCCTACAGCTGCAGACTGCAAAGTTCTGCTGTAGAATCCGTGCGTACTGGCGGCAGTTTGTAGTCTGTTACTAAA
The DNA here is from genome assembly GCF_032444005.1 of Ranitomeya imitator. Classification (NCBI taxonomy): domain Eukaryota; kingdom Metazoa; phylum Chordata; class Amphibia; order Anura; family Dendrobatidae; genus Ranitomeya; species Ranitomeya imitator. The sequence goes on along the minus strand of NC_091286.1, from coordinate 424,073,977 downwards.
GAGCAACTAGTCGTTTGTTGTCAGTTGCTAAGGAGCAATAGAGAGAATTCTAAATGGCGGTGTGTGACATCTCATAAATGGAACGAGACTAATAAAATTTGCCACTAAAATTTTTCTTTGCGTGAGTAACTAGTCAATACGATAGACATTTTCCTTCAGATAGCTAATATCCAGAAATGTCCTCCATGGTTAAAAGTTTTCTATGTAAAGGGACAATATGCTTGAAAAATTCTGGAATATATTTTCTTATAAAAAGTAATTTCGCCTTGTGTACTGCATTTTTACCAATACTTAAGGAAATTTAGATAGCAATTTATTAATACACTTACTACTAGTTTATGAATTGGAGCAACATAATTCGATTGCTTCTCTTATGTAAAAGTTACATGTCATCAGGTTGAGGGCACGAGGTAGGTGTAAGGCTAGGTTCACATTACGTTAGTTGGTGTCCGCTGACGGAATCCATTACATGGCGCAATTAATGCTATGTAACAGATCCGTTAGCGCACCCATTGACCGCAATGTATCGAACACATCGCTAACATATGCCATTTTTGGCATGCGTTTGCGATGTCCCGTTATTTTCTGACTGACCTCGAACGCTGCTTGCAGCGTTCGAGGTCCGTTTCTCGCTAGCGCAGATCAGGCATCTGCGCTAGTGGGATCGCTAAACGCAATCCTTTTTGCACATTGCGTTAGCGCATTCCGTTAACTTATGCGCTAAACGGATTGCACTAATGCAATGTGAACCTAGCCTGTCCTCATGACCCCGGTGGTTCTAACTATGATAACTGCACTCGTGAAATGAGGTTACAATAATCCATCTATAGACTATTGGTCATAAATAACAATTAAACTTACTAAACTTTAGGTATTGCTGAAAATTATGCCATCAGCAGACCCTTTTTCCTTTGTGTGCTTAAGAGATCTCATTAATTAAAGTGTTTTAGAGTAAAACTTCATTTGTTGTCCATAGCATCCTATCATAGGTCAGCTTTCGTTTTACCTGAACAGTCTAAGAAATTTATATCCATCCCATAGGGGTGGACAAAGACAAAAGAGGGCCCCTGTGCAAGATCAATAAATGGGCCCTTCGCAGTTCAATTGCTGATTACAACTCCTTTGCAGGTGCAAGTGGGCCCCAATCTTGATATGTCAACCCCCACCTTCTCTACCAGTTGAGTGGTACTCTTTGCGGAGGATAGTAATGCTGTGAGGGAATTATGATAGTCCAGGTCTATGTACGTGGAGAAATGCAGGACTGTTTTGCTGGTCAATTTTCTAAGTCCAGTGTAAAGAACTACACAGAGTTTAACACAAGAGGCCAAAATATATATTACAGACAGCCCCCTGTGTGTTACACAAATCTATAATGCAGTACTTATAAACTACTATGGACAAGTGTGGTACCAGTCTTTCATGCTCATTTAGGGTAATTCTGCTCAATTCTTCAACATTCTTAGTTGAGCATTGGATATAGTGGCACGTTGCATGATATAAAAAACACGTAAATCTTTCCACTTTTATTTTGTGGCAACATCTTACGTTATGAATAGAATATTATCCAAAAGTGTGTGGAAGCACAAATTATAAAATGAGAATCTGTAGAGCACTAGATGGAATGTTGTAGACCTTTTTTGGAGTTACTGTATATTACTGGGATGTTATGTAAAGTTACATTTTTCAATTTTTTATAACAGCATCTTAAAATGGTTTTACATTTTGATTTGTGGTTTTAAGAGGTTTGAAAGCTGTCTGGCAGCGGTCGTCCTTACAAATGGACTGACCCGTTTTAGATGCACCATTAACAGCAAACATCCACATGATCTACAGTGACACTTGTTTTATACTGATGTGCTGTCAAGCACATGTTGGGCACTTGGCCTTAAGTCTATTTACGGTATAACATGTTATTGTTTGAATCTCACTGTGTGCTGTGTGATGGGCATGAAGAAAAGGCAAAAGACTATGTGCTAGAGTTGAGCGACTTTTACTTTTTTCGGATCGAGTCTGGTTTCGCGAAACCCGACTTTGTCAAAAGTCGGGTCGGGTGAAATCAGCCGATTATTGCGAAAAGTTGGGGGCCGACTGAAACACGAAACCCAATGCAAGTCAATGGGGAATCAAAGTCAGCAGTGAGTGGAGGCCAGGAAAACACCTACAGGGCCCATTTTAATGCCAAAAACATCAATTCTTATTACTTAAGCTTGTCAATCTTAATTTAATTTATAATAATAGTTAGGCATTGAAAACTGGGTGTCATTTGGTTAAAGTTGTGGGGGGGTAGGGCTGGCTCAAGATTTTCGTGGGCCCAGGAATCGCGGAATACGTCACGGTGGTGGAGCAGGGAGAGGTAAGTATTTCAACTTTGCAAGTGCTGTGATCCTGAGCAAGCAGGGGGGCCCACTCGTTGGCACTGGCACAGGGCCCCTCATAGTACAGCGGTGTGTTTGACGGCGGGTGGCGCCTCCCACTGGCAGAGACACTTTTGCGTACTATGAGGGGCCCTGTGCCAGTGACGTCGCCAACGAGCATGCCCCCCTTCACCTGATGAAGGAACCTGCACTTTCATCTGCACCTTCCTCTTTGTCCCCGTGTAAGGTGGTATAGTATGTGGGAAGGGGAAACTGATTTTCAGCAGGGTCAGATTGTGGCTATGTAGAGTGCAAGGGGAATGTAGTGGTCTGGGTCAATTTACCAGCAGACTCATCTAGCAGTGGGTGGGCAATGGGCAGGATGAGGAGGAAACACAGATATAGGCCCAAAATTATAAAGTAGGCTAAATGCAGTTCAAAATTGGTAACAGGACTAAACAGGTGGCATTGCTTTGTTCAGTGGAGGACAACTGTAATGAGTGGCAGACACAGTTAGTAGGCCCAAATAATAAAGTAGGCTAAATGCAGTTCAAAATTGGTAACAGGACTAAACAGGCGGCATTGCTTTGTTCAGTGGAGGACAACTGTAATGAGTGGCAGACATAGTTAGTAGTAGGCCTAAATATTAAAGTAGGCTAAATGCAGTTCAAAATTGGTAACAGCACTAAATAGGTAGCATTGCTTTGTTCAGTGGAGGACAACTGTAATGAGTGGCACACACAGTTAGTAGTAGGCCCAAATACTAAAGTAGGCTAAATGCAGTTCAAAATTGGTAACTGGACTAAACAGGCAGCATTGCTTTGTTCTGTGGAGGACAACTGTAATGAGTGGAAGAAACAGTTAGTAGGCCCAAATACTAAAGTAGGCTAAATTCAGTTCAAAATTGTTAACCAGACTAAACGGGTGGCATTGTTTTGTTCAGTGGAGGACAACTGTAATGAGTGGCTGACACAGTTAGTAGTAGGCCCAAATATTAAAGTAGGCTAAATGCAGTTCAAAATTGGTAACAGGACTAAACAGGCAGCATTGCTTTGTTCAGTGGAGGACAACTGTAATGAGTGGCAGACACAGTTAGTAGTAGGCCCACATATTAAAGTTGGCTAAATGCAGTTCAAAATTGGTAACAGCACTAAACGGGCGGCATTGCTTTGTTCAGTGGAGGACAACTGTAATGAGTGGCAGACACAGTTAGTAGTAGGCCCAAATATTAAAGTAGGCTAAATGCAGTTCAAAATTGGTAACAGAACTAAACAGGCGGCATTGCTTTGTTCAGTGGAGGACAACTGTAACAGACACAGTTAGTAGGTCAAAATAATAAAGTAGGCTAAATGCAGTTCAAAATTGGTAACAGGACTAAACAGGTGGCATAGCTAGGTACTGGGGTGGGCTCCTCTGCTAAGTAGAAGACAGTGGTAGTAGGCGCAAAGTAAATGAAGGCCAGGGCCCCTGTATATTTTAACTATCATCTATCATTTCAACAAATTTGTATTGGCAGTGCCATTGAAGGATTTAACAGCACAGACTACACAGTGGTGGAGCAGGGAGAGGTAAGTATTGCAAGTGGTAGAGCACTGTTCGAGCTGGGAGGGAATACTCTCTCATGGGGTGGCGGTACTGGCACAGGGCCCCACATATTACGACGATGTGTCTGACGCTGGTTGTGCACCACACCGCCAGAGACACTTCATTGTACTATGAGGGACCCTGTGCCAGTGCCGTCGCCCAAGAGTGGGCACACCCACCTGTACAGGCAAACGGCACTCGCACGGGTGCTTGCGCCAGGTGGTGACCGCGGCCCTGTGGGGGGAGTCAGCCCATTTAGTGAGGTACAAAAAATGACCTATGGTGGACATTCAGCAGCTGCAAATGGAGGAATTGGAGAAGTCAGTAAGAGGAGGCCAAAAGCAAGACATTTTTCAGGCAAGCTACGTGTCAACAGGGGAAGGTGGGCAAAATAATTTAAAATCCATGATTGGTTCATTTTAATGGAGGTTAGATCATCAACATTTTGGGTAGCCAGACGTGTCCTTTTTTCGGTCAGTATTGAACCAGCAGCACTGAAGACTCTTTCTGATAGCACACTAGCAACAGGGCAAGCGAGCTCCTGTAATGCATATTCTGCTAATTCTGGCCAGGTGTCTATTTTTGATGCCCAGTAATCAAAGGGGAATGACCTGTGAGAGAGAACATCGATAAGGGAGGAAAAGTAGTTCGTAACAATACTGGACAAATGCTGTCTCCTGTCACTTTGAATCGATGCAGCAGTACCTGTTGCGTCAGCGGTCATTGCGAAATCACTCCACAAACTGGTCATAAAACCCCTCTGTCCAATGACACTTCAGATTTGTGCACCTCTAACACCTCTGCCATGTTGCCCCCTACGGCTCATGTGAGAGCCATCACTGCCGCTGTGTGCTGGGAATGCCTGAACCAAACGGTTTACAAGAGTTGCTTGTTTGGTAGCCAATATTTGCTCAAGGTTCTCATGTGGCATGATATTTTGTAATTTTGCTTTATATCATGGATCCAGGAGGCAGGCAACCAGTAATAGTCATCGGTCATCAATTTGGTAATGCGGGGGTCCCTTTTAAGGATACGCATGGCATACTCAGCCATGTGGGCCAATGTTCCAGGTGTCAGTTCACTGCTTGTACTGGGTTGAGGAGCACATTCTTGCAAATCAACATCAGTTGTGACCCGCAAAAACCCTGTACCTGACCTTGCAACGCCACCAGTTTGTATTGCCCCTGAGAAGCATCCTCCTCCCATAAATATCCATCCCCATAATCCTCCACTTCTTCGTCTGCCACCTCGTCCAGGAGAGTTCCCTGAGCAGGCAATGGCTAACTGTCATCAAGGCTTCCCTCCTCCTCGGCTGCAGACGCCAGCTCCTTAATGTGCGTCAAACTTTGCATCAGCAGACACATTAGTGGGATGCTCATGCTTATGATGGCGTCGTCTGCACTTACCAGCCGTGTGCATTCCTCAAAACACTGAAGGACTTGACAGAGGTCTTGTAGCTTCGACCACTGCACACCAGACAACTCCATGGCTGCCATCCAAGTGCCTGCCCGTGTATGTGTATCCTCCCACAAATTAATTACAGCACGCCTCTGTTCGCACAGCCTCTGAACCATGTGCAGTGTGGAGTTCCACATTGTTGCAACGTCGATTATTAGGTGGTGCTGGGGAAGATTCAGCGATCGCTGATGGTTCAGCATAAGGCTTGAGTGTACGGCGAACGGATGTGCAAGCAAAGTCTTCACACCTTCAGGAGCAGGGCTGGTAACTCCGGATAATTTTTGAGGAAGCACTGCACCACCAGGTTCAAGGTGTGAGCCAGGCAAGGTATGTGTTTAAGTTCTGAAAGGGCTACGGCAGCCATAAAATTCCTTCCGATATCACTGACTACCTTGCTTGCCTCAAGACGTACACTGCCCAGCCATGACTGAGTTTGTTGCTGCAAGTACTCGGCCAGTACTTCTTCAGGTGTCTGTTGTCGCCCAAACACTTCATTTGTAACGCAGCCTGCTGACGCTTACCACTAGCTGTTCGATAATGGGACACCTCATGTGCAACACTGGCAGCTGCGGATGGAGTGGTCGTGCGACTGCGCTCTGTTGATGAGCTTTCGCTTCTGGAGGAGGAGGAGGGGTGGCGAACGCCTACAGCAAACTGTTTCCTAGACCGTGGGCTAGGCAGAACTGTCCCACTATGGCTGTCCCCTGTGGACCCTGCATCCACCACATTAACCCAGTGTGCCGTGATGGACACGTAACGTCCCTGGCCATGCCTACTGGTCCATGCATCTGTTGTGAGGTGCACCTATCCACTGATTGATTGCTTCAGTGCATGGACAATGCGGTCTTTGACATGCTGGTGGAGGGCTGGGATGGCTTTTTTCGCAAAGAAGTTCCGACTGGGTAGGTCATAGCATGGTACTGCTTAGGCCATCAGGTCTTTGAAAGCTTTGCTTTCAACCAACCAGTAGGGCATCATCTCTAACGAAATTAGTATAGCAATGTGGGCGTTCAAACCCTGTGTACGCGGATGAGAGGATGAGTACTTTCTTTTCCTAATGAGAGTCTCTTGTAGGGTGAGCTGGACTGGAGAGCTGCATATGGTGGAACTAGCGATGGTGGTGATGGACATGGCGGATTGAGAGAGGGTTGGTGATGGTATTCTTGATGTTGGCCTACATACAGTGTTTCCTACCAATAACCTTGTGATTCCCTGACTGCTTTGGCCTTGCGACGATACCTCCACATTTGCTGCTAGTGGTGTCCTAACCGGTGGCCTTACAGTGAGGGAAGCAATGTTGCGTTGCTGACTACCTTCATTCTGAGCAGGTGCAACATTGGTACGGGACGTTTGGTAGTTAGTCCAGGCTTGCAAGTGCATGCTGGTTAAATGTCAAAGCATGCATGTTGTATTTAAATTTTGAAGACTCTTCCCTCTGACAAAGGTCTTTGAGCATTTCTTACAGATAACTTTTGACTGATCATTCGGATCTTGGTTAAAAAATTGCCACACTACACTCTTCGTACTATGGAATACCTTTTCCGGCTTTGCACGCTGTGCTACTTTCACCGGATGGCCACGCTGTCTTAAAACTGTTTTTGTTTTTGACACACGTTTTTGGCCTGATACGGGCCTGCCAGATGACAGCTGTTGCGATGTAGATGGCTGCTGCGGATCATCCTCCTCCGCTTCTGAGCTACTGGCAGCGGCACTCTCTTCCCCCAATGGCTGCCAATCTGGGTCAACAACTGGGTCATCTATTACCCCCTCTTCAATGTCATGTGCACCTTCCTCTGTGTCACCGTGTAAGGTGCTATAGCGTTTGGGAAGGGGCACCATAGTCTCAGCAGGGTCAGATTCTGGCTCAGTTCACTGCGAGGGCAATGTAGTGATCTGAGTCAATGGAACAGCATAATAATCTAGCTGTGGCAGTGCATCAGTGCACTCCATGTCCGATTCATCTTGTAATGGGCAGGTAACAATTTCCCTTTCTAACCCAGGCACGGTATGTGTAAAGAGCTCCATGGAGTAACCTGTAGTGTCGCCTGACGCATCCTTCACTTTTGGTTTGGGTGAATGACACAAGGAAACATCGTGTTCCTGACCGGGAGCATCCACTGACGATTTGCTGCTTTTATATTTGGAACTTTCTGAAGAGGAGGCGAAAGAGCTAGAGGCTGAGTCAGCAAGGAAAGCCAAAACTTTTACCTGCTGCTCCGGCTTTAAAAGCTGTTTTCCTACTCCCAGATAAGGGAGTGTTCGAGGCCTTGTGTAGCCAGACAATGACGCTGGCTCACCACCTCCAGCCTTAGGTGCTATTGTGCTTTTGCCACTACCACCAGATGCACCAACACCACCATCAGTACCAGCTGGAAACCCCCGCCCACGGGCTCTTCCACCTGACTTCCTCATTTTTTGGAAAATCTAACCAAAATAACAACTATTATATAGTACTGTAAAACAAGGTAGAAGGTGTAAATAAACTTGTTGAGAATTTAAATCTCCCTTTTTTTGGGAGACTGAACCAAAACTCAGGCCCTGTGCATAAAACAACACAATGTAAGTGGCAGAATGTGGCTGGCTGAAATACTACAAACTAACAGGACTGCAGTATATCCATTTTGTGATAATTTGAATCTCACTTTTTTGGGAGGGGACTGAATCAGAACTCAGGCCCAGTGCATAAAACAACACAATGTAAGTGGCAGAAAGTGGCTGGCTGATATACTACAAACTAACAGGACTGAAATATTTCCACTTTGTGATCATTTGAATATCACTTATTTTTTTGGAAGACTGAACCAAACCTCATGCACTGTGCATAAAACAACACAATGTGGCAGAAAGTGGCTGGCTGATATACCACAAACTAACAGTACTGAAATATATCCACTTTGTGAGAATTTGAATCTCACTTATTTTTTTGGGAGACTGAACCAAACCTCAGGCCCTGTGCATAAAACAACACAATGTAAGTGGCAGAAAGTGGCTGGCTGATATGCTACAAACTAACAGGACTGCAGTATATCCACTTTGTGAGAATTTGAATCTCACTTTTTTGGGGGGAGACTGAACTAAAACTCAGGCCCAGTGTATATAACAACGCAATCTAGGTGGCAGAAAGTGGCTGGCTGACGTACCACAAACTAACAGGACTGCATTATATCCACTTTGTGAGAATTTGAATCTCACTTTTTTCGGGGGAGACTGAACTAAAACTCAGGCCCAGTGTATATAACAACGCAATCTAAGTGGCAGAAAGTGGCTGGCTGATATACCACAAACTAACAGGACTGCAGTATATCCACTTTGTGAGAATTTGAATCTCACTTATTTTTTGGGAGACTGAACCAAACCTCAGGCCCTGTGCATAAAACAACACAATCTAAGTGGCAGAAAGTGGCTGGCTGATATACTACAAACTAACAGAATTGAAGTATATCCACTTTGTGAGAATTTGAATCTCACTTATTTTTTGGGAGACTGAACCAAACCCCAGGCCCTGTGCATAACAACACAATGTAAGTGGCAGAAAGTGGCTGGCTGATATGCTACAAACTAACATGACTGCAGTATATCAACTTTGTGAGAATTTGAATCTCACTTTTTGTTGGGGGGGGGGGGGGGGGGAAGGAGACTGAACCAAACCTCAGGCGCTGTACATAAAACAACACAATACAAGATGAATCGGACATGGAGTGCACTGATGCACAGCCACAGCTAGATTATTATGCTGTTCCATTGAGATCAGTACATTGCCCTCGCAGTGAACTGAGCCAGAATCTGACCCTGCTGAGACTATGGTGCCCCGTCCCGAACGCTATAGCACCTTACACGGTGACACAGAGGAAGGTGCACATGACATTGAAGAGGGGGTAATAGATTACCCAGTTGTTGACCCAGATTGGCAGCCATTGGGGGAAGAGAGTGCCACTGCCAGTAGCTCAGAAGCGGAGGAGGATGATCCGCAGCAGCCATCTACATCGCAACAGCTGTCATCTGGCAGGCCCATATCAGGCCAAAAACGTGTGTCAAAAATAAAAACAGTTTTAGGACAGCGTGGCCATCCGGTGAAAGTAGCACAGCGTGCAAAGCCTGAAAAGGTATTCCATAGTACGAAGAGTGTAGTGTGGCAATTTTTTAACCAAGATCCGAATGATCAGTCAAAAGTTATCTGTAAGAAATGCTCAAAGACCTTTGTCACAGGGAAGAGTCTTCAAAATTTAAATACAACATGCATGCTTAGACATTTAACCAAAACTCAGGCCCAGTGCATAAAACAACACAATGTATGTGGCAGAAAGTGGCTGGAAGATATATGAAAAAATACCAGGACTGTAGTACAATTTCAATCTCCCAATGATCTCAGGAAAAGTATGGCAGCAATAAAAAGGACTGCTGTGGATCGCCCACAGACACAGGGCCACGAGTTCTCGGTACCGGGCCTCTCTGGTTTGGTTCTGAGGCTGTCACGGTGGCTAGACCCGGTCCGCGACCCTGCTAAGGGGCGCCCAATAAAGGTGGTACAGTCTATCAGGGATTCGTGACGCCACCTGTTGTGTTCGGTCAGGGTGACCGACGCTGCTGTGGGGTCCACTGGGGTGATGGAATGGCAGCTGGATGGTATACCTTCCCACAGGTGAAGTATGTCCCCAGGGCTTCCCAGTAAGGTAGATGGTGATGGTGTGAGGTGCAGTCAATAACGAGGACACAAGGTTGCAGTCTCTTTACTTCTTTACTGAAGACTTCAGGATCCTCAATCCAGAGCACGCTTAACAGGGCTTTCTGAGACCGGCCAGTCCGATGGGCACATCCAGAGTTCCCTTTGCAGGTGGAAATCAGTGCCTACCACTAGCGCCTGTGTGTTGTAGTGCTACCCTGCTGAGCATTCGAAATAGTCCTCACAACTGCTGTTCTCGTTCGTTCGTACTTTCTAGTTCTCTTTATTTCTCTCTCTTTAGTTCCAGATGTTACTAGTTTCTCGTCTCCCAGGTATGTTATGGCTAGGACGCACCCGTATGACGGGAAGGCTCGGAGCTCTTCCGGGACCCTAGAGACGTCCCTCTCCACGCGTTGCCCCCTATGTCTTCGTAGGAAATTTAAGGTAGACAGCCAACCTTTAATTAACTGTCCTGCGGAGTTCGAAGTAAGGCCTAGAGTCAGTTACTCCCGCGGTGTTCCGGCCACCGGCTACGCGCCTCAGTAGGATGTTGCCTCGGTCTCACGGCATGACTCTTACTGGCTCTCCTTTGTGCTTGATCTCGTTTCTCACTGTTCCACAATATCCTTCCCTTCGTGTCACTTTCTTAGGATACCGCCGCGGGGTGTGCAGGCGCGGTTCCGTAACGTTCTGCTCTGTTCGCTAGGTACCTGCCAGGTTCCCACGCCTGACAGGGACCCCCTGTGTCTTCCCCCTGCAACACCCCCTGCCACGGGATGTTGCCTGAATCCAACCCAGTCAGCTTCTGACTAACTTCCTATCCTACCCCTAGTTTTACCAGTGTGAAGAGTGGCCCAATAAATGAAGCCTTTTTCTCCCCCTAGTGGCCGGAGTGTGAAGTGTAATGTGTGCTGGTGATACCTGGTCAGTAGAATTCCTTCAGTGCCATCAGACGTACCATCTTTCCCCTTAGCGGCAGAGTGTCATACTGCAACGACCAGATCTCTGGGGCGCTGCAGCTGCACACAAAAGTGTGGACAAATAAACAAGATAACTGTGCAGAAAGGAGCAACAGGATTTTTGCTTTTAAAAAAGCAGTTGGTTTGCACAGCAGCGTGCAAGCAGCAATGCAGCTATCAGGGAGCCTTATAAGGCAGCCTAATAAGCTACAGAGCTGATGCACAAAAATATAGCCTCCACTGTCCCTGCAAAAAAATGGTGGTGTTGGACAGTGGAAATCGCTACAGCACAAGCGGTTTGGGGGTTAATCTTCCCCCCTCACTATATCTCTTCTTCTGATGAAGCTGCAGCAACCTCTCCCTATGCTAAGATCGGCAGAAGTAAGATCGCGGCCGGCGTGCACGCCCCTTTACAACCCCTGTGATGCCGCAGAAAGCAAGGCAATCACTGTCATGCCCTTCTCTAAGATGGTGGGGACCGAGACCTATGTTATCAAGCTGCCCACACTCAGCGTCCTCCTTCATTGGCTGAAAAATGGCGCTGAAAGCGTCATACAAAATGCAACTTTTGCGCGCAGATCGCTGACCTCATGGACGATCCCACACTAGGATCGGGTCGGGTTTCATGAAGCCCGACTTTGCCGAAAGTCGGCAATTTTTGAATTTGTCCGATCTGTTTCGCTCAATCCTACTATGTGCACTGTGTAGTGGCATTATCAGAGTGTTGCTAACCTGTCCTGACTCAGACGCCAAACCTTACATTGCTTCCTCATGGTTAGTATGGTGCTATTCAATGTTGGATTACTGTGGTAACCTGGCTAATCACCCAAAGCTGACTGCAGAGACCTGTGTGTTGTAAACAGTGCCTTCCCACCAATCCCGTAATGAAAACACCAACAGGCCTGGATGGGTTGAACAGGTCGGTCACAGTTTATTAATTTGATAAGCAGAGAGAGGCAATTACATTTTGCAGCAGGCTCATCGCTGAAGGCCCCGTCTGTGACAGCTAGGCGGGCAAGCCGATGAGCGGTTACGAATCTTTTCCCCTCTCTACGCTTCCACTGTGACGTAATAACATGAATAATACATTTTTTGGGGAACTTTTAACAATAGCAGCACAGAACATTCATGAGGATATAAGGGCGGGAGGATGGGACAACAGCTTTCAAAAGTCAGCCGAGGAGAAAGAGGAATGTGGAACGCCTCCCCCTCCATGTAGGGCAATGAGGTACTCAATACCGGGTCCTTCGGTTCTCAGTGGGGATGTCACGGTGGCTGACCCAGTCTGTGGCCCTAGGTGACGTCCGTTGAAAATGAGGGAAAGGTCTTTAAAGGGATAATGTTCGTGACGCCACCTGTGGTATTCAGTCAGGGTGACCGACGCTGCTTAGGAGTCCGCTGGGGTGATGTTATGGCAGCTAGATGGTATACCTTCCCACAGGTGAAGTGTATCCCTAGGGCTTCCCAGAGTGTAGATGGTGGATGGTAGATGATGTAAGGCGCAGTGAATAACGAGGACACAAGGTTGCAGTCTCTTTACCTTTACTGAAGGCTTCAGCATCCACAGTCCAGGGTAGGGACCACAGGGTCGGCAGAGTCCGGCCAGTCTGAAGGCAAATCCAGAGTCCCCTTATCCAGGTGGCATTCAATAGCCTTCCTCTAGCGCCTGAGTGTTGTAGTTCCTCCCTGCTGAGCAAGTCAGATAGGTCCTCACAACTATTGTAGGTGTTACATCTCTTCCTCTCTGTCCCCCTGATGGATTGGACAAACCCGTATGACTGGTGGCCTGAGGCTTTTAATAGGGACCCTAGAATCACCCCGGCCTCCACAAGTTGCCACGGTGCCTCCTGGGTATATGGTCGGGCAGCCAACTTGGAATCAACTGTCCTGCCAGTCTCTGAAGTAAAGCATAGAGATCCTTACTCCCTCGGTGTTCTGGCTACCGGTACTGCGCTTCAGAAGGAGGCAGCCTGCTTCTAGCTGGTCTCCCTCTGATATTCCTCTCCTTTTGCTATGACTTCGTTTCTCACTCACTGCAACACAATTCCTTTCAATGTCTCTTTCTTGGGATGCTGCCGCATGGGATGCAGGCGCAGCTCCGTGTACCCTCGCCTTCCGCAGGCCGCAGTCTGGAGCTGGCTGGAACCCACTCCAACCAGCCTGTGCCAAACTGGGTCAGGGCTGACTCACTAACTTCCTAACCAACCCACCAGTTTTACCCAAGTGTGAGGAGTGCCCTAGGAGATAGAAACATGGCTCCCTTTGGCGGCCTGGAGTGTGAAGTGTGTATAGTGGTTGTGATACCTAGACAGAACATCTTCATTGCCTTCAGATGTAACATCACTCCCCCTTGTGGAAGGATAACATTACTGCAACGACCAGGACTCTGGGGTGCTGCAAAAGCACTGGTCCTGGGCTGTTATGTTTGCTAATGACAGGTGTTATGAAGGCAATCCAGAAACACAGCGTGCTTAGCGATCAGAGCGCACACAGTGATCTGACAAATACCCAAAAATACAAGAACGAGCTCTGAGACGTGGAAACTCTGTAGACTGCACACCTGATCCTATCCTAAACACAACTAAAAGCGGCTGTGGATTGCGCCTAACAACTACCTAGGCAACTCGGCACAGCCTAAGAAACTAGCTAGCCTGAAGATAGAAAAATAGGCCTGACTTGCCCCAGAGAAATTCCCCAAAGGAAAAGGCAGCCCCCCACATATAATGACTGTGAGTAAGATGAAAAGACAAAACGTAGGGATGAAATAGATTCAGCAAAGTGGGGCCCGATATTCTAGGACAGAGCGAGGACAGTAAAGCGAACTTTGCAGTCTACAAAAAACCCTAAAGCAAAACCACGCAAAGGGGGCAAAAAAAAACCCACCGTGCCGAACTAACGGCACAGCGGTACACCCTTTGCGTCTCAGAGCTTCCAGCAAAACAAAAGACAAGCTGGACAGAAAAAAAGCAACAAAAAGCAAAAAGCACTTAGCTATACAGAGCAGCAGGTCACAGGAACAATCAGGAGAAGCTCAGATCCAACACTGAAACATTGACAAGGAGCAAGGATAGCAGCATCAGGCGGACTTAAGTAATGAAGCAGTTAACGAGCTCACCAGAACACCTGAGGGAGGAAGCTCAGAAGCTGCAGTACCACTTGTGACCACAGGAGTGAATTCAGCCACAGAATTCACAACAGTACCCCCCCCTTGAGGAGGGGTCACCGAACCCTCACCAGAGCCCCCAGGCCGACCAGGATGAGCCGCATGAAAGGCACGAACAAGATCGGAAGCATGAACATCAGAGGCAAAAACCCAGGAATTATCTTCCTGAGCATAACCCTTCCATTTAACCAGATACTGGAGTTTCCGTCTAGAAACACGAGAATCCAAAATCTTCTCCACAATATACTCCAATTCCCCCTCCACCAAAACCGGGGCAGGAGGCTCAACAGATGGAACCATAGGTGCCACGTATCTCCGCAACAACGACCTATGGAATACATTATGTATGGAAAAGGAGTCTGGGAGGGTCAAACGAAAAGACACAGGATTGAGAACCTCAGAAATCCTATACGGACCAATAAAACGAGGTTTAAATTTAGGAAAGGAAACCTTCATAGGAATATGACGAGAAGATAACCAAACCAGATCCCCAACACGAAGTCGGGGACCCACACGGCGTCTGCGATTAGCGAAAAGTTGAGCTTTCTCCTGGGACAAGATCAAATTGTCCACTACCTGAGTCCAGATCTGCTGCAACCTATCCACCACAGAATCCACACCAGGACAGTCCGAAGACTCAACCTGTCCTGAAGAGAAACGAGGATGGAACCCAGAATTGCAAAAAAATGGAGAAACCAAGGTAGCCGAGCTGGCCCGATTATTAAGGGCGAACTCAGCCAACGGCAAAAAGGACACCCAATCATCCTGGTCTGCAGAAACAAAACATCTCAGATATGTTTCCAAGGTCTGATTGGTTCGTTCGGTCTGGCCATTAGTCTGAGGATGGAAAGCCGAGGAAAAGGATAGGTCAATGCCCATCCTACCACAAAAGGCTCGCCAAAACCTTGAAACAAACTGGGAACCTCTGTCAGAAACAATATTCTCAGGAATGCCATGCAACCGAACCACATGCTGAAAGAACAAAGGTACCAAATCAGAGGAGGAAGGCAATTTAGCCAAGGGCACCAGATGGACCATTTTAGAAAAGCGATCACAGACCACCCAAATGACTGACATCTTTTGAGAAACGGGAAGGTCAGAAATGAAATCCATCGAAATATGTGTCCAAGGCCTCTTTGGGACCGGCAAGGGCAAAAGCAACCCACTGGCACGAGAACAGCAGGGCTTAGCCCTAGCACAAATCCCACAGGACTGCACAAAAGTACGTACATCCCGTGACAGAGATGGCCACCAGAAGGATCTAGCCACTAACTCTCTGGTACCAAAGATTCCAGGATGACCAGCCAACACCGAACAATGAAGTTCAGAGATAAGTTTATTAGTCCACCTATCAGGGACGAACAGTTTCTCTGCTGGACAACGATCAGGTTTATTCGCCTGAAATTTTTGCAGCACCCGCCGCAAATCAGGGGAGATGGCAGACACAATGACCCCTTCCTTGAGGATACCCGCTGGCTCAGATAAACCCGGAGAGTCGGGCACAAAACTCCTAGACAGAGCATCCGCCTTCACATTTTTAGAGCCCGGAAGGTACGAAATCACAAAGTCGAAGCGGGCAAAAAATAACGACCAACGGGCCTGTCTAGGATTCAAGCGCTTGGCAGACTCGAGATAAGTCAAGTTCTTATGATCAGTCAATACCACCACGCGATGCTTAGCTCCTTCAAGCCAATGACGCCACTCCTCGAATGCCCACTTCATGGCCAGCAACTCTCGATTACCCACATCATAATTACGCTCAGCGGGCGAAAACTTCCTGGAAAAGAAAGCACATGGTTTCATCACTGAGCAATCAGAACCTCTCTGTGACAAAACCGCCCCTGCTCCAATCTTAGAAGCATCAACCTCGACCTGGAACGGAAGAGAAACATCTGGCTGACACAACACAGGGGCAGAACAAAAACGACGCTTCAACTCCTGAAAAGCTTCCACAGCAGCAGAAGACCAATTAACCAAATCAGCACCCTTCTTGGTCAAATCGGTCAATGGTTTGGCAATGCTAGAAAAATTACAGATGAAGCGATGATAAAAATTAGCAAAGCCCAGGAACTTTTGCAGACTTTTCAGAGATGTCGGCTGAATCCAATCCTGGATGGCTTGGACCTTAACTGGATCCATCTCGATAGTAGAAGGGGTAAAGATGAACCCCAAAAATGAAACTTTCTGCACACCAAAGAGACACTTTGATCCCTTCACAAACAAAGAGTTAGCACGCAGGACCTGAAAAACCATTCTGACCTGCTTCACATGAGACTCCCAATCATCTGAGAAGATCAAAATGTCATCCAAGTAAACAATCAGGAATTTATCCAGATACTCACGGAAGATGTCATGCATAAAAGACTGAAACACAGATGGAGCATTGGCAAGTCCGAACGGCATCACTAGATACTCAAAATGACCCTCGGGCGTATTGAATGCAGTTTTCCATTCATCTCCTTGCCTGATTCTCACCAGATTATACGCACCACGAAGATCTATCTTAGTGAACCAACTAGCCCCCTTAATCCGAGCAAACAAGTCAGATAACAATGGCAAGGGATACTGAAATTTAACAGTGATCTTATTAAGAAGGCGGTAATCAATACACGGTCTCAGCGAACCATCCTTCTTGGCTACAAAGAAGAACCCTGCTCCCAGTGGTGATGACGATGGGCGAATATGTCCCTTCTCCAGGGATTCCTTCACATAACTGCGCATAGCGGCGTGTTCGGGCAACGATAAATTAAATAATCGACCTTTAGGGAATTTACTACCAGGAATCAAATTGATAGCACAATCACAATCCCTATGCGGAGGTAGAGCATCGGACTTGGGCTCTTCAAATACATCCTGATAATCAGACAAGAACTCTGGGACCTCAGAAGGGGTGGATGACGAAATCGACAAAAATGGAACATCACCATGTACCCCCTGACAACCCCAGCTGGATACCGACATGGAATTCCAATCCAATACTGGATTATGGGTTTGTAGCCATGGCAACCCCAACACGACCACATCATGCAGATTATGCAACACCAGAAAGCGAATAACTTCCTGATGTGCAGGAGTCATGCACATGGTCAGCTGGGCCCAGTATTGAGGTTTATTCTTGGCCAAAGGTGTAGCATCAATTCCTCTCAATGGAATAGGACACCGCAAAGGCTCCAAGAAAAACCCACAACGTTTAGCATAATCCAAATCCATCAGATTCAGGGCAGCGCCCGAATCCACAAACACCATGACAGAAAACGACGACAAAGAGCATATCAAGGTAATGGACAGAAGGAATTTGGACTGTACAGTACCAATGACGGCAGACCTAGCGGACCGCTTAGTGCGCTTAGGACAATCAGAAATAGCATGAGTGGAATCACCACAGTAGAAACACAGACCATTCAGACGTCTGTATTCCTGCCGTTCAACTCTAGTCATAGTCCTATCGCACTGCATAGGCTCAGGTTTAACCTCAGGCAGTACCGCCAAATGGTGCACAGATTTACGCTCGCGCAAGCGTCGACCGATCTGAATGGCCAAAGACAAAGACTCATTCAAACCAGCAGGCATAGGAAATCCCACCATGACATCCTTAAGAGCCTCAGAGAGACCCTTTCTGAACAAAGCTGCCAGCGCAGATTCATTCCACTGAGTGAGTACTGACCATTTCCTAAATTTCTGACAATATACTTCTATATCATCCTGACCCTGGCACAAAGCCAGCAAATTTTTCTCAGCCTGATCCACTGAATTAGGCTCATCGTACAGCAATCCGAGTGCCAGGAAAAACGCATCGACACTACTCAATGCAGGGTCTCCTGGCGCAAGAGAAAATGCCCAGTCTTGAGGGTCGCCGCGCAAAAAAGAAATAATAATCAAAACCTGTTGAATAGGATTACCAGAAGAATGAGGTTTCAAGGCCAGAAATAGCTTACAATTATTTTTGAAACTTAGAAACTTAGTTCTATCTCCAAAAAACAAATCAGGAATAGGAATTCTTGGTTCTAACATAGATTTCTGATCAATAGTATCTTGAATTTTTTGTACATTTATAACGAGATTATCCATTGAAGAGCACAGACCCTGAATATCCATGTCCACACCTGTGTCCAGAATCACCCAAATGTCTAGGGGAAAAAAAATAAAATGAACACAGAGCAGGAAAAAAAAAAAAAAATGATGTCAGAACTTTTTCTTTCCCTCTATTGAGAATCATTAGTTTTGGCTCCTTGTACTGTTATGTTTGCTAATGACAGGTGTTATGAAGGCAATCCAGAAACACAGTGTGCTTAGCGATCAGAGCGCACACAGTGATCTGACAAATACCCAAAAATACAAGAACGAGCTCTGAGACGTGGAAACTCTGTAGACTGCACACCTGATCCTATCCTAAACACAACTAAAAGCGGCTGTGGATTGCGCCTAACAACTACCTAGGCAACTCGGCACAGCCTAAGAAACTAGCTAGCCTGAAGATAGAAAAATAGGCCTGACTTGCCCCAGAGAAATTCCCCAAAGGAAAAGGCAGCCCCCCACATATAATGACTGTGAGTAAGATGAAAAGACAAAACGTAGGGATGAAATAGATTCAGCAAAGTGGGGCCCGATATTCTAGGACAGAGCGAGGACAGTAAAGCGAACTTTGCAGTCTACAAAAAACCCTAAAGCAAAACCACGCAAAGGGGGCAAAAAAAAAACCCACCGTGCCGAACTAACGGCACAGCGGTACACCCTTTGCGTCTCAGAGCTTCCAGCAAAACAAAAGACAAGCTGGACAGAAAAAAAGCAACAAAAAAGCAAAAAGCACTTAGCTATACAGAGCAGCAGGTCACAGGAACAATCAGGAGAAGCTCAGATCCAACACTGAAACATTGACAAGGAGCAAGGATAGCAGCATCAGGCGGAGTTAAGTAATGAAGCAGTTAACGAGCTCACCAGAACACCTGAGGGAGGAAGCTCAGAAGCTGCAGTACCACTTGTGACCACAGGAGTGAATTCAGCCACAGAATTCACAACACTGGGCACCTGAATTTAACTCCTGAGGGTGTGGCCAGACGCCCCTTCCTCCTTCTTCCCATTGGTCAGTTGGGCATCCCAATTACTGGGACCTGGGGAGTAGTTGGAGGGGGGGAATTGGGCACTGCACAGAGTTTCTTTCTAGCTTTCCCATAGGGGCTCCTCAGTCCGAGGCACATTCCTTATACTGTACCGTGCCTGCCATTTTAAGGCCACCTCAGGCAGTCACGTGCTTGTTGAGTATTTGTGAAGCATAGCTTCCATCTACCATGTATATAACAGGAGTTTGCCTCATTATCCACTTCACTCAGCTTCTTAATCACCTGTATGGCAAACTCCTGCCTGCTATTCAACATTCTGCAAAAACTTCTTAGCTCAGTACTGTGAATCCTGGTGTTATTGCACTGTCAACTCTGCTGCTACAGATACCTGTGACTGGACTCACTCAACTCAGATAATACTAGTGCTGTTTACTCCAAAGTCTTTGTGAGCAAAGTACCTGATTACCATTTGTCTGTATTCCTTTGTGTAAACACATCATTGCAAACAAGTAAAAAGTTTGACTTTTCAATAATGCTATCGTGTGGTTAACCATTTTCCTGCTGCAAGTTCCTGATTGCATATGGCTCTGCCATTACCCATCTATCTGCTGTAACTCCCTGATGGTTTACACATCTATTGTTCCTGTGTGTATCTGCACACCTGGCTATGCTTTATTAGGCATTTTCTGGACCACTTGTATGTCTTCCTTCATGCATATCCTAGACTCACTCTACTGCTACAGACACCTGTGACTGGACGCCTCTCAGATAATACTGGGGCTGTTCCCACCAATATCTTTGCAAGTAAATTACCTGATTTACTATTTGTCTCTACTTTTCCTGTGTGTAAACACATTATCGGAAGCAGGTAACAAGTTTGACTGTTCATCAATGCTATCATGTGGTTAACCGTTTGCCTCCCGCAAGTTCCTGATTACATACGTCTCTGCCATTACCCATCTGTCTGGTGTAAGTCCTTGATTATTTACACATCTATTGCTTCTGTGTGTATCTGCACACCTGGCTTTGCTTTATTAGGCATTTTCTGGACCACTTGTAAGTCTTCCCTCATACATATCCTGCTTTCTTGGTTGCTACTAGTGTTGAGCGATACCTTCCGATATCGGAAAGTATCGGTATCGGTTTGGATCGGCCGATATTCAAAAAATATCGGATATCGCCGATACCGATACCCGATCCCAATGCAAGTCAATGGGACCAAAATATCGGAATTAAAATAAACCCTTTCTTTCCTTGTAGGTTCATTCTACATGAAGGAAAACAACTAAGAATAATGTAGGATGTATGGGGGAGGTGGCGGAGACATTAAAGGCAATGAGGATTAGTCCAATCAAATAGAATAGCATGTTTTTGTTTTTTTTTAAAGACGTTCGGATTGAAAAAGATATTGACTATGTAAATTTTTTTTATTTTGTCAGATATTGATGTTTCACTATTCCACGCCCTTCCCCTTCTTTTTTTTCTTTTTTTTTTTTTCTTTTCCCACACTTTCATCTTCATCATCATCAGCATCTTTGACATCAACTTCTTCACCTTATTCATCTTCTTCTTCATCTTCTACCTATTTTTTTTTTTTATTACATTCTTCATATTCATTTTCTTCAACTATTATTATTCTTCCTATTCTACATATTCTTTTTATTCCACTGTTATTATTCTTCCTATTCTACTTCTTCATCATATTCTCATTTGTGACAGGCATTCCCGTAGTTGTTATCTATAAAAGTTGGAAGATTACACCTTCCGTTCTGCCAGTCACAAAAGTTACATTTGTCTGCGTTCAGTTTGGCCTGCAGCATCAGGCTTTATCCAGGGGCACCACGAGGAGGAACGGACTCACCCCCATACACTGCTTAGTCTTCTTCTGCATATAATTTAGATAATATCTTTTGCTCTGATATTAAGTCTTATGCTTAATGTTCTTCTGCTCTTTGTTCTGCAGCCTCTTGTTCTTCTGCTTCTCGGTCTTCCATGTTGTCGTCTCCAGGGTCGTCGTCTCCAGTGTCGTCATCTCCGCCGTCGTCGTCTCAGCCGTCGTCGTCTCCGCCGTCGTCGTCTCCGCCGTCGTCGTCGTCGTCATCGGGGTGGTCTTCCGGGTCGTCGTCATCGGGGTGGTCTTCCGGGTTGTCGACGTTAGGGTCTTCAACTTGGAAATGTAGCAGAAGGTACAAGAAGGCTGAGAAAATGCCAAGAACCAGCTGATGGAACTGGAACTCGGATGGCTACCCGAAGGTTCAAGAGCCTATGGAACTACCGAGGACCAGCTGACGTTACTGGAACCCGGTTACTAAGCAGGAGGTACCCGTGCTAAAAAGCACTACCAAGGACCGCCTGACGTTGGCGGAACTCGAATACCCAGAAGGAGGCACCTAAGCCAAAGGCTCTGCCCGGAACCAGATGACGTTACTGGAACCAGGATGGGGAGCAGAAGGTACAAGAGCAAAAGACACTGCCGAGAACCAGCTGACGGTACTGGAACCCGGATGGGTAGCCGAATGTCCAAGAGCCAATGGAACTACCAAGGACCAGCTGACGTTACTGGAACCCGGTTACTAAGCAGGAGGTACCCGTGCCTGAAAGCACTACCAAGGACCACCTGACATTGGTGGAACTTGGATACCCAGAAGGAGGCACCTAAGCCAAAGGCTCTGCCCGGAACCAGCTGACGGTACTGGAACCAGGATGGGGAGCAGAAGGTACAAGAGCAAAAGACACTGCCGAGAACCAGCTGACGGTGCTGGAACCAGGTGGTGGACCCGAAGGCCCACAGGAGAGGAGAGAACAGCTAGGCCGCGAGGCAGCCGCAGTTACCGAACCCCAACAGTCCTACAGGGGGAGCTGGGCCTACTGGCACTACAGAACCAGCCTTGACTACCAGTTCACGCAGCCCACATAGGAAGCTCCTAAACTGGAGGCACCCTGGAGTTGGCTAACTCGACCGCCCCACGACGGGGCAAGCATAGGCGTCTCAGTGAAGTTGACACAACCCGGAAACAGCTGACGGTGCTGAAACCAGGCTTGGCACGAGGGAGTACCTGTGACAAGAACACTGCCGAGAACCAGCTGGCGGTGCTGGAACCCGGATGCGTTGCCCCAGTGTGCAAGAGCCAATGGCACGACCGAGGACCAGCTGACGGTGCTGGAACCCGGTTACTAAGCTGTAGGTGCCCGCGCTTAAAAGCACTACCAAGGACCGCCTGGCGTTGGCGGAACTCGGATACCCAGGAGGAGGCACCTAAGCCAAAGGCTCGGCCCGGAACCAGCTGACGGTGCTGGAACCAGGTGGTGGACCCCAAGGCCCACAGGAGAGGAGAGAACAGCTAGGCCGCGAGGCAGCCGCAGTTACCGAACCCCAACAGTCCTACAGGGGGAGCTGGGCCTACTGGCACTACAGAACCAGCCTTGACTACCAGTTCACGCAGCCCACATAGGAAGCTCCTAAACTGGAGGCACCCTGGAGTTGGCTAACTCGACCGCCCCACGACGGGGCAAGCATAGGCGTCTCAGTGAAGTTGACACAACCCGGAAACAGCTGACAGTGCTGAAACCAGGCTTGGCACGAGGGAGTACCTGTGACAAGAACACTGCCGAGAACCAGCTGGCGGTGCTGGAACCCGGATGCGTTGCCCCAGTGTGCAAGAGCCAATGGCACGACCGAGGACCAGCTGACGGTGCTGGAACCCGGTTACTAAGCTGTAGGTGCCCGCGCTTAAAAGCACTACCAAGGACCGCCTGGCGTTGGCGGAACTCGGATACCCAGGAGGAGGCACCTAAGCCAAAGGCTCGGCCCGGAACCAGCTGATGGTGCTGGAACCAGGTGGTGGACCCGAAGGCCCACAGGAGAGGAGAGAACAGCTAGGCCGCGAGGCAGCCACAGTTACCGAACCCCAACAGTCCTACAGGGGGAGCTGGGCCTACTGGCACTACAGAACCAGCCTTGACTACCAGTTCACGCAGCCCACATAGGAAGCTCCTAAACTGGAGGCACCCTGGAGTTGGCTAACTCGACCGCCCCACGACGGGGCAAGCATAGGCGTCTCAGTGAAGTTGACACAACCCGGAAACAGCTGACGGTGCTGAAACCAGGCTTGGCACGAGGGAGTACCTGTGACAAGAACACTGCCGAGAACCAGCTGGCGGTGCTGGAACCCGGATGCGTTGCCCCAGTGTGCAAGAGCCAATGGCACGACCGAGGACCAGCTGACGGTGCTGGAACCCGGTTACTAAGCTGTAGGTGCCCGCGCTTAAAAGCACTACCAAGGACCGCCTGGCGTTGGCGGAACTCGGATACCCAGGAGGAGGCACCTAAGCCAAAGGCTCGGCCCGGAACCAGCTGACGGTGCTGGAACCAGGTGGTGGACCCGAAGGCCCACAGGAGAGGAGAGAACAGCTAGGCCGCGAGGCAGCCGCAGTTACCGAACCCCAACAGTCCTACAGGGGGAGCTGGGCCTACTGGCACTACAGAACCAGCCTTGACTACCAGTTCACGCAGCCCACATAGGAAGCTCCTAAACTGGAGGCACCCTGGAGTTGGCTAACTCGACCGCCCCACGACGGGGCAAGCATAGGCGTCTCAGTGAAGTTGACACAACCCGGAAACAGCTGACGGTGCTGAAACCAGGCTTGGCACGAGGGAGTACCTGTGACAAGAACACTGCCGAGAACCAGCTGGCGGTGCTGGAACCCGGATGCGTTGCCCCAGTGTGCAAGAGCCAATGGCACGACCGAGGACCAGCTGACGGTGCTGGAACCCGGTTACTAAGCTGTAGGTGCCCGCGCTTAAAAGCACTACCAAGGACCGCCTGGCGTTGGCGGAACTCGGATACCCAGGAGGAGGCACCTAAGCCAAAGGCTCGGCCCGGAACCAGCTGACGGTGCTGGAACCAGGTGGTGGACCCCAAGGCCCACAGGAGAGGAGAGAACAGCTAGGCCGCGAGGCAGCCGCAGTTACCGAACCCCAACAGTCCTACAGGGGGAGCTGGGCCTACTGGCACTACAGAACCAGCCTTGACTACCAGTTCACGCAGCCCACATAGGAAGCTCCTAAACTGGAGGCACCCTGGAGTTGGCTAACTCGACCGCCCCACGACGGGGCAAGCATAGGCGTCTCAGTGAAGTTGACACAACCCGGAAACAGCTGACGGTGCTGAAACCAGGCTTGGCACGAGGGAGTACCTGTGACAAGAACACTGCCGAGAACCAGCTGGCGGTGCTGGAACCCGGATGCGTTGCCCCAGTGTGCAAGAGCCAATGGCACGACCGAGGACCAGCTGACGGTGCTGGAACCCGGTTACTAAGCTGTAGGTGCCCGCGCTTAAAAGCACTACCAAGGACCGCCTGGCGTTGGCGGAACTCGGATACCCAGGAGGCACCTAAGCCAAAGGCTCGGCCCGGAACCAGCTGACGGTGCTGGAACCAGGTGGTGGACCCCAAGGCCCACAGGAGAGGAGAGAACAGCTAGGCCGCGAGGCAGCCGCAGTTACCGAACCCCAACAGTTATACAGGGGGAGCTGGGCCTACTGGCACTACAGAACCAGCCTTGACTACCAGTTCACGCAGCCCACATAGGAAGCTCCTAAACTGGAGGCACCCTGGAGTTGGCTAACTCGACCGCACCACGACGGGGCAAGCATAGGCGTCTCAGTGAAGTTGACACAACCTGGAAACAGCTGACGGTGCTGAAACCAGGCTTGGCACGAGGGAGTACCTGTGACAAGAACACTGCCGAGAACCAGCTGGCGGTGCTGGAACCCGGATGCGTTGCCCCAGTGTGCAAGAGCCAATGGCACGACCGAGGACCAGCTGACGGTGCTGGAACCCGGTTACTAAGCTGTAGGTGCCCGCGCTTAAAAGCACTACCAAGGACCGCCTGGCGTTGGCGGAACTCGGATACCCAGGAGGAGGCACCTAAGCCAAAGGCTCGGCCCGGAACCAGCTGACGGTGCTGGAACCAGGTGGTGGACCCCAAGGCCCACAGGAGAGGAGAGAACAGCTAGGCCGCGAGGCAGCCGCAGTTACCGAACCCCAACAGTCCTACAGGGGGAGCTGGGCCTACTGGCACTACAGAACCAGCCTTGACTACCAGTTCAC
This sequence comes from Ranitomeya imitator, assembly GCF_032444005.1. Lineage (NCBI taxonomy): Eukaryota > Metazoa > Chordata > Amphibia > Anura > Dendrobatidae > Ranitomeya > Ranitomeya imitator. The sequence continues at coordinate 424,048,631 of NC_091286.1, read as the reverse complement.
GCAGCCCACATAGGAAGCTCCTAAACTGGAGGCACCCTGGAGTTGGCTAACTCGACCGCCCCACGACGGGGCAAGCATAGGCGTCTCAGTGAAGTTGACACAACCCGGAAACAGCTGACGGTGCTGAAACCAGGCTTGGCACGAGGGAGTACCTGTGACAAGAACACTGCCGAGAACCAGCTGGCGGTGCTGGAACCCGGATGCGTTGCCCCAGTGTGCAAGAGCCAATGGCACGACCGAGGACCAGCTGACGGTGCTGGAACCCGGTTACTAAGCTGTAGGTGCCCGCGCTTAAAAGCACTACCAAGGACCGCCTGGCGTTGGCGGAACTCGGATACCCAGGAGGAGGCACCTAAGCCAAAGGCTCGGCCCGGAACCAGCTGACGGTGCTGGAACCAGGTGGTGGACCCGAAGGCCCACAGGAGAGGAGAGAACAGCTAGGCCGCGAGGCAGCCGCAGTTACCGAACCCCAACAGTCCTACAGGGGGAGCTGGGCCTACTGGCACTACAGAACCAGCCTTGACTACCAGTTCACGCAGCCCACATAGGAAGCTCCTAAACTGGAGGCACCCTGGAGTTGGCTAACTCGACCGCCCCACGACGGGGCAAGCATAGGCGTCTCAGTGAAGTTGACACAACCCGGAAACAGCTGACGGTGCTGAAACCAGGCTTGGCACGAGGGAGTACCTGTGACAAGAACACTGCCGAGAACCAGCTGGCGGTGCTGGAACCCGGATGCGTTGCCCCAGTGTGCAAGAGCCAATGGCACGACCGAGGACCAGCTGACGGTGCTGGAACCCGGTTACTAAGCTGTAGGTGCCCGCGCTTAAAAGCACTACCAAGGACCGCCTGGCGTTGGCGGAACTCGGATACCCAGGAGGAGGCACGTAAGCCAAAGGCTCGGCCCGGAACCAGCTGACGGTGCTGGAACCAGGTGGTGGACCCCAAGGCCCACAGGAGAGGAGAGAACAGCTAGGCCGCGAGGCAGCCGCAGTTACCGAACCCCAACAGTCCTACAGGGGGAGCTGGGCCTACTGGCACTACAGAACCAGCCTTGACTACCAGTTCACGCAGCCCACATAGGAAGCTCCTAAACTGGAGGCACCCTGGAGTTGGCTAACTCGACCGCCCCACGACGGGGCAAGCATAGGCGTCTCAGTGAAGTTGACACAACCCGGAAACAGCTGACGGTGCTGAAACCAGGCTTGGCACGAGGGAGTACCTGTGACAAGAACACTGCCGAGAACCAGCTGGCGGTGCTGGAACCCGGATGCGTTGCCTTGCCTATTAAAGATTGTCTTCCTAGAGCCCCAACTAGCGGTGTTGGAGCAAAGGGTAAGCAGGGGGAGATGAGTGTAGGCCGAAGCCTGCACTGGAGGCAGCTTTGTGTCTGCGTTGCGTTTGCAGGACACTTTGCCGGCTACACACTGGGGGAACAGCTGGCGTTGCTGAACCCCACTAACACAATGGCGTGTGTTTTTATCTGTGCAGCTAGCACTTGCGGGCAAAAACTAGCGATGTTAGAGCCCGTGTTGAAGCAGGAGGAGGAGGAGAGGAGCAGAGTGTAGGCCGAAGCCTAGTTGAACCAATTTCAAAGGAAACCTTTAACCCCCCCCTCAGGTGTTACAAAGTACAAGAGACACACCTTGTGCAGTATTAATGCTGCACAAGTGAAAGGTTGCTCTATTAATTTGTCTACTTGCACACGCTGAATGAAAGACATACACAATTTACCCCATTCTACAGTCAAACTGTAGTGGATGCGTGACTTGGTTTTTTGATGAGACGCAGCACAGGTGTCCAAAATAACGCCTTGGTGCTTGGCGCAGCTTCCTGAGCGTTGTTATTTGCTGTACAGGAGTCTGCGCTCTTGTGTTATCCCTTGGCAATGCCCTGTTAGCGCTGCCCATCTTATGACATCATTTCATGTTGGCCGGTGCGGTTAACGATGGCCATAAATCCCAGACCCACAGTGTCTTTTCATAAAGCCACACTGCGGTGCTGGGATTCGTGGCCTTGAGCAGTAAATATTTTGGCCGCTCACACACGTCCTTACACCTGCTTCAGACTGGGCGGCCTCTGCTGATCCCTTCTCGCATGCCGCGGCCATGAGGCTGCACAGTCTGAAGAAGGCGGAAGGAGATGAGTTAAGACAGGCGAAGATATGCACTGCTCGTGCCCATCAATCACACCCTCGCAGTCAAAATAATTAAGACAACGAGGAGCATTTTATTCAGGCAGGGCGGACGAACAGGCGCAAGTAGCCAACCAATGATGTCAGAAGACGGGAAGCGCTACCAAGGGGGGTGCTGCGTATCATTAGAAAGGAAAGTCACACCTCAGGGACAGTGGAATGGTCTCAAAGAGACACATTTTGTACGTGTTGAGTTCCACGTGGGCAAGGAGAAAACATCAGCCACCTTGTACAAATGCAGCAGTACTGCTGTACAAGGTGGCTGTTATACATAGAAACACCTGGGGGTGGGGGCCAGGCTCCCTTCAATTTCAGTTCATGTGCCTGCGTGGCGTTTGCAGGTCACGTTGCAAGCTGCACAGCAGGGGAACAGCTGGCGGTGCTGAACCCCACTAACACATTGGCTGGTGTTTTTCTCTGTGCAGCTAGCATGTCCGGGCAGAAACTGGCGTTGTTTTAGCCCAGGGTCAGCAGGAGGAGGAGAGGAGCAAAGTGTAGGCCGAAGCCTGCACTGGTGGCAGCTTTTGTTCTCTTGTGCCAGCGTGGCTTGTGCTGGACACGTTGCCGACTACACAGCAGGGGAACAGCTGGCGTTGCTGAGCCCCACTAACACATTGGCTGGTGTTTTTCTCTGTGCAGCTAGCATTTCCGGGCAAAAACTAGCGGTGTTTGAGCCCAGGGTCAGCAGGAGGAGGAGAGGAGCAAAGTGTAGGCCGAAGCCTGCACTGGTGGCAGCTTTTGTTCTGTTGTGCCAGCGTGGCTTGTGCTGGACACGTTGCCGACTACACAGCAGGGGAACAGCTGGCGGTGCTGAACCCCACTAACACATTGGCTGGTGTTTTTCTCTGTGCAGCTAGCATTTCCGGGCAAAAACTAGCGGTGTTTGAGCCCAGGGTCAGCAGGAGGAGTAGAGGAGCAGAGTGTTGGCCAAAGCCTAGTTGAACCAATTTCAAAGGTTACCTTTAACCCCCCCCTCAGGTGTTGCAAGGTACAAGAGCCACACCTTGAACAGCATTATTGATGCACAAGTCAAAGGTTGCTCTATTTAATTTTGCTCCTTGCACACGCTGAATTAAACACGTACACTATTTAGCCCATTATACTGTCAAACAGTAGTGGAGGCGTGACTACTAGTCTTTTTAAGGAGACGCAGCACAGGTGTACAAATTTACACCTAGGTGCTGTGCGCTGATTCCTTACCGTTGTTATTTGCAGTACAGGAAACTGCGCTCTTGTGTTATCCCTTGGCAATACCCTGTTAGTGCAGGCCGTCTCATGACCTCATTTCATGTTGGCCGGTGCGGTTAACGATGGCCATAAATCCCAGACCCACAGTGGCTTTTCCTAAAGTCACACTGCGGTGCTGGGATTCGTGGCCTTGTGCAGTAAATATGTTCGCCGCTCACACATGTCCTTACACCTGCTTCAGACTGGGCGGCCTCAGCTGATCCCTTATCGCATGCCGCGGCCATGAGGCCGCACAGTCAGAAGAAGGCGGAAGGAGGGGAGTGAAAACAGGGGAACATATGCACTGCTCGTGCCCATCAATCACACCCTCGCAGTCAAAATATATGAGACAACGGGGGGCGTTGTGTCGGGCAGGGGGGACGCACAGGCACAGCCAGCCAACCAATGATGTCAGGAGACGGGCAGCGCTAACAATGGGGGTGCTGCGTGTCATTAAAAAGGAAAGTCACACCTCAGGGACATTGTAATGGTCTGTAATGAGACACATTTTGTACTTGTTGAGTTCCACGTGTGCAAGGAGAAAAAGTCAGCCACCTTGTACAAATGCAGCAGTACTGCTGTACAAGGTGGCTGTTATACATAGAAACACCTGGGGGGGTGGGGGGCAGGCTCCCTTCAATTTCAGTTCATGTTCCTGCGTGGCGTTTGCAGGAAACGTTGCAAGCTACACAGCAGGGGAACAGCTGGCGGTGCTGAACCCCACTAACACATTGGCTGGTGTTTTTCTCTGTGCAGCTAGCATGTCCGGGCAGAAACTGGCGTTGTTTTAGCCCAGGGTCAGCAGGAGGAGGAGAGGAGCAAAGTGTAGGCCGAAGCCTGCACTGGTGGCAGCTTTTGGTCGGTTGTGCCAGCGTGGCTTGTGCTGGACACGATGCCGGCTACACAGCGGGGGAACAGCTGGCGGTGCTGAACACCACTAACACATTGGCTGGTGTTTTTCTCTGTGCAGCTAGCATTTCCGGGCAAAAACTAGCGTTGTTAGAGCCCAGGGTCAGCTGGAGGAGGAGAGGAGCAGAGTGTAGGCCGAAGCCTAGTTGAACCAATTTCAAAGGTTACCTTTAACCCCCCCTCAGGTGTTACAAAGTACAAGAGCCACTCCTTCTGCAGCGTTAATGCTGCACAAGTAAAAGGTTGCTCTATTAATTTTTCTACTTGCACAAGCTGAATGCAACACGTAGACTATTTAGCCCATTATACTGTCAAACAGTTGTGGAGGCGTGACTTGTCTTTTTAACGAGACGCAGCACAGGTGTCAAAATTTGCACCTAGGTACTGGGCGCAGCTTCCTGAGCGTTGTTATTTGCTGTACAGGAGTCTGCGCTATTGTGATCCCTTGGCCATGCGCTGTGAGCGCTTCCTGTCTTCTGACCTCATTTCATGTCGGCCGTTGCGGTTAGCGATGGACATGAATCCCAGACCCACAGTGTGTTTTTAAAAAATCACACTGCGGTGCTGGGATTCGTGCCCTGGTGCACTAAATATGTTTGCCGCTCACACATGTCCTTACACCTGCTTCAGACTGGGCGGCCTCATCTGATCCCTTATCGCCTGCCGCGGCCATGAGGACACCCAGTCTGAAGAAGGCGGAAGGAGATGAGTGAACACAGGCAAACATATGCACTGCACATGCCCATCAATCACACCCTCGCTGTCCAAAAAAATAAGACACCGAGGGCCGTTGTTTCGAGCAGGGGAGATGCACAGGCGCAGCCAGCTAACCAATGATGTCAAAAGACGGGCAGCGCTAACAAGGGTGGTGCTGCGTGTCATTACAAAGGAAAGTCACACCTCAGGGACATTGTAATGGTCTCTAATGAGACACATTTTGTACGTGTTGAGTTCCACGTGGGCAAGGAGAAAAAGTCAGCCACCTTGTACAAATGCAGCAGTACTGCTGTACAAGGTGGCTGATATACATAGAAACACCTGTGGGTGGGGGGCAGGCTCCCTTCAATTTCAGTTCATGTGCCTGCGTGGCGTTTGCAGGTCACATTGCAAGCTACACAGCAGGGGAACAGCTGGCGTTGCTGAACCCCACTGACACATTGACTGGTGTTTTTCTCTGTGCAGATTGCATGTCCGGGCAAAAACTAGCGGTGTTAGAGCCCAGGGTCAGCAGGAGGAGGAGGAGAGGAGCAAAGTGTAGGCCGAAGCCTGCACTGGTGGCAGCTATTGGTCGGTTGTGCCAGCGTGGCTTGTGCTGGACACGATGCCGGCTACACAGCGGGGGAACAGCTGGCGGTGCTGAACCCCACTAACACATTGGCTGGTGTTTTTCTCTGTGCAGCTAGCATTTCCGGGCAAAAACTAGCGGTGTTTGAGCCCAGGGTCAGCAGGAGGAGTAGAGGAGCAGAGTGTAGGCCGAAGCCTAGTTGAACCAATTTCAAAGGTTACCTTTAACCCCCCCCTCAGGTGTTGCAAGGTACAAGAGCCACACCTTGTGCAGCATTAATGCTGCACAAGTAAAAGGTTGCTCTATTTGTTTTGCTCCTTGCACACGCTGACTAAAACACGTACACTATTTAGCCCATTATACTGTCAAACAGTTGTGGAGGCGTGACTTGTCTTTTTAACGAGACGCAGCACAGGTGTCAAAATTTGCACCTAGGTACTGGGCGCAGATTCCTGAGCGTTGTTATTTGCTGTACAGGAGTCTGCGCTATTGTGATCCCTTGGCCATGCGCTGTGAGCGCTTCCTGTCTTCTGACCTCATTTCATGTCGGCCGTTGCGGTTAGCGATGGACATGAATCCCAGACCCACAGTGTGTTTTCAAAAAATCACACTGCGTGGCTGGGATTCGTGGCCTTGTGCAGTAAATAGGTTTGCCGCTTACACATGTCCTTACACCTGCTCCAGACTGGGCGGCCTCAGCTGATCCCTTATCGCCTACCACGGCCAGGAGGCCGCACAGTCTGAAGAAGGCGGAAGGAGATGAGTTAAGACAGGCGAACATATGCACTGCTCGTGCCCATAAACCACACCCTCGCTGACAAAATAAATATGACAACGAGGGGCGTTGTTTCTAGCAGGGCGGATGCACAGGCGCAGCCAGCTAACCATGATGACAAAAGACGGGAAACGCTACCAAGGGGGGTGCTGCGTATCATTACAAAGGAAAGTCACACCTCAGGGACAGTGGAATGGTCTCAATGAGACACATTTTGTACGTGTTGAGTTACACGTGGGCAAGGAGAAAAAGTCAGCCACCTTGTACAAATGCAGCAGTACTGCTGTACTAGGTGGCTGTTATACATAGAAACACCTGGGGGGGTGGGGCCAGGTTCCCTTTTAATTTCAGTTCCTGTGCCTGCATGGCGTTTGCAGGTCACGTTGCCGGCTACACAGCAGGGGAACAGCTGGCGTTGCTGAACCCCACTAACACATTGGCTGGTGTTTTTCTCTGTGCAGTTAGCACTTCCGGGCAAAAACTAGCGGTGTTTGAGCCCAGGGTCAGCAGGAGGAGGAGAGGAGCAGAGTGTAGGCCGAAGCCTGCACTGGTGGCAGCTTTTGTTCTGTTGTGCCAGCGTGGCTTGTGCTGGACACGTTGCCGACTACACAGCAGGGGAACAGCTGGCGGTGCTGAACCCCACTGACACATCACCTAGTGTTTTTTCTGTGTAGACAACACTTCCAGTTGGCAACTGACAGTGTTGAAACCCAGGGAATCAAAGAGGAGCAGAGTGTAGGCCAAAGCCTGCAGTGGAGCAAGTTGAAAGGGAACCTTTAACCCCCCCCCCCCAGGCATTTGTTGCTGAAAGAGCCATCTTGTACAGCAGTAATACTGCACATGGAAAATGGTGGCTCCGAAAATTATGCTCCTTGCAAACGCTGAAGTACACACTCATATAATGTGTCCCCTCACACCGTCAAACCATCCCGGAAGTGGGACTTTCCTTTGTAATGTGACACAGCACAGCCGTCATTCCAACCCCCTTGGTGCCGGGCACCACCTCCTCAACGTTGTTTGGTTCTGTCACGGAGCCCGCACTGTAATGTTATCCCTTGGCCATGCACAGTTAGCGGTGCCCATCTTCTGACATCATGTAGGTGTCAGGCTGGCAGTGCCTGTGGGTCCAAGCTGCCCGAGATCCAACCTTGCAGTGTCATCTAATGTAGTCCCACTGCGGGCCAGGGATCCATGGGCATGCGCAGTGCATATCATCGCCTCTCACTCACCTCCTTCCTGCTTCTTCAGACTGTGCGGCGTCACGGCCGTGGCATGCTATTAGGGATCAGCTGACGCCGCCTAGTCTGAAGAAGCGTGAAGAAGGGGAGTGAGAGGCTAGTATATGCACTGCGCATGGCCATGGATACCAGGCCCACTGTGGGATCACATTAGACGACACTGCGAGGTGTGATTTCGGGCAGCGTGGACGCACAGGCGCAGCCAGGACGACAACAAATGATGTCAGAGGACGGGCAGCGCAAACTGTGCATGGCCAAGGGATAACATAACAGCGCAGGGTCCATGACGGAATCAAACAACGCTAAGGAGGCAGCGCACGGTGCCAAGGGGGTAGCAATGACGGCTGTGCTGCGTCACATTACAAAGGAAAGTCCCACCTCCGGGACGGTTGGACGGTGTGAGGGGACACATTACATGAGTGTGTAGTTCAGCGTTTGCAAGGAGCATAATTTCAAGAGCGACCTTTCCCTTGTGCAGTATTAGTGCTGCACATGGTGGCTCTTTCAGTAACAAACGCCTAGGGGGGGGGGGACAGGTCCCCTTACATTTTAGTTGTGCCAGCGTGGCGGTCGCATGACACGTTGCCGGATACACAGCTGGGGATCAGCTGACGTTACTGAACCCCAATAACAGAGGAGCGACTGTTGACTGTGCACACAGCACTTCCAGGCACCAACTGGCGGTGTTAGAGCCCAGGGACAGCAGGAGGAGCAGATTGGAGGTATTGCCGCACACACAGCTGGGGATCAGCTGACGTTACTGAACCCCAATAACAGAGGAGCGACTGTTGACTGTGCACACAGCACTTCCAGGCACCAACTGGCGGTGTTAGAGCCCAGGGACAGCAGGAGGAGCAGATTGGAGGTATTGCCGCACACACAGCTGGGGATCAGCTGACGTTACTGAACCCCAATAACAGAGGAGCGACTGTTGACTGTGCACACAGCACTTCCAGGCACCAACTGGCGGTGTTAGAGCCCAGGGACAGCAGGAGGAGCAGAGGAACAGAGTGTAGGCCGAAGCCTGATTGGAGCAAGTTGAAAGGAAACCTTTAACCCCCCCCCCCAAGACGTTTGTAGCTGAAAGAGCCATGTTGTGCAGCACTAAGGATGCAAAAGGAAAAGGTTGCTCTTTTAATTATGCTCCTTGCAAACACCGAAGTAAACACTAAAAATGTGTCCCTTTATACCGTTAAACCGTTCCGGAGGTGCGAATTTCCTTCGTAATGGGACACAGCACAGCTGTCATTCCTATCCCCTTGATGCCGTGCGCTGCCTCCTCAGCGTTGTTTTAAGCTGTCACGGAGCCTGCGCTGTTCTGTTAGCCCTTGGCCATGCCCAATTAGCGCTGCCTGTCTTCTGACATAATTTGGTGTCAGGCTGTCAGTGCCTGTGCGTCCACGCTGCTCCAGATCCCACCTCGCAGTCTCATCTAACGTAATCCCACTGCGGGCCTTGGAACCATGGGCATGCACAGTGCATAACCTCGACTCTCACTCCCCTCCTTCCCTCTTCTTCAGACTGTGCGGTGTCACGGCCGTGGCATGCTAGGGATCAGCTGACGGCGCACAGTCTAAAGAAGGCGGAGGGAAATGAGCGAGAGCCCGAGGGGAAGATATGCACTGCGCATGCCCATGGATCCCAGGCCCGCAGTGTGACTCAATCAGAAGACACTGCGAGGCGGGATCTCGGGCACCGCGGCCGCACAGGCGCAGCCAGCCTGACACCAAATTATGTCAGAAGACAGGCAGCGCAAATAGGGCATGCCCAAGGGATAACAGAACAGCGCAGGCTCCGTGACAGCTTAAAACAACGCTGAGGAGGCAGCGCATGGCACCAAGGGGGTAGGAATGACGGCTGTGCTGCGTCACATTACGAAGGAAAGTCCCAGCTCCGGGACGGTATAACGGTATCAGTGAACACATTTTATAAGTGTTAAGTTCTGCGTGTGCAAAGAGCTAAAAAAAAAGAGCTACCTTTTCCTTGCGCAGCATTACTGCTGCACAAGATGGCTCTTTCAGTAACAAACGACGGGGGGGGGGGGGGACAGGTTCCCTTACATTTAGGTTGTTGTGCCAGCGTGGCGGTCGCAGGACACATTGCCGGCTACACAGCTGGGGATCAGCTGACGTTACTGAAACCCAATAACACTGGGTCGTATGTTTTTACTGTGCAGCCTGCACTTCTGAGCCGCAACTGGCGGTGTTGGAGCCCAGGAATAGCAGTTCAGGTGGTAGAAAGATGAACACAGCAGGAGACCTGGATGACACCCAATTACTTAATCAGGCAGAGGAGTGGCAAATTCCTGCGAGATCCAGGCCTGGTTCATTTTCAGGAAAGTAAGCCGGTCAACGTTATCGGAGGATAGTCGCATGCGACGGTCTGTTAGTACACCACCTGCGGCACTAAAGACACGTTCCGATAAGACACTAGCCGCAGGGCAAGCCAGCACCTCCAATGCATACTGGCTTAGCTCTGGCCATGTATCCAGCTTAGAGACCCAAAACTTGAACGGGGAAGAGCCGTCTGGGAGTACAGTAAGAGGGCAAGCCATGTAGTCTGTCACCATCTGACGGAACCGTTGCCTCCTGCTGACTGGAGCCGCCGGTGATGGTGTAGACATTTGGGGCGGGCACACAAAAGTGTGCCAGAGTTGTGCCATACTGGGCTTGCCTTGGGCAGAGGCACTGCTTCTGCTCCCTCTTTGGGCAGAGCCTCCCCCACTGCCTCGACGCACTGAGCTGCTTTGTAAAGCACTAGCAGCACTCCTCTCAGTTGGACAGGAGAAGATGATGGAATTCACCAGTGTGTCGTGGTACTCCCGCAATTTACGCTCCCGGGTCAACGCAGGGATGAGGTTTTGGACGTTGTCCCGGTAGCGAGGATCGAGGAGGGTGAACACCCAATAATCAGGCATGTTGAGAATGTGGTCGATGCGGCGGTCGTTTCTCAGGCACTGCAGCATGAAATCCACCATGTGCTGCAGAGTGCCAACCGGCCCAGAAACGCTGTCCCCTGCTTGAGACATGATCTCTGCCCGCTCGTCATCACCCCACCCTCGCTGTACACACTGACCACTGGACAATTGTGTCGCTCCCTCCTCTGGACGGAGCTCTTCCTCCTCCATTGACTCCTCCTCATCCTCCTCACAAATTGGCCCCTGCGTACCCCTTTGTGAGGAACCACGTGGCGCTGACTCTCCAGAAGCTGATGGAAAAGGTGACTCCTCATCCTCCACCTCTTCCACCACATCATCCCTTAACCCTTGCAAAGTTTGCTGAAGCAGGCAGATAAGGGGGACAGTCATGCTGACTAGTGCATCATCTGCACTTGCCATCCGCGTGGAATAATCAAAAGGACGCAAAACCTGGCAGACGTCCTTCATAGTGGCCCACTCTGTGGTTGTGAAGTCTGATCGGCGCTGACTGCGACTTCTTTGCGCCTGATGCAGCTGGTACTCCATAACTGCTTGCTGCTGCTCACACAACCGCTCCAACATATGTAACGTGGAATTCCACCGGGTAGGTAGGTCACATATGATGCGGTGTTCCGGAAGGCGGAATCGGCGCTGCAGAGCAGCAATGCGGGATCTGGCCAAGCTGGAACGCCGCAAGTGAGCACACTCTAGGCGGACCTTGTGCAGCAGGGCATCAAGATCCGGATAGTCCCTCAGAAAACTCTGCACAACCAAATTGAGCACATGTGCCAGACATGGGATGTGAGTGAGGTTGCCAAGGGCCAAAGCTGCCACCAGATTTCGGCCATTGTCACACACTACCATGCCTGGCTGGAGATTCGCTGGCAGTAACCACACATCGCTCTCCTGCTTTATGGCATTCCAGAGCTCCTGCGCTGTGTGGCTTCGATGCCCCAATGAAACTAGTTTCAAGACGGCCTGCTGACGTTTGGCCACGGCTGTGCTCATGTCGGTCATAGGTAAACGTTCACGGGTCCATGTGGGGGTGGACTGTGACGGATCCTGCAGAGAGGAATCAGAGGAACTGGTGTAAGAGGAGGAGTCGATGCGTACAGACTGGATTCCTGCAATCCTTGGAGTGGGCAGGACACGTCCTGCGCCACTCGCACGATCTGTACCTGGCTCAACAACATAAACCCAATGGGCAGTGAGGGAAACATATCGCCCCTGTCCATGCTGACTGGTCCACGCATCGGTGGTGAGGTGGACCTTGCTACTGACGGCGTTCAGTAGCGCATGTTTTATGTTTGCCTCAACATGCCTGTGCAGGGCAGGGACAGCCTGCCTGCTGAAGTAAAAGCGGCTGGGCACCTTGTACTGTGGGACTGCCAATGCCATCAAGTCACGGAAGCTGTCAGTCTCCACCAGCCTGAACGAGAGCATTTCCAGGGACAACAGTTTGGCAATGCCTGCATTCAGAGCCTGTGCTCGGGGGTGGTTGGCCGAGAATGCCCGCCTTTTCTCCCATGCCTGTACTACCGATGGCTGTAGAGTAGACTGGGAGTGTGAGGATGACTGGGAAGGTGGTGCTGT